>NC_091121.1:136987657-137345782 GCF_040183065.1 Periplaneta americana | reverse complement strand
GTAAGCTGTTCGGTATTTGCTAGTGTGTGGGATGCACTGCAGGGGTTGAATGTGTTACTGAAAACATTTATGGAGCCCTCCCCGCATATTCACTGCCCGTAAACTATGTTATGCATGTGTTCGTAATGGCAGTATGTTACAATATAGCAGATATGAAAGCACCGAGATTTAGATGGATGTAGAGGGGACAGCGACAGAGAAGAAGTGTGATCCAGAGGGAGGCAGAGACAATATCAAACAGCAGTAAATGACGAATTCCCCAAGTCTGCACGTAACAATGGATATTTTGTGAAAGCCCTTTCTAGGAAGTAGGAATAAAACGAGAACAGTCGTCATTAATTGATGTACATTCTTGTCAGGCACGGATTGAAGTTATCATGATTACAAATAAACGTTGCAACAATTCCCAGAGCTAATATTTATAATGCGTGAGTCTACTGTTTACTCTAGTCTTTATTTCTCGATTATGAAACACATAAGAATAAAAGAATATCGTCACAATCCAGAGAGTTGAATAACTTTCTCTACTAATCGATTCATAGGTTCATTTTAATTCTATTGGTTACTCTGAACCAAATTTTTGAGTACTTAATATCCACATATTTTATTAGCCAAATAGTCTTTGGTCATTTTCTGTATACATTATTCAAACAGTTTATATGAGATGTGTAGTTGCAAAATCAGATATATCACTTTTTTTCGAAAATGAGTTAATGCTATATTTCATAACTTCATATGATCCTACAACTGCTATAGTACTATTATGCTCCAAAGCCAGGTACATCTCATTGATCTGAATGATGAAAGAACTGTATTGGTTGCAAATCCTTGGTTGCTTGCAACCGTTTCTCCTTCATACTGAAAAATTATGTTTAATGCTGTGTCTGATTTTGCAACTAAACGCCTCATATATAATCTTTATTTCTGAATTATGAAACACACAAGAATGAAATAATGACGTTACAACCCAGAGAGATGCATAAACTCGTCTATTAATCGATTCAAAGATCCATTGTAATTCTTTTTGGTTACTCTGAACCTTAAAAATTGAGCACATAACACCCGCATACTTTATTAGCCAAATCTTGTTTGATCGTCTGCTGCATGCATTTCCTAAACAGTCCAACTATACAAAGGAGAAAAAAGTAGTGACTACTTTTGGTATGTATTATATAGATGAAAATTTACTTGACTTTATTACATTACACTGAACAACAAGAATTTTGCTTCGACTTAAAACAATGCGTCCCTTATGGTTTGGTGTGCGCTGAATATGAAAATGCATCTCTTTTCTTCGTATCACAAGAATGTAATTTTATTGTTTCAACAATAGTCACTTCCAATAATTTAATTTAAACTCTTCCGTCAACAATGGGGTTTCCACCCCACAGACGACAATGACAATTTACTTGAATTATTAAGAACAACAATGAACTGTTAATCTTAACTAATGTTCACAAAGCACTATTTACAAAACAGAACTGTCAGTTCTCAGTTCACAGTTCGTTTGCCTTAGCTAGTTCTTCTAGCTCGATCACTCAAGTTCACAGTACCTCGAAGCCAAGACCTTCAGAGACAGTCCACTGGACTTCGAACTCAGGTCCCCCAACTGCGGTCCCCTGCACTCAAACTCAGGACTTCGGACGCTCACACCGCTGCGGACACACTCAAGTCAAACTCCGGTCTCGAAGCTGGCTTCACTGCTACACAAGACTGGCTGGCTTGCTGTCCAACGACTATAACAAAACTAACTCAAGTTTACTTGCGTCTCTTATTTTATAACCAAACCATAGTTTCGAGAAGCTACGATCTCGCGAACAATCTTCAGATGTCGAGAAGATGACGCCTATCCAGACCTCTCTGGATTTCTCTCCTCAGTCACCAGCTGTTTACTTCCCCCTCACCCTTCGTCGCGTCCGCGCCTACACCTCTTACGTCTGTCCCCTCCAGACCCGAGCGGCCGCAACCTTCGCTGCATCGCTCGTTTTCTCGTGCGCCCCCGACCTCTGTGGGACGTGATCGAATCCCGACTGTCACAATATGCTATGGTTTCACTTTTCGATAAGCGCTCCTCCAGAAAACATCTGACACGGGTTGGGAGTTGTAAACCAAAACAAAAGCTGATGCATTTTATGAGTTTATGACTTATTTCAGGTTTCTTATGTTTGTTGGCACGTTCTTTTGTACTTCTAATAAATAAACAGATATTAGTCCCTTATATTCAGTAAATTTCATAACAGTTCAAAGTGAAGTCTACGCAATTAATTAACAAGGGTGTGATTTCCAGTATTTAAAACAAAAGTTTACTAGTTTGAGTAAAGGAAAATTAAAACAGGACATTTTCATCGGTCCACAAATTCACAAAGTTATGGCTGACTCTTTCTTTGAGAGAAAAACTTTCCGTTACAGAAAAAATGACATGATGCGCTTTCAAAGGTGTTTGCTCAAATTTCCTTGGAAATTCTAGGGCAGACAACTTATAGAACGTTTTGTGGAAACCATGTTAAGTAAATATGAGAAAATTGGGTGTAATATATCTCTCAAAATGCACTTTTTACATTCTTATTTGGATTTATTTCCTTCTAAGCTTGGAGCGGCAAGCGACGAACATGGAGAAAGATTTCATCAATAAATATCTAAAATGGAAAGGCGATATACGTAAAGGAAGATCTTTATCCAGCATGCTAGCAGACTAATGTTGGTTCCTTGTAAAAGGTAGTCCCGGGTCTAGTTCTAAATAGAAGTCATCCAGAAAATTCTTTTGAATAGTAAGTTCAAATTCCGAGATTTTTCTCATTATATGCATGGAATATTTTTATTGTTGTGTTTTAAACTATGTAACATCATTTTGGCATCCAGTACACATTTTTCAAGTATTATGAGACATTTTGAATCCATAGTCTGTTGTAATTTTATCAGTAGCAGAGACAAATAAACAAATAAAAAGATTTTTCATTAAAAAATCCAATTCACTTTCCCCGGAAAATGGTTCGTGATGGGGCAATTTGAATTTTAAATTTAGATTTAGGGCACATATATTACCAACATTCACCTATTTTTATTTCGGATCAAGACAAAAAGTAAAAATTTGTTGTTCAGTGTTATTTATAAGTACATCATTTAACAGACACATGAAGTTGCATAAATTAATCTGAAGAAATATATTTAATGTTAAAACATATCAGATTGCATTATACGTGCTGTGTGACACGCTGGGTGCACATTCAGTGTTGGTGAGGTATGCACAAAAATATTTTTTAATTTCTCTTTGATGTTATCATTTCCATGTACACATGACAGATGACTATCTACAGAATTGATTTATCCGTTTATAATTACGGTGGTTTTCTGTGGATACTCTAAACTCTGAATGGGATATAAGTAAAATATGCTTAATTTGTATGATTAATCTAAAATAATGACAAACAAAAACTCTCGTAAAATAATGAAAAACACAGAAAAATGAGCTAGCGGAAGTAAGCGAGGCGATGGAAGTAGTGGAGTGGTATTGAGTGACTAGGGGCAGATTAGAGACGACCCTTCAGCACGTCGGCTCGACAATGGACTATTGTCCACCCCAAATTATGGAATGAATGAGAATGAGGTGTACTAGCCCACCGGTCGCATGAGACCACTCACTCGCTCACCAATGGGCCACCTAAAACCCCCGCAGTTAAGTTCATACCGCAAAGGTGACCAAACAGCACAGGATCCATTCCGACAGCCCTTCTAAGGTATCGAAGCGCCCTCGGAAGTACTTTTAAGGAATGAATCCTGGCAGAGATATTGCGAAAGAGAACCCTGAGACGGTTTCGGAGAGGAGACCCCTCCTGCAAGCGGACGAAGTCATTTTTCATGACCTGAATATGCCTATGGAATGAGAGATAAAGATGAATGATATGACATCTAAATTATTTTTCTATAGAGAAGAGAAAGGGAAATGAACCGTGGCAATGAAATTTCCAACCCGGTATTTGCCTAAATAACTATGGAAAACCACGGAAAAACCACAGTAAGGATGGTCGGTCCGAGGATTTGAACCGCGCACCTCTAGAAGGCGAGTCCTGTGCTTAACGGATGAGCCACCTTGCTTGGCAGACGATAGAAAATTGCACACTGAAATTATTAGAACAAAGGGAAACTGAAATATTGATAGTCATACGACATTTCGTTTCACATAGTGTTTGTTTAATTAATACCCGTACTTATCACTTATGTGCGATATCCATTTCATCATAAATGAGTAACTGAGATTGAAGAGACCTAAAATTCGTATTATATTATCCTTTGTATTTTCATTTGTAGAATTATTATTCAAAATATAATCCAAAGGAAATCATTTAATATGCACGCATATGAGAATATTATGAACTTTGGTCCATGGATTACTTAAAAAGGCATACTGTCAGAATTAAGATAATAAGGGAATTTAATTACAAATTTTACGTCTAAAGTAAATATAAATAATTATTTTTCACAAGTTTACAGTCAATAACTATTCCTACATTGTAATTATTGGTATTTTATTTTTATATTTATGGAAATTGCTATACATTTCAAAATACGACTATTTTCGTAGTAGATTGCAACGTCTTAAAAAAATTAAGCATTTTTTACAGTCCTTCATTCAATTACATCGCATGTATTTATAAGGACAAGCAAGTTTCTAGAAATTAATCCTGCTTACTCCTCTTTTCTGGTACACTGTAGCCTCGAATTTTGAAAGTTTTACTGAATCTGAAACGAAAACCCGAAATAATTTGTCATTCTGTCTCATTTGTCATTTTTCCTGATGAAAATATCACGAATAAAACAATGTTATACCTCCTAAAGTTTATAACCATTTTGTACTTTTCATGTTAAAAACGCATCTATTAACACTTACTGCAAATTATTTTGTTTAATGTTCATAATTATCGGATAAATTCATTCCTATAAACTGAACCGAACAATATGTGATTAACATTTGCGGGAAAATCGCTACATACAGGCGGACAGACAACAGGATGTATAAAAAATCTTTGTCTAATGAGGAAATAAAACTACATATTTGTTATTACATTTATTGTAAAATTTTATATTGAGAAAAATAATTACCTTGAGATTAACTTGAGATTTGCTTGTGTATGCATTTAGTGCACCTTAAAAACAAGAGTGACGCAAAGATAGACTGATTTGGAACGGATTCACTAGTGTTGTATACAACTGAGAAATTGTATATGCCATTATATCTAATCTATGTTGCATTTAATAAAATTGACTAGATTTCATACAGACGACGAAGTCAATACTTAATAAAGAATTTAAACTAAGGAATGCACTAATATGAAATTTAGGAATAATGCAGAATTGTCCATATTCTACAATATTAAAATAAAACTTATATTATGCACTTTCAGAAAGATAGTTCTCGACTTGCGGCGAGACTAGTAGAGTCAAGAGATGTTAAAGCTGTGAATACTGTTGGAGTTCTATGAGAATTTATATTGTACTAGTGGCTTGTGCCGCAAATTCTGCTGCAAACTAAGTTCGCTAGATGTTCAAATAAAAAATTTTCAGATTTATTTTCAGTGAAGAATACCAGATATTTTGAAAGTTATTAGCTTCCATAATAGTGAAACATACTCCCTCTGAATGTTTTTTATGCCAAATACGTTTCCTTGAACCTATCCGTCTTCAGTTCTTGAGTTTCAATGCGAAATCGCAAGTCAGGACGATAGCGAGTTTTTCACGTGGGATTAATGCTGTAGCTATTTCAGATCATTGCGGATTGTAGGTGAAAGTTAAAAAAGTAAGGTTTGTCATGCTTTGAACAAAAGACTTAGCATCTTGGTATAGCTGTTCCATGTTTTGTGAACTACCCTAAAATGTAGAGGGCAGAATCACTTTTTCCCACTAAGAGATCTTGCTGAGGTGATTAAGAGACTACAATTGCTGGATTAATTTGTGTAACAATGAATGTTATCCCGTATATTTTCTTTAATATAGGCTGTTGTGAGGAATCTATTGCTGAGATGCGGAAAATGAGGCGAATAATATGTCAGAGTTGTAGAATCTTATATGCGCCCTAAATAAAATTGTCCGTCGTAAATCATTGGCAGTTTCAATGTTTCATTCGTTGCAGATTGCGGGAAATAAACTTACTCATCACTGTAGCAAGAAGTGAAATGGCCTGCTATTTTCCCTAACAAAATATGCTTGGCAGCGATCACAAATCTAATCGATTAAATCAAAGAAATATTGAATTAATTTTTATGTAGTTTAAAGACGCAGCTAAAATAGGAACCATGGTTCAATTACTACCAAGGAAAATTAGAGAATCAGACATATAAATATCTATATCACACTGCCAATAAATAAATGAAAAACACCCACACTACTTGATTAATGACTATAAAATTATTTCATTTTTAATAACAATACCGTAAGTTTTATAGTTTTCAGTAACATATGTATAGCCGTTACTCAGTAAATGATAGAAATGAAAATCTAATATGAAATATTCTTTCTCTGCGTCTACTTACTTAAAGCCACAAACGTTTTCACTTTCATATCATCAGCATACCATTATGCGTTGCATTAACTATAATAATATTTCATTTTTAATGGTAATAATGTCATCAAACATTCTTAAGTTTTGTAGTTCTTAATATCCAATACACAGCTGTACACGGAAAACTACTGACCAGAGAATCAGACCTGTAAATTATTTTTGTACGTTATCAAAAAATTACACAAATTAATACCGACATATTGGCATTATGATGTGAAAGAATCTGAGCCATCTGAACTCTATGTCAGCAATCCTGTAGGTCATGGCCTTCCTGTAATAGTCTATTGTTTATTGCAGTGTGTGTTTTGTTTTATTCTGAAACTAGCCGTACCCGTGCGCTCCGCTGCACATGTCAGAAATAAATATAAAGTAATTACATAATTAAAATAGGACGTTTGATCCAAGGAACATTCGTGTTTGTTAGAAGGCTAAATCGTTTAATATGTTACTTAATTGAAATTGTATTTAAATAATTGAAATATGATCATTTTGATCCAGAGACCACTCATTTGGTGAAATGACAATTCCTTTAACATGTTTCTTATTTGTTATTACATGCAACCATAGTTTAATGAAGAATGACATATCATTTAGTTTTAATGTGTAAACTTTATAATACTTGCCATATGTTTCCATTGAATTATGGTAATAACTTAATTTTAACCATTGATTTCTATGTCTTCAGTAAATGGCTATTGGCCCACTATGGTTCTGAACCATTCAAATAACTTAAATAGTGATACAGCATAAACAGTGATATGTAATTATATTTCTTTCTTTCGAAAATGTAAGAATTCACGATCTCCTATGTACCATTGCCATGGAATGAATAAATGTGTTTTTTCTTCCTAGTCAATAATTTTATATTTTGCACATAGGAATTACTGCAGGAACAACAACGCTACAATCTGAGGCGGCGGTGAAAATGTATTGTACTGTTACTTTAAAAGTCTTGTATATCCTTAAATATCAGTCCTATCAAAATTTTGCATAGAATAAAACTTATCGGAAATCATTTTTAAAGAAACTTTTGTTATGTAGCATTTTTCACAAAAAAGCAATAATAACCGAGATATTTCGATGTATTTAATTCAGGCCCCGTTAAATGAAGTATTCTGAATGCCATATAGCCTGAAATCTAAATTACAACGAACTTAATTTATATTTCAATTTTCATCGAAATCCGTTCAGCCATTATCGCGTGAAAAGGTAACAAACATCCAGACAGACAGACAGGCAGACAGACAGACATACAAACAAAAATTTCAAAAAATCTATTTTCAGTCTCAGGATGAATAATTATACATGTTAACACAAATTATTTTTGGAAAATCGAAAATTACCAGAAAAATTTCTGTTACATATTTATTATTAGTATATATTATATTATATTATATTATATTATATTATATTATATTATATTATATTATATTATATAAAAATTGCGTTGATAACGGATGTACTCCGATAAGTACGTTTTTAATTTGTTGTGGGGGCTCTTGAAGGAACAACTTTTACAACAGCGCAAGATAATCTGCTTCGCTCATTACCCAATTTTTTTGCATTGCATTTATTGCATATATGTATTTTAACACGATTCAATTGAGCATAGGTAAAATTTGAATTATAAAATAATGGATTGCTAAGCTAACGTACTATTACTGCATACTAAATCAATACACCCTCGTTGTTCATTAATTCTCTGAGATTAAAATGAGTGTGTACATAAATATTATTTTAAGAAATACAGAAAACGAATGTACAAAATAGCCTATCAAATTTTCTGTGCATGAGAAGCTATTTTAATCTTACCTGTCCTCGATTTACTCAGAAGTTACTGTAATAACATTATAGCATTATGTCCATCTAGAGAAACTACACTTTCCAATGGTGAAATAATAATTAATAAAATTATACAAATCGGTTAATTTAGCTTCCGATATTACTTCATACAAACACAGAAACATTCTCTGTAGGCTATGTTTAATAGCTTTCGATTGTTGTTGGCCAAGGTCACTTTTTCGATTGTTGTTGGCCAAGGTCACTTTTTCGATTGTTGTTGTCCAAGGCACCTTATAGACGAAGTCATTTGTTCTTAATTCATTGCACCGTCTTAGATGGCGTTATTTTAATTTTAAAACTCATTTATCTCATTAAATATCAGGCCTATCAATATTTTGTAAAGAATAAAACTTAACGGACATCATTTTTAAAGAAACTTTTGTTATGTAACATTTTTTTTTACAAAAAATCAATAATAAGCGAGATATTTCGATTTATTTAATTCAGGCCCCCTTATAACCCCCCTTTTAAATAAAGTATTTTGAATGCCATATAGCCTAAAATTTAAGTTACAACGAACTTAATTTATATTCCAATTTTCATATAAATCGGTTCAGCCATTATCGCGTGAAAAGGTAACACACATCCAGACAGACATACAAACAAAAATTTCAAAAAAGCGATTTTCGGTTTCAGGGTGGTTAATTATATATGTTAGAACCAATTATTTGTGGAAAATCGAAAATTACCAGAAAAATTTCGGCTACAGATTTATTATTAGTATAGATGCAATTAATTAGTTCTCAAAACTGACGACAGATAGATTTAGGATAATAGGAAAACTATGTAGGAAAATTGACATTTCACTGAAAACTACTATTTTTCTGAAAAACGTAGGGTTCCAAGTTTCAAAATGAAGGGTCATTTATTAAAATCCGTTCAGCCGTTTTCCCGTAATTTCCATTACTGGTTGAAATTATATATATAGAAGATGAAGCATTTCTTGGCGACTTTTTTGTTTCTATGGTGTTTAGAAGCTCTTTCATATAAATGCCAGGTCTCTTATACACCCTTGTGGTTTTCCATTTCCTTCAACTGGAATGGAGACAGGTTATCTGTCTGTAGTCCGTGTGAAGCGTTTCTTCATGCAGATAATTTTCTCATGAGAGAACTGCGATGTGAATGTATTTTCATGAGCTACATCTCTGTCAGTTTGCGAACATAGTCGCCGAATAAAGTGATGTTAATGGTGCTGTACAGTTGAATGTATCTAGTTTAAAAATTTCTACACATGATGGCTGTACGTACAGCTCGTTGAATTCCATCAAGCTTCTTGAGTTGGTGAATATGGGTTTTTGCCCATGCTTCGCATACATAGCTAAATTAATGACTGTCTATAGAAGAAGTAAAATAATAATTTCTTCTTCATTTGTTCACTTTAAAAACTTATATATCGCTGATTAAATTTCCAACTTCCTTGCCTTGTTAATATTTAGGAATTATCTTGCTTGACACAACCTAAACACATCCTGAATACTCAACTCAATTTCAAAACACACACTCTTTTCGACACAAACATGAACACACTCTACCACAGGAGAAAACCAGAGAATAGCGTGGGATCTCCAATAGGCTTTGAACAAAGAGACACAAGACTTCGAAACTATTCAAGCAATGTAAATCGTAGATATTAAGACTGTAAATAATTTGGAAATTCCATCAGTAATAATTTGTTGTCTAATAGAAATGCCGTTTTGAAGATTAGATTTATTAACATATATCTATGAGATATTTTGGCTGTAATTTTAAATAATTATATTTGTTCGGAGCGTTAATCTGTTATCCAGGAGAATGCCAATATGTGTCGCTATTATACTATAATTGATTATCTGTTGTTAGGCATAAAAAGTTCTTTCAGGTGTGTAAATCGTACTTGAAAAAATTGTTGCTTAAAATATTTCAGCGTTTAATTAAATCGCAATATTTTCTTACAGTATCGCATATTACTTATATACATTTAGTGCATTTGTATTTAGTTTCTTATAGTAAATAGCTAAAGTTATCTTTCATTTTGAACTGTACTTCAATGTCTCTCAACAATATAATTAAACAGACGCGATCGTCTTCTTTTCTTTCCTAGCAGTAATACCAACCGTATTCCACTACGGTTTAACTTAACCGAGACTCTGTAATACGGCACGTTGAGTTAAACTCACGGTTAGGTTTAACTTAGGTTTAATATAATTCTTAAATTAACCTTATTTATAAGACCGGGCCTAAGTAAAGAAACTTTACTTTTCTTCTTCGTATGAATAATTACAAATATTATATTCTCTGCAGAAATTACTAACATGTTTCGTATATTTCTAAATCCTAACTGGATTCCTGAAGATATATTTAATATTATAAAATAATACAATACATATCCACAATTACTACACATTTAACACAAACACATCCTTGCACACACAGAAGTTCTCAGCTCAACGAGGGAAACTGTTTCCCTTTCAAGGGTGTTTATGATATGTGCGTTGACCGAGCCTTCTCTTTAAAGTTTTGGTCCAGTAGCATTTCCCTCGAGGTGAGTGCGCCTCAGCCATCAGACGATGTCCACTTGAGGTACCCAAAGGGAGAAGATTCTCCGAACATTCTGCTTGTTTCAAACGTCAAAGTGTTCAAACTTGGGACTCTCCTAGGACAGACGTGCTCAGTTCAAACACGAGGCTTGAGGGTTCTTGCTTGTTCACCTCTCAAGTTATATTAATCATTAACATGTTGGGGCATGTGAAAGTATTGACTGGCGCTCAATCCTCAAGGAATTACTAGTAGTGGGAATAAAATTTGTGAGGAAGATGAATTATCGACTGCTTTCTCAAGGGAAATACAGAACCTTCATAATGGTGTGTGTATGAAGGCTTCTGGACATCTCGTTACACAGCTATATTTTGTGTTTATAACCAATTAGATGGAAAATGTTTTTATACAGATATAGTTTACTGTTTTTTTTTTTATTTTCCATTTTACTAGAAATAGGGAAACTATTTTTTATGCAGTCACTGTTGCCTCATAAGTACTGTCTTTTTGGTATCACTTGTGAGGTTCAGACCTGTTTTCGGACAGTTGACCAAAGTACAATATACCAAGAAGAATTATTTATGTGAGAAAAAGGTCATAATGCTTTTTTAGAGTTTTCTGTAAATGTAGATAAAAATATGAAAGCCACAAATTCTTAATTTATTATTTAATTATTTATTTATTTATTTATTTATTTATTTAACTAGCTAGATAGTGAGTACAAATTAAATTTATAAAAAAAAATGTTTCTAGCCACTAGCGAAAGAGCCAGGCTCGTGTACGGTGTGGCTTTACTCAATAATATAACATAAAATTTACAAAAACAATTTACTAAATACAGTAAGTAACTTAATTCAAACCAATAAATACAACACAAGAGCAAAAAAAAAGAAAAGAAGAAGAAAGAGAAGAAGAGAGAAAAATACACATTTCATATAAACTGACAATCAGACAAACATGTATATAGTCGACAGAATTAAAAGGTAAAAAAAAAAAACACATACTTGTTAATATAATATATCATGAATAATTTTATAAATTTATTTTTTAAAAGCTTCAATTTTAAAATATTTCAAATTTGGAAAATGGTTTTATTACAAAGTCTTGGGCTGAAACTAGCACCATGTTTAAGAGCTGCACTTGTAATTAATTAATGTGTTGTAGATGTACATAAGAATTACGTAATTAAAAATATTTAAATTAATTATAAATTAAGGAAAACAGACAAATTGGCTAGAAATATAAAATAGAATGGATAACATGAGAAACCAATACAAATACGAAATATAAAACTGTAAGAAAAGGAAAAGCTCATCAAGAAAACACTCGATTCAACATTTTCAACCGTCATTAGACCGGAATAGTTACGTTTGTGACTGTTTTTATTCAAGATGATGATGATGTTGTTGATGATGATGATGATGATGATGATGATGATGATGATGAGCAAAAGTATGTATTCTTAATTTATTTAGTCTTAAATATCATTTGGCCTAGTATTAAATTTTCACAGAGTGAGTATTTTTTACGAGTTTATAAAAATTTGCAACAACTTCAGACAAGGGATAGTAACCCTTAATCGAGATAATAAATATTGTCTTAAGCGGAGACTCCACTGAAAATCGTGAATATTTTCCTAAATATTTTTATTCGCTACTTCACTTCTTTAGAATGTATATTTGCATAAGCCAAATGGATTTAGTTCAATTCTCATTCCAAACATGTTTATTATTTTTTAATTAAGGCTGTAAGGGAACGTTGTATTTAAAGAGCTGTCACAATTATTTTTTCATCAAAGAATTCTTTTTTACAAATTTTTTATTACTAATCTAGTAACGGTTTGTTCCAAAGTTGGCTCACTGAAGTTACTAGATGAATGTGGCGGAGGAGTGTTACATAAATATTCATTTTACTTTAAAATCCATTTTTCCTTAAGTTTATTTTTTTCATGATCGTGTTTTTGTTGTATTTACAGGTATTGTTGTTAGCCCTTGAAAGTTAGGATTCCCACACAGAAACTTGTTGCTATGGAAGCCATTCTTTATGACATAAATCTATAGGCTACTGAAATAGATCCATTACAGTTAATTAGTTACCATTACATTATAGTTTTTCGAAGGCTTTGCAATAATATTGTTATAAATTTTCAATGAAAATGTATTGTATTTGCAATTTTAAAAATATGATCATGCAAAAATGTTGTACAATACACGTTTGTGAAGTGCGTTACAAAATCTCTGGAATTAAAAAAATAGATAAACCCGCTCTGCTCGTTTTTCAAACTTTTTCTCGATTTTGTAAAAAGCACTTCCCAATCTGGTAATATGCTATTTCTTGATTCAACACCAAATTTGTATGCCAAATTTTAATCAATAGGATTGAAATGTTTACTGCAAGTATTTATGAGGTAGCTGTATGTTTCTATGCATTTAGTTTGTAAAAATAATGCTGCTAGTTCGCTTCATTAATCTTTTTTATGAATTATAGAAAAAGTAACATTTTCAACAATTTAAAAATATTTTTCAAAGTGAATAAACGAGACCGCCCCCAGATATGGAGGGTAGCTGCGAGTATACTGAATAAGCATTCGCCGACTGCCGATGAGGAGTGGTCCTCCACTTCAGCTTGGGGGTTGGGTGAAGGGCTAACATTCCAACACCGTAAAAAACAGCTTATTACGAAATCGCACAATAAGCCTCGGAATGGGACCGATTCTCGGGTACGACCACAGCAAAGGAATAAGCTTATGAGATTTTATGAGATTTTGTCCAGTGGCAGCGAATTCCAGGACCAGGCCATGGCTATTGAGGAAGAACTTGAGTACAGAGATGTCTGATGACGTGGCATTGATAGCAACAGATTGTGCTGTGAACGTGTATTATGATTATGATATGAAATTAGAAAAGTAAACTGAAAGGCAAGGTAGTTGGGTGTGGAATTATGTGTAATTTGATATAGCAGGCAAAAACGTCTGTCTTGGAATTAATGCATAGCAACTGAAGTTGTAACTATTAAGATTTCGGAATATGTATTATATGTCTTTCTCGTGTTAAAAGGTCGAAACATGTTAACCAGGTACGATAGAATTTAACACGAGAAAGACATATAATACATATTCCGAAGTGATATAGTGTTAAAAGTTATATAATCAAGATGTATATTAAGATTTTTATTTATTTTTTTTTTTCATTTAAAAAATGAGCAAATATAAAACAATGACACATAAAGAGAAAACTAAAGATTGGAAGAAAGAAGGAATGAAGAACTTGAGAAAAAAGATGATGGAATGGGAAGAATTGAACAGAAACTAAGAAATAAAGAGTAAAGAATATATGAGGAGGAAACGTTCAAAACCTGACGTCCATTTTCAGAAAATGCCACAATATATATCTGTGTAATAAACGAAGATTTTTCTATGATAAAATTTTATGTAAATCTATAGCATAAAAATAATCTTTCATATTTCATCACAGAAAATATTTTGTTTATTACAGAGATGTAAGTTTTTGGCATCTGAAGTGTATTTTCTGAAAATTGGCATGTCAAGTTTTGAATGTTTGCTCCTCATTTAAAAGAAAGGACAGAAGCAAAGTGGAAGAAATATATATAAAGTATGGATGAAAGGAAGTAATAAAAAAGATAATTTTAATAAGAAGTCAGAAAAGGGAAAAATTAAAACTTGAAAAGTATGTGAGTGGGGTAAGATTTAATGAAATTACGAAAGAAATAATGCAAGTGACAAAGAAACGAGAAGAGATATGTGTAAGAAATTTAATAATAGAGAGAGAAAGAAGAGAAGTGAAAAATCGGATGAAGGAAAGACAATAATTAGGAAATTAAGGAAAAATTGTTGTGAGAGTAAAGTAAAACGCAACAAAATTATGTGCAGTTTAAATGAAACGACAAAAATGTAATGAAGGTATTTTCTTGGTTACATATATTCTTAAACTCACAGCTGATTATCATAAATAAAACTATCTCGAAACCAATTATAAACCTAAAGCAAAATTATAGGGTTTTCGATCTGTTAAAATTTAGTCTATTCCTTTGAATGATGTAGTGAATTATGAGTACAGACGAAGAGGTATTGCGTGTATATTAAAACGGTATCAGAGTTTTCTTTCAATTTAGGATGATGCAAGCTGTCACAACACGAGGAGAAAGTGATGGCAGATTCTAGACGACGAAGGAGACTGCAACGAATATTATATCCTAGCTACGCGTCTCCTCAAAGCAAATGCAGAGAGTCGCTATACTGTACTGTATTTCAATATTTATGAGGTCAAGTGAATGTACAAGAAACTAACATGTATGCTACTTCTTTCTATTTGGATAAGAAATTTCCTGACAATAACTGTATTATATTAAACTCTCTTTAGTTTCAATAGAGAATTCATTTTAACAATTCAAACAATAATTTTCGAAAGGAATTTCCCGTAAGTTTCGTATTTTTTGTACGGTTGCCTTAATTCTGGATAGAAATATACGGAGATATTTATTTTTCGAAAATTAGGGAACCAGAAATTACTAAGAATTTGTTCAAATTCCCTAAACTTGAAGTCCAGTCCCACTTTTTGCCATACAATATTACACAGTCCAAGTATTTCGAAATATATCTGCAATTAATTTTCTCATATATCAATAAATTATATACTACGGGTATTTTAAAGCCTCATTCAAACAGATCGGATATCAAAACAACGGTAGGGCCTACACTTAAAAAAAATACGCCATGTAGTTGGTAATGCAGGGACATTCATCCTTTATCATTTGCTTTAAAAAAGCTTACTTACTTAGATATAGCTTTTAAGGAACCCGGATGTTCATTGCCGTCCTTACATAAGCCCGCCATCGGACCCTATCCTGAGCAAGATTAATTCAGTCTCTACCATCATATCCCACGTCCCTCAAATCCGTTTTAATATTATCCTCCCATCTACGTTTCGGCCTCCCCAAAGGTCTTTTTCATTTCGTCTTCTCAACTAATACTCTATATACATTTCTGTATTTGCCTATACGTACTACATGCCCTGCCCATCTCAAACGTCTGGATTTAATATTTCTAAATTGTGTCAGGTAAAGAATATAATGCGTGCAATTCCATTCTCCTATAACTTCATCCCTCTTATGTCCAAATATTTCCCTAAGCTCCTTATTCTCAAACACCCTTAACCTCTGTTCCTCTCTCAAAGTTAGAGTACAAGTTTCACAAAGTACAGAACAACCGGTAATATAATTGTTTTATAAATTCTAACTTTCATTTTTTATTTTTTATTTATTTTTTTTTTTTGAAGCAGACTAGATGACAAAAGGTTCTCAACCGAATAATAGCAGATATTTTCCAAATTTATTCTGCGTTTAACTTCCGAGTGTCATTGATTTTTGTTACTCTTGCTTAAATATGTTTGAATTTTTCCACCCTTTCAAATGATACATTTCCAATTTTTATATTTCCATTTCGTTCTACATTCTGGACACGAGACATAATCATATATTCTGTTTTTTTTCGGGATGTATTTCCAAACCTATCTCCTTATCTGCTTCAAGTAAAATTCCCGTGTTTTCTTTGTTTTCTTAATAGTTTGTGGATTTTCTCCTAACATATTCACGTCATTCGCATAGACAAGCAGCTGATGTAACCCGTTTAATTGCAAACCTTCTCGGTTATCCTGTACTTTCCTAATGGCATATTTAGAACAAAGTTAAAAAGTAAAACTTATAGTGTATCTGCTTGCTTTAGCCAGCAGTGAATTATTAAAGAAAGCTAGCTATAATATATATTATACCGATACATAAAAAATTAACACTGAAACTGAATATATTACACTTATACTCTCATAACATTAATATGCTGATAAGAAAATAATGTCTAATAAACATGGGTCCTAAAACACATGCTTTTTGAGATCTGAACACTTGTTCATAGGAGCTGCTCAATGTGACGTCCATTGGTGGCAATGTAATTCCTCTCTTCCGCAATACAGCAGACTACCAGATAATCATACCGTAGTTGACACCCCTGGCATGAAACAATAATACGTCGCAAGGAATACTGAAAACAAAAATGTGGTTGCGGATATGTGCGCGGTTCAGCAGAGATGGTGTTGTGAATTTTGGTAATCAGCATGTATAGGTTGATGAAAATCCCCATGCATTTGAAGAAACAAGGCATCATCACCGATTCTCAATCAACTTATTGACAGGCGTTCTTTGTGAGAGATTAATAGGGCCATACGTGCTACCACAGATATAATTGGGGATCGTTATCAGGACTTTATTAACGTATTAAAACAAATTTCAAAGAGTGCGTGATTCCTTACGCCGAAGGACAGAGGAATGCATTGCCATGAATGGACGTCACATTGAGAACGTCCTATGAACAAGTGTTCAGATCTCAGAAAGTATGTGTTGTAGGACCTATGTTTATTAGATACTATTTTCTTGTTCTAATGCATACTAGCACCTCTTAAAATATTGCACACTTTTTAACACCATGTGTGTGTATATATATATATATATATATATATATATATATATATATATATATATATATCACTTCGCTTTCCGTCACCATTCCAGCATCCAATTTAAGCTATTAAGTTCTTCTTTCAATTCACACTTATAACGCTGAATAGAAGATGGCCGTGAATAATGTTGTGCTGGTATTCAGAATTGGCTGCATACTTCTGTATTTCATTGTTAAAAGTTGTATATTGTGTACAATCAAGAGAAAAAACACCATGTTCCGCTTAGAGAGATCGAGAAATAAGTGATAATTTCAAGTGTAAATAATAGTTTTATAACACAACTGTTTACAAACCTTAATGTAAAAAATTTCAGAGTTTCGAACAATGGTCAATGCAACTCGATGTGTGCGCCTCCAATTATCCTGCAGACATCCAAACCGTACTCATCCCTCTGCCAAGTGTTCTGTAACATTTGTGTGGTGACTAGCGCAGCTGCATTTGTAATGCGTCGCGTTAGTTCTTCCAAAGTATCAAGTCTTATCACTTTGGTACACAACACCACAAAGTCCCAGAAGAAAAGTCAATGGTGGTCAGGTAGGGTGACCTAGGTGGCCAGGCAAGGGGTTCTGTCGCAATCAATCTATAGGGAAAGTTTGCTTCCAAGAAATGAAGCACTGCTGCATAGCAATGGGGTAGAGCCCCATGTTGCTGAAAAACTGATCCTGGAGGAGTTGGTCAACATCAAAAGTTCTGCAACATGTCCAGATACATATTCCCTGTAACTATCGCCTCGATGAAGAAGAATGTTGCAATGACGGAATGCTCTACTGAATAGCGCCAGACTTGTTTCCGCGTGAAACATTTGTGCGCATGCGTGTGTTGCATAAACTTGGATAGTTTCCGCATCTTGTCAGATGTAAATCACAACAATATCTTCATCTGATTTTAAATCGTGGGAATTCATTTCTCGATAACTCTGCGGAGCACGGTGTATAATATTGGAACTGAGTCATTTCTCTCGGTAGAACTGTAAGGGCCCTGCTTCAATCCCCGTTGATGACGGGATTTTTAGAGCATTTATAACTTTCTGAACGAATCTGGGAGTCTACTCCGTCTGCTGCATAATTAAACACCAGATTTCTCCAAGTTTTAAAAGATGATCAGAGCTTAAAGCTGATTATCTTTCAGTGTCAACGACATGAGAGTATAGAATTGTGCCTCCCTACCTTCATTGAACAACAACAATTTTTAGCAGACGCGCCCACGCATACTCACATATATAAAATACTATGAAACTGTATCCCACGACATAGGAGTCATAGTATCCTACAGGTCGTAAAAGCCATAAAATGAGAAATTAGGATAAGCTACACTGGACATGTAATACTCGATAGATTGAAAACGTAAAACTGTACGTGTCGTGGAAAAGAACTTGGTAGTCTGATCTATAAAAATCAATAACCCATCATTTATGTATGAATGTTCACATCACAGTAATCCGGGTATTCGGAGAACACGACGTAAAATACACAACTTTTAATCGGATCAGCTATATCACGAACCGTTAGGATGTTCTCATTGAATATGAACAATATAACACCTCAAATCTCTCCAGTGGATAATGAAGGATACTAAAACAAGGAGCATCAAGTGCTTCATAACTATATAATCTGATTTATTTTTCTGTAATATTTAGTTAAAATTAACGAAATGAAATGTCCATTTAATGTTATAAATACGGCTCAATTTTATATAACATTATAATACTCGTATATCCAAATATTTTAACTTATTCTTGTTTCAATTAACTGCACTGCAACAAGTTAAACAATATACCTTTAAGAAAAGGTTTTCAATCTATGAAAATAAATAATCGAAAATTAGTAAAACAGCACATTTCCTATGATCAGAAATTAGATAATGTCGCTTTGATACATGTTTTATACAGTGGTAACAAATTTAGTAAAAGTAAATCCTGAACGAAACCTTCCCTAATAGGCCTACGTCTATAGATGCAGAAGGATTATTTATAGACGACACTAGTCAATATTATAATAAACTTTAAAATATCAAAATCTGTAATAACGTGTTCTGAAAGTGTTTTTCTAAGATACAATGAAGCTGGAAACAAAAATATAAAAATATCAGTGTATTAATATTCCCGACAAGACTAAAAAAATTGTATTACCAATGTATGGCAAATATTAATCGAGAGTCAAGATCATCCTCAACAAAATGTTACATGCGACTTCTGTTGCAAATAATTGGAATTTTATGTGATATAACTAATACATATAGATGAAAGATGAGTGAAACGAAGAAAAATTCTCTCCGGCACCGGGATTTGAACCCGGGTTTTTAGTTCTACGTGCTGACGCTTTATCCACTAAGCCACACCGAATTCCCATCCCGATGTCGGATCGAATCCACTCAGTTTATGTTCCACCTCTTGGGTTCCCTCTGTGCCAGGTCTATGGGCCTAACGTCATGAGCAAGCAGATGGTGCGTTGCTCCACAAGGTCGTCTGTGATGATGGTTGGCCTCCCACTGCGCTCCTCGTCATGCACATTTTGGCGTCCTGCAGAAAATTGTGTACAGCAGCAACGCACCATCTGCTTGCCCATAGACTTGGCACAACTGACGATCAATTTCAATCGGCGCTATCCCTTGTGCATTCAAAAACTTTACCACTGACCGCACTTTATGCGGCGGGAGCTGGAATAGGAACGTCCATCTTCAACTAATGCAACGAAGCTATTGAGAGCACTGGGGAAGTTCCGCTAGCGCATGCGCCATGCCAGGACATTACTCTATCACGTACACGCAGTCGCTTCGCGCAACATATGGTTTGCTAGCTGTGGGATGAGTAGGAAAACTACTTTATGAACGTGCCTTGTACATGGGTACATATGAGCCAGAACCTCAATCAGAAGGAAAATTCCGGTTAAAGTATGAAAATTACCGGAAGCCGAACGTTCTAGGAAATAATAGTGCAAGCCATTCCATACAAGATATAATAAAATTAGTGTCATAAGTGAAGCATATTATAACGGTGTCCAGTAAACAAGGGACATAACAAATTAAACATCATTCTTAATAATAACATGCAAATGTAGTAGAGTGATGAAACCACATATAACGTCAGCAATAAATGCAACTTCAGCCGCCACGGTGTCCCAGTGGTTAGAGCACTTGACTTGTAATTTTGTGGACCCGGGTTCGATCCCCGGCGTACCTCCGATTTATTACTTGTTTTGGGTAAGTCCGTCATCCAGGTAACGCAGAAGTTTCCTCCAGGAGCTTCGGTTCCGCCGTTGCATTCCAACAAATCTCATCTCATCTCATCTCATCTCATCTCATCTCATCTCATCTCATCTCATCTCATCTCATCTCATCGAGTGTGCAGCATAGAGCAGCCTCTTATAACGGTCTCTGGGCAAAGATTCTGTCAATAAATTGATCTAAATATGGATATAGATCAATTATCAATGATAAACAGCTAAGTATCCGCCATTACTAAAATAAATAAATGCTGCTTTATAGGACATTGGTGTCACATTTTCTATATGCTATAAGAAATTAGTTTCAAGATCATTTTTAAATAACAATTCCTCGTTTTGTGGTAAGTAAAGGGTCTGGAAGAAAAACGAATAATTATAAATAGTTGATTATTGACTAAACGTTTTCTTTCAAAATGACATACTTGAGATCATAAAGTATATAGTCTGCCATTTATGTCATGAAAAAGAAGCCCTTCAAGTCACTTCCGCTGAAACAGAAGTGTGCTTCGTCAGATATCCATAGAGTATCAATAAAGTCTTCATCTTCAACCATGCGATTTTAAATCCCTTCGCAAAGCGCCCTTACCTTGGTTGAGAATATCTCGATATTTTAATTGATGAACCACCTGAATTTTCTATGAAAGAAAATGTAAAGTGCATTAGCAGATGGGACGGGGTCATGACACCTTAAATCTGTTCCTTCTTTCTCTCAGGAATTGCAATTTATTAATAGAAGAAAGAAATTGTCTTATTTATTGGAATGCTTTTTAATAAATTTCCAGAAGTATACAATTCTCTTCGCGATCAAACTGCGATTCCTCTTTTGTTATAAGTAGTCTGTTATTTCTGTTTTTCTTTGCTTATAATTTCCTTGCCAGAGATCATATTTAAGTAGGGTTGCCACCTATCCGGTTTTGAACCGGACATCAGGTCTTCGAGGCAATTGCCCGGTGTCCGGTTACATGTTAGAACTTTACATTAAATGTCAGGTATTTATCGAAGATTCTTCAAAGAGATGAAGAAAACATTTGTTCAAAAAAATACAGCGTGGCCAAACTGAAAGAATTTGGCAGCACATTGATAATGACCACTTCGATTGCTGTTTCTTACATATTAACCCTGATCACACACGTGCACACGCACACACACACACATACACACTTATAAAGAAAATTTAACGCGACCTATCTGTTAGATACAACGGTAGGCCTATGCTTTGAAAGAGGAGGCACTCAAGTACAAGATATAAAAATCTTGAGAAAAAATAAATTACATTCCTTGTTGTGCATACTTTTAACACAAATAGAACATCGAAAACTGGGAAACGATTGGGTTGTTTTTTGGTGCAAAAGGAACAATTATAAAATTTTCACTTGATCATGTCAACCGTTTCGGTCTACAGAGGACATCGAGCTGCAAATCTTTCGGTACTTCTTAGCTACACTACGTAACATTTATATTTTTAAAAATTAAAATGTAATAACTTTTTGAAAGTCATAGCTGCCCACTCAAAGTTACATACACAAAACAAAAGTAGCTTTTGTACTATTGTATTAAATTTATTAGCATACATAAATTAAATTATTATCTTGTTTGGATTGATCAATAGGCTGTATCTTCATGTTAACCCTTAGCAAGAGCAGCTATAACGTTTTATTATTTCTCTCTCTGAAATAATTTGGCAACACATCGATAATGATCACTTGGACTGTTGTTTCTAAAGTACTATCCCTGATATATAAATATATATATATATATATATATATATATATATATATATATATATATATATATATATATATATAAAACAACGTAATTACTTATGCAAAAACACTCAAACGGGATAAAAATAGGATCTAAGACATACCTCAGTAATATATGTGGCCTCCCTTGTTCCTAATAACAGCTCTGAGACAATTTGGCATGGATTCCACTAATTTCCCACAAATATTCTTCATTTCTTCATCGCGAAACCATACACCAATGAGGGCAGAAATCATCTTCTCCTTTGTAGAACAATCCATTTTTTGCATTCTTCTTTTGCAAATTGACCACAAGTTCTCAATGGGGTTGATGTCGGGTGAGTTGCCTGGCCAGGGGAGTACCTCAATATTCTTCTTGTTGAAGAATTCTGTAGTTTTTCGATAAGTATGGCATGGTGCCAGGCCATGTTGGGACACACCTCTGCCATCCGGAAATGATTTTTGCAGCTGGGGTACGATTCTGGTTTCCAATAAGTGAATATATTTGTCAGAATTCATCATTCCCTTCATAGGTATTAATGCTCCAGGCCCTTCATGTGTAAAACAACCCCAAAACATTACTTTAGGGGGTATTTGGGTGCTTGTTGGAGATGAGCTGCTGTTACATTTTCGGATCCTTTCCGTACGTAAGAAACACGGTGGCCTTGGACCTCGAAATGAGACTCATCGGAAAAAAGTACATTCTTCCAGTCATTTACTGTCCAGTGTTGATGTAATTTTGCCCACATTAAGCGTTTTTTGCACATAACAGGGATTAGCAGTTGCTTCTTATTAGGCTTATGAGCCTTTCGTCCAGCTTCCAAAAGCCTACGCCGCACTGTTGTGACGTGAATATTCGCCCCAGTGGTAGCCATTAACTCGCGGGTTAAGTCGACAGCAGTAAGTCTAGGATTTAATTTACTTTTCCTGACAATTAAACGGTCATCTGCAGGTGAAGTCTTCCTTTTCCGGCCACAGTTTCCTTTTTTCTGGGGTGTGATGGATCCAGTCTCCCTGTATCGTTTTATGATCGAATTAACAGTAGCCAAACCGATGTGACATTCTGCAGCATTTTGCCTCTGTGTCATAGAAGAATGCTCTGCTAATGTTATAATTTTAGACCGTTCTCGTGGAGTTGTATCCATTTGTGAAGACGACAGAATGTACACAGGATTGCAGTATTAAGTCTTCAACACAACTGAAATGCTTATAAGTACAAAACGACGGCAAAATGTCACATATTATAAAAAAAAATAATGACAGACCTTCAACAATGGAATTACACGTACTACAGGTGTCAATTAAAGCGGTATGAGCAGCTGTGAGGCCAACAATGACAGAAAATGTAAAAATATGTCGTGTTCGGATTAATTTGCATGCTACTGTATTTCCTTGAATGGATTTATCAACAGTAATCTCACTAGAGGTTTTGATTTATCCAGAGAAAATGAAAACACGAGTGGGATTTAATAGACTATTACACGATTAGAAGAAAGTATACAACGATTAGAAGAAATAAAGTACTCTGATGCAATAAAATATTAATTGATTTACTAAACTTCTATTTCACTAATTTCAGCTTCACCAAAATCTTTGAACCGAGCCGTCATTTTCAGTTGACTATCTATACGGTAAACAAATGACGATCGCAAAGTATGTTTTATAGTACCGTAAATAATTTTATATTTGAAATATTGGCAAACAAAAGAAACAAATTTTAGGCAGGTGATAAAAACAGAGATAAGTATATAAAGATTAGGAGAAATAAAGTACTCTAATAAAATAAAATATCAATTGGCTTGCTAAAATTCTATTTCACTAATGTTAGCTTCACCAAAACGTTTGAATGGAGCTGCCATTTTCAGTCGACTATCTATGCGGTAAACAAATGACGATCGCAAAGAATGATTTATAGTACCGTAAATAATTTGCAGTTTGAAATGTTAGCAAACAAAGAGACAAATGCTAGGGAGATGGTAACAACAAACAAATGGTAGAGAAGTGATAAAAATAAACAAATGCTAGGGAAGTGATAAAATTGTAGGATGAACAGCCATGATTGGTTGAAACACGTCCTTTCTTGCCGTTTTGTTGGTCAAAAGTAGTATGACGTAGTAAAAGTGTAATAATCGTAATTATAGGTTTTGAATTATTTTATCTGCTTGTTCAAATAAATGTAGGCGTATTCACATTACTTATATGGACTTCTCCATTTCCTTTAACTGTTTTCTTTATTCCCTTTGTCCAAGCTTTTCGAACCAACCCTCCTTCTTCCAATGTACGTTTCTCATCTTATCCATTATTTATTTTTCCATACTGCTTTAAAACATACTCGCTTCCTCTTTTCTGATGGTGACCACTCAAGAATCCTCCGTGGCCAACTGTCTCTATTCATGCGTGTCACATGCCCATACCGTAGCGATGCTCTTTTTCGGTTCTCTGTACTGCAGTCTTTTTCGCCTCCATTCGCTCTCTTATTTCCTCATTTCTTATTCTGTGAAACCTGGAGATCCTAGCATTACTTTTCAAGCCGTCCCTGTCGACAGATAAAATATAGCTTTTTGTCTTTTATTTCAAGTACACCTTTCTAATCCAATGTGATACATTACACGATTGCGTGATTTTCTTTGTGTCTTTTCTTCCTCTACTCCACAACATACCACTCAACACCTAAATAGCTTTCCTTGCTTACGAAATTCGATAACAGACATCGATCTCATAAGTTACCGATTCATAGATTATGGATCTCAGATATTTAAAGAACTGTGCTGTCTTGATGGGTCCCTGTTTTAATAGTGTGTATCTACCTTTCCCGCTAACAAGGTAGTGTTAAGTTAATGTTTTTATTATAATTTGTCATGCCACCTCTTTCACAAGCCTGTGTAAATATTCTGACCATATCCTTGACATAATCTCAGCTTTCCGAGGCTATCACTTGTTGATCAACACCGAAAGATATATATATATATATATATATATATATATATATATATATATATATATATATATATACAAACTATACAGGGTGATTCACGAGGATTTACCGTCCTTTACGGAGCTTATTCTGAATGCATTTTGAGCAAAAAATGCCATACAAACATAGTTCCTATTCTCAATATTTTCAGAGTTACCCTAATTTAAAGTTGTTTGTAAAATACGTTTTTTCTTTAGTTTGAAGGTAAAAGAATAATACAAATATAGAATAAACCATTCAGAAGTATCATTTCTTTAATTGGCAATTATTATGAAGCTAAAAATGTGCTGTGAACTCCTTATTTCCTTCGTACATACATATATTTCTATTTTTAACTAGAAAATTACATTATTCTTACTCACTTGTCATATCAATTATTACAAATAACACCACTTCCACCGACTTAATATTCTTTGCAGTTCAATTTTGCATCCTAATTTACAGTCTTGGAGAGTTTACAACACATTTTAAAAAATGTCGCCGTCCGCTTGAGTACACTTGGCCGCACACATGTGAACGGCACTCGTCGCTCTACGTAACTGCATACGGCTATCTTTGATTTCCGTAGCGCTCGCGCTGGCTGCTGACTGCACGCTGACCAAGATCACGCGTTCACAGCAATGCGTTCCAATAATGAAACGTAACTCTGTAAATATTGGGAATAGTACCCGTGTTTATATGACATTTTTTGCCCTGAATATCTTCGGAAATAAGCTCCGTAAAGGACGATATATCCTCGTGAAATATATATATATATATATATATATATATATATATATAATGCATCATGTCAATATTCCTTCCCACACCCTTACATGATCTATCCAATTCTTGAAATACTCACTCTTAGGATGTAAGTTGTATACGTGCATATATTTTTAGAAGTAATCAAGGATAATATCCTGAACTGCATTATTTCAAACATTAATCATCCTTCGAAACTAAACGTTAGACGTGAAAAGATCCCATGATTTTACTGGGTATCTTCTTTAAAACTTCCAGCCGATTTGTTTTTCCTGCGAACGCTTGCCTAGTCACGAGAAGGTTCAGGCTTGTCGGGGTTGTCTATGATCCAGGCTTGCCATGTAGATTATTCTACAGTGACATATAACCAAATACGTAACTTAACTTGCATCAAAACACAAACACGTTTCTTATACATTTTGATATTGTGATTAAATTCATATTCATTTTGAACAGGAAGACAATCGAATTTCGAACATACCTAAATTTTTATTATCGGAAGCATTGTAAACTGCTATGAAAGAAAGGAATTGAAAACAATGTGATCTACATTATTAAGGGAATAAAAAACTTATTAACCTTGTTACGTTTGCTTCCATGCTATCACAATATATTAAAAATAATTCATAGTAAAAAAACACAAGAAAATAAAATTATCTCTGCGTAGTTTGTGAAAGTAGTAATATTTTGACTAATATAGATAATTATAAGTGCGAATGACGTGAATAAGTTAGGAGAAAATCCACAAACGATTAGGGAAAAGACGGAAATTCTGCTTGAAGCAAGTAAAGCAATAGGCTTGGAAGTAAATCTCGAAAAGACAAAGTTATGATTATGTCTCGTGACCAGAATATTGTACGAAATGGAACTATAAAAATTGGAGATTTATCCTTCGAAGAGGTGGAAAAATTCAAATATCTTGGAGCAACAGTAACAAATATAAATGACACTCGGGAGGGAATTAAACGCATAATAAATGTGGGAAATGCGGTTGAGAAGCTTTTGTCATCTAGTCTGCTGTCAAATGTGAAAGTTAGAATTTATAAAACAATTATATTACCGGTTGTTCTGTATGGTTGTGAAACATGGACTCTCACTTTGAGAGAGGAACAGAGATTAAGGGTGTTTGAGAATAAGATTCTTAGGAAAATATTTGGGGCTAAGAGGGATGATGTTACAGGAGAATGGAGAAAGTTACACAACGCAGACCTGCACGCATTGTATTCTTCACCTGACATAATTAGGAACATTAAATCCAGACGTTTGAGATGGGCAGGGCATGAAGCACGTATGGTTGAGTCTAGAAATGAGTATGTATTGTTAGTTGGGAGGCCGAAGTGAATAAGACCCTTTGCGAGGCCGTGACGTAGATGGGAGGATAATATTAAAATGGATTTGAGGAGGTGGGATATGATGGTAGAGAGTGGATTCATCTTGCTCCGGATGGCGGGCTTATGTGAAGGCGGCAATGAACCTCCGGGTTGTTAAAAGCCATAAGAAAGTAAGTAAGTAAGTGAGTAAGTAATAGAAAATTATAAGGAAAAGTTTACCACATTATGACAGGAATCAATGAAATTTTTTGAACTATTTTCTTTCTGGTGGACGACAGACTTCAATGCTGCGTTACTAAGAAGGTCTCATCCTCCCCGACACTTCTGCGTCAGCTATGATTGTTGCGACTTCATCCCAGATTCTTTGCCTGATAAATACTTGATCGGAAATTTCACTTAAACCTTCATGTGCACCCAAAAATAAAAATCCTTCGGATTTAAATAGGGACTCTTCGTCGGACGACACGACTTCCCCGACCAATACACCTACTTGGGAACTGATTTATAAATGTCGACGAACTTCTCTACTCAAGTGAGCAGGTGCCGCATCATGCATAAATCACATCGGGAGTGAGTAGTGGAACGTCGTCCAGAAAGTCTGACAGCTTAGCTGTAGGAAGTGAAGATATCGCGTACTTCTTCGTCCTGCGGTTAACTTCACTCGACAAAGCAACTCGTCTCCGAAGATCCCATCTTAAAGATTTATTGAGAATCTCCGTTGAAATCTATCCCAATTAACATCACTGTATGTAATTATGTAAAAAGCCATGCCCTAAACTTGTTACATGAATAATTTCAGCCACCGGCGTGGCTCAGTCGGTTAAGGCGCTTGCCTGCAGGTCTGAAGTTGTGTTAGGGCGCGGGTTCGATTCCCGCTTGGGCTGATTATCTGGTTGGGTTTTTTCCGAGGTTTTCCCCAAGCGTAATGTGAATGCAAGGTAATCTATGGCGAATCCTCGGCCTCATCTCGCCAAATATCGTCTCGATATCACCAATCTCATGGACGCTAAATAACCTAGTAGTTGATACAGCGTCGCTAAAAACCAACTAAAAAAATAAAAAAATGAATAATTTCAGGGATAAGGACGTTGAAAGATTTACCTGCCTTCTTCTCGTATGATATTGCATCAGTTAAGGAAAGGAAAACATCACTGAGTTTTAAATCAAGAACCCAAACAGATTTGTGCTTCGTTGTTGACCAGTGTTGAATTATAATATTCTACTTCTTATAATTCAATATATTTTCGCAAACTTTAGCTATAATTATAATGAAACTATTCCATCTGTTGAAAACGTATTGGCACCGAATTCGTTGATACAGCTATGCAATTTGCTCTTGAATGGTTAGTGAGTTTAAGGATTTCGTGTTAAGCGATAAGTATTCTTTCGCTCGAAAACAACTAACAGCTCCTGGCTCAGCTTCGTGGATATCAGACTGTAATTCTATTCCAAATGATAACATTGTTGCAAATGAAATTGTTTCTTACCAATGTACACTATCTACCAAAAAGTAATTGGGCACTGTTTATGCTCCTTTGGAATCTCGTATCACGTCTTGTTGCTATAACAGCAGCCACCCTGTCAGGCATGCTCTCCACTAGTTTGTGTAGGATATACACTGGAATGCGTCGCCATTACTCTTGCAACATGACACTCAGTTGGACAATGGAAGTTGGCCCACGTTTCGGTGATTACTATGCAGTGGTATGCAGACTATAATGTTCACAGGTTGGACTCCCTGCACAGAGTCCTGATCTCAATCCCTTGAGCACCTTTGGAACGAATTGGACCGGCGATTGAGGTCTCGGGAGATGCGGCCAACTTCCATTGTCCAACTGAGTGCCATGTTGCAAGAGGAATGGCGACGCATTCCAGTGGATATCCTACACAAACTAGTGAACAGCATGCCTGACAGGGTGGCTGCTGTTATAGCAACAAGAGGTGGTACCACGAGGTTCCAAAGGGGAAAAACAGTGCCCAATTACTTTTTCGTAGATAGTGTGCAATGAGTCATAACGCAAATCAGAATAAAATTAAAAACTTCTCTACCATCTAAAAAATGTTATATGAACTTTGTACAGAGGTTACAGGTAGCATAGAATTTATGTCCAAACTCTCATTACGTTTGAACACGAGGAACTATTCCTTGGTAGGGGATGCGTTTAGTCAAAATTAATAACTTCGATCCTGTGTAGTAGATTTTTATGAAACTTTGTCTAGAAGTTACATGCAGGGTGTTTCCGAGGTGGTGTTACAAACTTTCAGGGATGATGGCAAAGGGCACATGTATCAATTTGAGATAAGGAACCATGGTCCGGAAATGACTGAGTCGAAAGTTATAATCAAAACTAGTTGGCTCATTCGTATTCGAAAATCAGGTCTGCTTATTCCACTCTCGTGTACTCCTCCATTTCACTAGGACTGATCGACTGGACACTGCAACTTGTACACATACACTGCTGTCTACAGAC
Source organism: Periplaneta americana (assembly GCF_040183065.1). Taxonomy (NCBI): domain Eukaryota; kingdom Metazoa; phylum Arthropoda; class Insecta; order Blattodea; family Blattidae; genus Periplaneta; species Periplaneta americana. The sequence continues at coordinate 137,315,863 of NC_091121.1, read as the reverse complement.
GTGCATATCAGGACCGACAATGTCCGTTACATATTACGCTATCTGCATTACTTTAGTGTAGTTTCCTGTCCCCATCCCTCAGACAGCGCACTGAATGGAATACTGTAATTAGACAACGTGAACAACGTCAGATGAATACAGTATGTATAAGATTTACAGATAAATACACATAAATAAGGCGTACAGAGGAACTATTTCCACACAACTATTTTTGCTTGTAACTTTCGACTCGGTCATTTCCGGACCAGGGTTCCTTACCTCAAATTGATTCATGTGCCCTTCGCCATTATTCATGAAAGTTTGTAACACCACCTCGGAAACACTCTGTATATTTTATTATGTGGAAAAACACTGATTACGTTTGTACAAGAAGAACTACCCCTTGCCTTTATAGGGTTACGTTCAAACAAAACTAATAACATCTATAACATAGAAGTTATTAATATTCATAAAGTTAATAATATTCATGAAAATGTATTATATTTTTGTATAGAAGTTACATAAAGTATACATATTTGTAGACTCTAAATTCGTTTGTATATGATAAAACCACCCATTCATAGGGGTATATTGAGACGAAATTAACAACTTCTCTCCTGTTTAACAGATTTTATGAAACTTTGTGCAGAAGTTACAAGCTACATAGAAACGTAGGAATAAAGATAGTTCTTCCTCTTGCGATACCAGTCCTGATAATATTTTGAACGTTAACCTCCTTCTAAGTAGAATTTTTAAATTTCACTAGAACTCTTAAGAGTGATAATATCATCTTTAATTTCCTTTGCTACGAAAGCATGCAATTCAGTTCTCAAACGAGAATCAGGAGCAAATTTTGTTTCTTGCGGAGAAAAATTATTTTGTATTCCTTCAGTTATTTTGTATTGCAATCTCGTACTCCTGTCTACAAGACTGCAATCAGGACGCGCACTCGGATATGTTTGAGACCAGACAGATTAAAGTAATATGAATAGCTATTTCATCCACTCACTTAGAATAATGTTAGAAGAAATAATATGTGTGTTAGTCCGTTCTTATGATAAATTCTATACATATTTCGAACTTCATTCTCAATGTATTTCCTTGTTGCTGCCACACGTTTTCCAATTTATTAGGGCCTATGTCACGTTTAGTTGGTTACTTAACGACGCTGTATCAACTACTAGGTTATTTAGCGTCGATGAGATTGGTGATAGCGAGATGATATTTGGCGAGATGAGGCCGAGGATTCGCCATAGATTACCTTGCATTCACATTACGGTTGGGGAAAACCTCGGGAAAAACCCAACCAGGTAATCAGCCCAAGCGGGGACCGAACCCGCGCCCGAACGCAACTTCAGACCGACAGACAAGCGCCTTAACCGACTGCGCCACGCCGGTGGCTGTCACGTTTAGTGATCATGACACCTAGAGAGTGAAAATAAAACTTTAAAACATATTCACTAAAGAAATTACGAAATAACAATGACAGATAACTGAAAGTTGGGTCTATATGATTAAATTACATAAATTACATAAATTAAACTACATACCCCCTTTTAATAAAATTGTCAATATTTCATATATAAAACTGTAAAAACCTCATTACCGTTCATCTTCATACAGCTAGTGTTACCTGGAACAAGATGCAGGATGGTAAATGCTTTTATTCTATCAACATCGCAAAACAATCTGCGTGTTTTATGGAGAGTGTGGATTTTAATCATAGGTGAGGGAGGCGAAACATACAAAGTAAGTTCTATTTTACAAAGCACATACGATCAAAAGATCTGTGCACTGGATATGGGCAAATTTTGATAGTGTATGCATATATATATATATATATATATATATATATATATATAATTGATGAATAAATCCACATCTATTTATGTAAAGAGCTAACTTACTTTGGTTGGATTATAGTGCACTGGAATCTTAAATACAAAGCAAGCACCGCAGCGCAGTCATAGGCTCACGGAGGTATTCACTTTTCTATGTAATGTAGCTATAACGTGATGAAAAAAGAATGACGTTGCTATGACAATATAATAATGTTTAAGAAAAATTACAAAACAAATATCTTTATTTTTAATGACATAATTTACATAAACATGTAATAAAAATAGCATAAATACAAATTGCAACACTCTAGTCACCTCCTCCCCCTCCCCACGGAGGTATTCACTTCTCTATGTAATGTAGCTATAACGTTGTGATGAAAAAAGAATGACGTTGCTATGACAATATAATAATGTTTAAGAAAAATTACAAAACAAATATCTTTATTTTTAATGACATAATTTACATAAACATGTAATAAAAATAGCATAAATACAAATTGCAGCACTCTAGTCACCTCCTCCCCCTCCCATTGGCCATCCTCCTCCTCCTCCCCCACCACATCCTCCGCCGCCGTATCCCATCCCCCCACCCCCTCCACCACCACATCCACCACCACCACCACCACCCTTCCCTAATCCTCCGAGGAAGCTCATTGTTGTCATCAACAGTGACATCATCCCCGCCATCATTCCCTTGAATGCCATCATCTTCACCATCCCCATCACCATGGGAATCATCATTCCTTTTCCAATCATCGCCATCTTCATCATAGCGGCTCCCATCTTCATGGCACCACCTCCGCCTCCCCCTCCTCCTCCCTTCTTGCCTCTCCCTGAAAATAAAAGTTTATACTCCATGTAATAAATGTGTTGACTTTATGACTCGTTGCGTCCACAATTTGAAAGATTTTATATCTACACTAAATAGCCAAAAACAGTTGTATTCCTTGGTCGTGTGGCGATCATGGCGTAATACTACCGTAACCATTTAAAACAACATTGAACAATACGAATCAAGGAACTCAACTAGTATAGCCAGTGCCGCCGTTTCTGGCGTGTGAAATAAGTAACGGGAACGTTGAGAGCGAGTATCTTATCTTTGCCACAAAATGTGGACTGAAAACTGACAACTGTGATTGGTAGAGGTGGTACTACTCTCAGCCGATGCCACTGACTGGACAATGTATTCAAGGACACACCAGAAACGCGAAATGCGAGTGTTTTGCCTTTGATGCAGTTGGCAGATTGCTGACGTGACATGTTGTGTGGTAACGTTGTGAGCTGCACTGGCAATTAGTGCTCACTAACTGGCTTTTTACTCAAGGACACGCGATAAAAATGCTGGCACTGGCTATACAATAAAGTCGCAAATGAAGTAATTTATACCTAAAGTTCGTCTTAAAGTCTATTGAGCTAAAGAGAGAAAACAAATGATTTACGCAAGTAATGACGGATGATATCTGGTCCAATGAGAGCCTGGCAGGGGAAATGTCTCATGAAGAGGGACAATTCGACTGCAGAGGTGGATCGTTTGTGTTCTGAGCGAATTTGATATATCAAGCCGTAAGGCAGTAATACTTTTGCGATCAGAGAGCGCCATATACGGTAGTACTGAGGCAGGGATGCCAAATATGCGCTCTCTTGAGCGCAAACATTACCATCCTTAGTTCCTCCACCTTCTGTCCGCGACACTGTTTTCACATTCTTTAGTCAAGAGCTACTATTACATTCTCCCATAATCGTTCAGATTTGCAACAAGGGCACATTTTTAAAACTGTTCCCCCAAACTATAGTGAACATAACCTCCTTCAAAAGATGAAGTTTGGCTTTCTTCTATGCGCAGTGACAATGCTAAAGTCACTTCTTCGCAATGTCTTTGGGTAAAAGCAATGTGCGTAGACCTCTTTCAAATAGTAAAATCAAATTTTAATGCTAATGGAAAGAAAGTACATGCAAGGAAAATGAAACCACCTAATGCATTCTGGTTCTAGAAAAACGATATTAGATTTTTTCAGAACGCTGGGGGCTTCGTAGTCATGATGAAAGGGTTCCATTTGTCGCAAAATATGTAACCAGTAAAAAAGTAAAAATCATTATACCTAGAAAGGAAAATGGTATAAAATAAATGAATGTTAACCACAATTACAGTTTTGAGTTCAATTGCAAGAGGATACCTGTATGCAAACACCTATGCTATCAGGACATTGAATAAACACGATAAATTTGTTAGATATATCATTCAGAATAAAAGGTCAAGTACTACTGAAACACTCCCCAGCGACGGATGTGCAAAACATAGCCTACCTCGAAACTTAAGAAGAGTGAGGAAGAATCAAATGAAATGCAGTTTATTTACTGAAGAGAGGCAGACTAGATTAATACAATTAATATTGATAAATAAATTAATAAAGATAAATACAAAATACAAATATAATAAAATAATAATACATAGAAGAAAAACCTGAGTAGGCCTGTATATAATAATGTTTGATAAATTTTAGGAGCGAATGAGCAGTAAGAACTCATATTTTGTCTTTTCTTTCTTATGAAATTCATTATACCAGAACTTCCTTATTTCAGTACTGAAGATTTGCAGAGTATGTTGTACGATCAGGAATTTTCTGAAAAAATCTTCATTGTTTCCTATGCCACATTCGATCGGTCGAGAGATTGGTGAATATAGTCAGCGATGCTTCAACCATAGTGTGTATTGAATAAGAGATAATTTTATCAGGTTCACGCTGGATACAACAGAACTATTCCAGTCCTATGAGAAAAAGGCAGAGAGCAAAACTAAAATAAAAATAGATTAAAGAAATAGTAGTCGGTTGGTAGGTGCATGGAATTCGTTAGTAGCTGTCTTGCAGTGGTAAGTTCTGGATTGTTGCAGCCTGTAACATATTTCTACATTTTATTTTGCATTCGTGCCATGTCTTGGAACTTAAAAATAATGCTCCTTTTATTTTATCTCTCAATAATAACAAATCATAGCAGTCTGCATCGGGGGAAAACTTGCAAACATGCTTACGTTACAAAGAAAATTAGGTAATTAAAAATAACCCCTCTGGGGATCGGTGAAAAGTGCTGTAGGATGTCAAAGTTTTTACTGTGAAAAGCTGGCACCAATATGCAACTTCTGAAACCCTGAAATTTTTAATTTTCAAAAAAGAATGTTCGGCCTTTTTCGATAAGCCCTACTGTATAGCCTGTATAAAAGAGGGAGAGAGGGTGAAACGAAAATATAAACAATTAACTTTTTGTAAAATATAATATGCATGTTTCAATTTAATAGCTGATTAAAGCGGTCCTCAGTTTTCGGCTTTTGACTTCGAATCGACTATAAGAAATTTTCGGCAATTCGTACTGCTTGGCTCCTCCCACTCGCTTACGGGGCGGACCAAAAAAAGGAAACCGAAATGCTTGTACCATACAATATCACAGCTAAGTGTTCTACATGTCTTCCGTCATTGGCTATGACTTCTTCCATGCTCTCTACCATCCTGATAAGCATAGCATCACACTGTTCTCTTGTTAGGTTGTGCGTAACTACTTCGATGTTTTCACGTAGAGTGTCTAGAGTACGTGGAACGGGTATGAAGCACTGTTCTTTCAGTATTCCCCACAGAAACGCATCACATAAAGACAGATCAGGACTTCGTGTAGGACACGGAAAGTCTGGTCGCCTACTAATCAGTCGACCAGGAAACAGCTCTTGCATTTCCATGACCAGTATGGGCGATTGCCCCACCTTGTTGAAACACTTGCTGTCCCAAATCAATATTAATTAAGTCACAAAATGTTATCAAATCCTCTTGAAAACGTTCTATAACTTGTTGACCGTACACGTTTGCATTGACATTTATCCTACTTTCATGTTTCTGTGAATGAAGTATGGGCCAATGATGCCATGGCTGAACACAGCAGCCCACACTGTTACTTTTTCAGTATGTAATGGTCTCTGTTCATACTCTTGCGGTTTTTCCCAACCAAGGAAACGACAGCTTGTTTATTAACGTGGCCACTTAACAAAACATACATTCACCAGAGCACTACACATTGCGGATATAGGCAGTTGTGATTGATAACAGAACCTGTCAATCGAAACTTTTCCACCCATTGCAGAATGGCTTTTTAGGTGGTGGTGGTGGTTTATGAAACACACCTTGATTGATATAATCTGTAACAGAAACAATAAAAAGTTACGTTATAAACTACATATAATTATACGCTACTATATCATTTCGGTTACTTGTTTTGGGACACTCTGTATAATTTTATGTAATATGTACTTCATTTTGGACACTTCCTCTGACAGGGATCCAGCCGACTCGGCCACAAGCCCGAAATGCAAGAAAGAAACGGAGATCATGAATATGATGATGATAATGATGATGATGAAGTGTAAAGTTGTGATGGGGAAATGAGTCTGAGATCGAACCTCAGGATAAACCTCAACCAGATAATTTGTCCTATCCAGGATTTGAAACCAGGGCGGTTCGTTTCACGGTTAGACATGCTAACCGTTAATCCACAGTCATGGACTTAGTAATTTTACTTGTAATCCTCTCAATAAAAGGCATAGGCCTAAATCTTTTGCTCAAAAGGAATGATGATGCTTTATTAAGAATCCGGAAAACTGTTGTGACAGATGAGAGACGGTTTTTCCATTCAAAACTTGTTGGAGCCTTGCAACAAGAAGGAAATAGTTAAACGTAATATGAACTTCAAAATCATATTACATATAGGCCTACGTACTCAATTAATATGACGAGAATGTTTGGTATACAAATATTTATTGAAGAGAAAGTGCAATCATATTAGTAGAATATTGAATTTTTTATACACTTCGTTTATATGACCTCCGGCACCACATGTTGTTTGCTTTCCAATGCAGAGTACGTGACAACACAATCATTCAATATTTTAAACTACTCCGGCTTAGTTGATGCCAATTTTCAGTTTATTTACCGTGTATGCTTACGTTTGCAGATATTGCTATGCGTTGAGGGCAATGGACTACTGACAAGGTCTCCTGGGAAAGTAATGTTTGTTACGAACATATGGATAAGGAAGTAAATCTTCTTCAAAGATCAAACCATTATAGCTGCTAACCCAATAGAAGTCGTGCATACATTGCCAAAAAATTGCTAGTCTCTCAATATTAATTTTGCTAATCAATTACAAAAACAAGTTAAGAACTTTAAATATTTTGGATGTGACGTATGCATATGATGAAAATCTACAAAAGAAACTACAGTATATAAATTTCAACAAATGTGTGGGACCATTCAACGAACATTAAAAAAATAAAACCATGAAAGTTACCAAACTTAGTTCTACAAAATGATGCCTGTCCCAGTGTTGCAGTATGGGTGTGAGAATTGTTCATTAAACAGAAGTGGAAAACGAAAAATAGAAACAGCCGAAATAAAATGTTAAAGAAGAATAGTCAGATATGTACTAAGAGATGAGAAACGTAATTAATCAATTAGAGAACGACTCGAAGTATTTAACGTAGGGGAAAAATAATAGAAAGGAAACAAAACTGGTACGCACATATACAAAGAATTAATCCAAATAGAATAACACGACAAATTGAAGATATAGATAGACCTTCTGGACACCGAGACGTAGGACGTCCACGTAGAAGATGGACAGATGACTTTATTCCAATGTGAGCGGAACGGATCCTTGAGTCCATGATGATGATGATGATGATGATGATGATGATGATGATGATGATGATAATGAGGAAATTACAAAAACTAAGCTAATGGATTAGTATTGGTTCGGCATCGTACATACACATTAAGTCATTAAGTCCATCCGTTTGACGACTGCACCTCTTTTATAATCCTACAGTCTTACTAATAAACCGTGTATAGTTTTTATATGAGACTTAAGCAGAGTTGAGACAGAAAACTTTACTAATAAACCATGCATAAGCGATTGATGTATAAACAGTCTGTAACTATACAATGGGAATTGTTTTGCAGTAGTTGTCTACACAAAACCTCTTGTTTATGAGTTGTATATAGAGAAAAAATGGCCGCCCCTTGAACAGCTGTTCGTATCGACTGTCATTTTCTGATGATGGTTGCCTTGTAACCACAGAAGAACAAACCAAAGAGAACAGAATAATTGGAATAATATTGTTGTAACTTGTACTCTTTGGCCAAAATATAGTGTGGTAATAGATCAGAGACTGTTGTACTATCGATACATAGCAAGGCACACTAGAGCGCTCTACCGGATGCAATAGAGAACCTCAGATATTCTATTACCTTTCGTAACGGAGTAATGACGAAACTATGACTTAGGTGTGTAACAGTTATACTGTTATACACGACGTATGTAGTGATTATTAGTAAGGAATTTACACGCTACTTATAAACGAGCTACTCATTCTATAAGTAAACGTGAGTATATAGAGTTTTTATTAGTAAGACCGTAAGTGTATGGATATAAACCGAAGGAACAAAGATTATATAGTTTTTGCATCAGAAGAAAGAAATATAATACTTCACAATATATTTATCTGCAATTGAATGACAGTTCTCACTCAGTCAGTCCTCCAGTAAAAGTTTCGTATGAAATTTATACAGGGTGATTCACGAGGATTTACCGTCAATTACGGAGCTTATTTCCGAAGACATTCTGAGCAAAAAATGTCATATAAACATTTGTCCTGATCTCAATATTTTAAAAGTTAAATTAATTTGAAGTTGTTAGTAAAATACCTTTTTTTTTTAGCTTTAAGGATAAGAAAATATTAAAAATAGCAAATGAACTATTCTGGAATGTCATTTCTCTAATTGGCTAGTGTTCTGAAGCTAAATATGTGTTATTAGTTTTTTGCACAGATTTCATTTTTCAATTTTTAACTAAAATGACATCATTCTTACGCAATTATTACAAAAATTGTTAAAAATCATACGACTTTAGAAACTTGATTCTTTACAGTTTAATTATGCATGCTAAAGTATAGCGTTTATTTTATTTTACACAATTTTTATGTAATGTTACCTATATTGACAGTGAAAATATCCTAAACTATGTCCTGCAATATTATACGCTTGAGCGTCTTACCTAAAGTATTTTACCTCTGCAATGAACCTTCAATCAGCCACAAACATGCAATGAAGGATGGATAAAACAGAGAAAAATTCTCTCCGACACCGGAACTCGAACCCGGGATTTCAGCTCTACGTGCTGATGCTTTATGCACTAAGCCACACCGGATTCCAGTTCCGATGCCGGATCGAATCCCCTCAGTTCTATCCATCCTTCATCATATGGTAACGCAGAATTCCTGCACGGAAATATATGTACTTAGGCACATCATAATAATATAATAATGACAACACAAAGATGTAGTTATTAAAATAATACGATTAGTAAAAGCAGTGATCGATAAGACTACTCACTATGACTGCGTCCGGTTTTGACTTTCTAGAGGAAGAGGGCAGAGGTTACATAGGCCTAACTATTTTGTATATGAACGTACCTGTACCTGCGTTGTGACGCCATATATACTTCGAATCAGGTAACTTCATTGCAGTTTATAGGCAGATGAATTACGAAGCCTACTCATAACCTTATTCCTGTGTCATCGCGCCAGTGAATCGTCCCCTTTCGAGGTTTATATCGAGGTTTTGTAACAAGATCTTTTTACGGTAATGGGTTGTCAGCCCCTTTTCCAACCCTCAAACTAGAGGCCTACCCCTTATCGGCTGTCCGCGACTGCTTATTCAATATATTATATATTCATATCTGGAAGCCATCTCCTTTATCCGCAACCTGAGGACGCGCCATGCCGTGATGATAGGGACCGCTTATTATTATTATTATTATTATTATTATTATTATTATTATTATTATTATTATTTCTATGAAATTCCTGTTTCCATTTTTATAAACAATTTTAAATTATTTGTAAAGAACAGTAATGAAATATCTATTAAATTATTTTGTATATGCCATAGAAAAATGATGGTAAGTATATTTATTTAAATTTGCTCCTAAATGCAAAGCTTTCAAAGTACTTAAATTCCTATACCTAATTACCATAGAAGCTTATCAGACTGAGAAATACTTTTAAGATGTAGTAGTTCTTAAATAAACGAATGGAAAAAAGATTAACTTTACATGTAAATAATTTTGAAACGTATTCTCATAGTTATGAAACAAAAGGTATGAATTCTTTAAGATTGTTTGAACCAAAATGCAACACTGCTACAGTATTTAATCATAGTAGCAATTTAGGCCCAAGAATGTGTAACAAATTTATATTTAAATATCCTAATCTTGTCAATTCTAGTAGTTCTAGTATTAAATTTAAAAAGTTATGTATGGATTTTATAAAAATTAAGAAATTTTTAATTTAAATTTATATATTGTAATTGCATAGTAGACATAAGACAAATTGTATTATATACTTATTAATTTCATTTCAGGAATCCGCCCCTGAGCACGAGTTCTACTCTTTCAAGGGCGAGCTTAAGTTTTTATGTATATATTATATTTTATGTTACAATTATTAGAAAAATAAATAAATAATAAGTAAGTAAGTAAATAAATAAATAAATAAATAAATAAATAAATAAATAAATAAATAAATAAATAAATAAATCCTGCAGGGCACAGTAATTGCTCCTCATCAATTTTGCGTTAATTTCGTGTGAAAACTACAGACATTAAATTGATACAATATTCTTATTTAACATTCCGAAACTAGTATTCATAATGCATCCGACAGACGAAACTGAACTTACCTTCTACAGCTGCTGCGAAGCTAAAATCAACTGCCGCATCCTCCCTAGCGGATTCGTGACTGCCAGCTACAGCCACCGCTGACCACGAAGGCAATTTCACTCTTAGAACGTGACTTCTGAAGAAGCTAATAATAGAATCATCTAACATTGAATCCAAGACGCTCACATCCTCCACATTAGAAAGCTCCATCCCCTGTGGCATCACACTTCTCTCTTCTCTCACTCGAACAACTGAGATTTTATCTCCATAGAGATAGTATCTGTCTAGCGCACTTAGTTTACGAATATAGGACAGAATTTTTTTCTGTATACATGGATATGAGAATTTTATTATGCACTCTGTGAAAATCCCGTACAGCTCCGATTCTGGATCATTTTCTTTTTTCATATATTCTTCATTGTCTTCCTTCAATGCATCACCCTGATTACCTTTGATACTAAATGTCTGGGTTGTGAAAATTCCTTCTGTTTCTTGTTTGTTACCGCTGTCTTCATCTTGTAATTTTTGTTTAAGTCCAGAGCGCTCAGTCTTCAGAACATGACTAACCTGTGTTGTCTTGTCCGTGATATTTATATTTTGGACAAGAGGCTGGGTATGTTTATTATGAAGAATGTTGTAATGCTGTCTTGTTTCAATTTTGTAAGATCTCACTGATATAATTAATAATGCGGAAATCAGTTTGTATGACAAGCACAAATTTATTTTCATACTGTCTGTCATGGTTCCTTATTTGAAGACATTCGTAATACTATTTCCGGAAGGAAAAAGTGTTTATAGAGATTTCTTTTGCTTGAAATGTCACCAAATGAGTAGAAACTTATTGGTTCGAATTTTTTTCTTCATCAGTCTGTAAGAAGTTTCTGTCTTTCCCCCTTACACTTTGATTACCTACTTTAACAAACTCGCTGCAAGTTGTATTGAGTTGCTTCCTTTCCTTTCTCAAATCACTTTTTTTCTATATTTCTTTAAAGACTCAGGATTGTTGTAACAAGTTGGTTTCTCCGCAGATGCTCGATAACTGAGCTTCCTAGAAACTTCATTCACCAGTTTTTATGGATAAATGTGATACGCCATGTAACGGCATCTTTTATAATGTAATTCCGTCTTTGTACCTCCCACTTCATTCTCAAGTTATTTCACGAATTACGTTTCTAATATTATATTTACTTAACTCACAAGAAATCTGGGTAAAATGAATAATCGTGTCTGTGTCTGTAGGCCATTGAATCGTAAATACACTTGTAACATTTACCTCATTTCATAAATCGTTTGAAATCAGCACAGAAATAGCACGACACAACAGTGACTCGTTTCTTTTAATATAAATAAGCTCTCCACAACATTGGCTATATATTCTGAACATCTCTCCATATCGAACACCTGAGTTCAAATTCCAATGCATCCAATATATCTGAGGACAAAACAAGTTTTGTTCAGGTTTCTCATGCAACTTATAAGGTAACCGGGTGTAATAAGGCCCACCTAAGGAATAAAACGTTCTTTCTTTGAAATGGAGACGTTTAGCAATTTTTTGATAATGGAATAGCATACTTTTATAGTTATCCTATAATATTTTACTTCAAATAAATATTCAGACACATAAATGCTGTAAGCAATGAAAATTAACTTCATGTCACTGGGCCTTATATCCTGCTGTGACAGGTAATAAGGCCCACAATAAAGAATATAAATATTGAACACAATTTTGGCATACAAAGTCTTCAATTTTTTCCTCAGTGAGACCTAGACATTCATCGTTCACCCAACATTCACAAGAGATACACACATGCATATCTACAACAATTGTCTTCGCGGACAGAACACATCCGCGTCCCCTGGATGTTTATAAATTCTGAAATTGATGATTGATCCAATGGCCTTTGTCCATTAGGAGTTGTCAGTCTTTCGTTTGTTTCACTTCTTGCAAAAAAGATTGTGCTTCAGAGTTTGAACTTTATAGTTCAGGGACTTCTATGAACTTGTGGGCGTTTCCACGTATTTATTTCATGGATCTTATTTCCTGCTCAGTTACTTCGTGCCAATTTTAATTTATGGAGTGCTCATATCCTCATTAGCGAAAGTTTCACGGTAGACTCAAACTTCTTAATGTTTACACAATAACTTGCATTTAATATTATATTAATAACACACAGTAAAACGATTAAATATCAACTTAAATTTTGCAGAATTTTATGAAGAAAGCAGAAATAATCACACGTAATTTCTTACCACTAGTCAGCTACAAATAAAAACGAGAATCTAATTTCTTTATATCTCACTCGAATGCAAGAAAAAATAGGTCTTAAGAGCTGTTTCTCTCTTTTGCAAAAGTGTATAACTAATGGCAAAACTAGGTAGTGTGCCTTATAACATGCGGGGCCTTAATACCTTCAAGTACTTTACACAATTTATTAGAGTGCCGACACTGTTTTATAAGTGGCATTCATTCTTATCGAGACTACAGAAAATTGTGGGGAAAGTACTGCAACGTTTCTACAGTAATTGTGGACTGGACAAGGAAAACGGTATATGTGCCAAAATGACCAAGTGTGGGAAAACACAAAGAACTCTACACTTTCAATTATTATTTAATTTTTTCAACATAAAGTGTCTCAACATCCAATTAAGTTCCCTGCAAACATTTTGAGTTATGAAGCAACCCATTACTGACAATATTATGTAGTGTAACTGGCTCCCACATTATCAATTATCAGATTGCCAACTTTTAATTTGTCAGACTAGAGTCACTGATTTTTCCTATCTCGAATGTGAATGAATTTATGGCATTGATGTACAACTTCGTTACTATAGTTTACTTTTACATAGGCCTACTCATATGAAAACTAATTGACCTTAGAAAAAATAAACATTGCTTTTATAAACAATACCTCCAATGCCTCGGGGATTATAATCGTGGTAGTTTGAATCTCCATTAGAACACGGATATAGATCCGTTATTTTTAGTAAGTTATTTAACGCTGCTGAACCTATTAATTTTTACTAGTTTATTTAGTGCCGATGAAGTGGTGATAGGGAAATGGTATTTGGTGACGTGAGGCCGAAGATTCGCAATGCGATTTTCCGACATTCGACGTACAGCTGGAAAAAAAAAAACATGAAAAATTGACAGGTGCATAGCTGTATTATGTTGTATACCTGTACGTAGAACTACGTGTTAGTGCGATCATCTGTCGACAACAATGTTGCATATCTTTACGTAGAAATACGTGTGGGTGCGATCATCTGTCGCAGGTACATAGCTTTATGATGTTGCATTTATTTAGATAGAAGCAAGTGTGGGTGGTGTAAGAAAAGAAGCAAGTAGAATACAAGGAGAATATGATGAACAAAGGTGGGGTTGCATTTTTATTTGACGGCAAATTCCTAAGTACTCCCATAACATAGTGAAAGGAAAGACGTAGATCTACGTCAAATGCTCAATCAGATAGGCCTAATCAGCCCAAGAGGAAACCAAACACGAATCCTAAAGCACCTTCGGATCAGTAGCAAAATATGCTACCCCCTGAGCTACGACTTTGGCTTAGGTCCGTTATTGGGATGACTTATCGGTGAGGTCGGGTGTCTCGTCATGTTGATCTCACGTCACGTGTGTTGCTCAAATAAGACGGAATACTACAAACAAATACAGAAAGATTCCTAATCGACTCTAGCTTCTACGCGTACATCTTAGCAGATCTTATAGCAATATTTACAGGGAACTCTTAATATAATCGTGTCGAAACTGCGCACGTTGTTAGATCTTCAAGGTAAATAGACTATTGCAAAATTTAGCTTATCATAATATATATATAAGGTTTTAGATTAAAGCTGACGGAAAGGTCCTTTCATGTCACGTGACATCGTAAACATTCCGTGCAGATGACAAAATAACTATGTACGCTCCGTTGTTTCTTAATGCAACATTCTAATAAATTAGGGGTTCGGGAGTAAAACATGATAAGTGACGTTTTAGTGTTTTGAAGTTCTTAGGTAGGTAAACATTTATACAGGCAACAATTTGTATATTTACTAGGAAAGTAAAATCTGTATTCTTGTGCCATCTGTTGAGAAGTTGGAAATCTAAGTACTGCATTAGACACAGAATGTAAGATACCATATTATACGCTATTACCTTATGCTCAGTTTTACGAAATTATTTGTCAAGAGCTCTTTAATAACAATCTTACAGAAAGGCAAAACATTTATTCTTTGTAATAATATTTTCTAAATTTAATATCAATTAGATGTATTCGTCGTTCTCTTTATTATCATTATCATTATGATTATGATCATTGTCATAAATATCACTTCATTTTGGGTAAAAATTACTATTCGCAAATACTAGAATTATCTTACTCGTTCAATAATTTGTTCATTCAGTTCGTTGTTCATCTTTTGCTATTTTCATTCTGTTTGCTTGCATTCCCATAGATTTTCTTCCATCAATTGAAAATCTCATATAATATTTTGGGGCAATTCATTTAGTTGGTGGGCTGTTATGTATAGGTTTTCTTCGATGTACTAATAATAACTGGTTATCGTCGTATAAATTTACACGTAATTACAATTTGTAGTCGCATTTTTCTCGATTTTTCTAACTTATATTCTTGTTATAACTTTATGTATGTGTATTAAACGGAATGTGCTTAAGTCCGAAGCCTAGCTGACATCTTTATTTAATAAGTTTCTTTGATTACATTATAATGGTACCAGAAATGTGGAAATCATCCTGGTGGTACTAGAAAGAAATACATTTTGATGGTTTTAAGTTTTAAAGCAGTCTATAAATTTGAGGAATTTCGGTACTTCACCTCTCGAGGAATAAGTTATGTCGAACGTCAGTATTAGACGTGTACAACTTCTTCCCCATCTGAAACTACATTGTTCTTCGTGTGAATGAAATCAATAAATATATATTCAAATTGTTTGTGTACACGTCCATATTATATGTAAAATTGGTATGCAATTGTAGTAGTTATCTCATTTATTCATTCCGCCTTTTTATGTAGGCCTACATGAATGATTGACCCTTTGTTATAAATAATCAGATAGTAGGCCTAGCCTATATTATTTTGCTTTTCGTATTTTATTAAATAATAAATTGCAAAATGTTTTATTTCATTTAACTTTTATCCAATACTATGTCGAGTCCGCCCATATTCATATATTCAGAATGTAAATTGTGCCGCTAACTTCAGTTTCCATATTTTTTTAGTAATATGCTTTTATTTCCATGGCGTTATCCATAAAGTTTTTGTCATTTTATTTTTGCTGCAGTATTGATCCACAATTTTTTCTCTTTACTCATAACTAAGTTATTTAAAATTTCAAATCAATACTTTGCAATTCTGTTATATCATATTAAAGATTTCACGAACTCCTTCCTGTCTAATTTTTATTAATTTTCTCTCTTCAGCTTATAATATCTCATATTCTATAAAGTGCTTTGTAAGTTACGTTGTACATATTTCTTAGGCCTATATGTTAATTTCTTTTTTATTAATTATTGTTCTTCAATTCTAATTCCATGTTAGTAGCTACTTTTTCGAATGTTTATATTGTGTAATCAATGTTTTATGGTGTTTTAATGACAGATTCGATTTTATTTCAGGCTGTTTCTATTCTATCAGTATGAGGCATTGTTTCATTATGTTTCTCTATAATCTCTTGATGTCCTCCTGTTCTAGTAAGTCAGTCTTGCGATGGCGACTAGTAATTTAGAGCTAGAGCTCTTTTCTGCCCGCTGAGCGCGCGGAGCTCTCTTACCTGTAAACATTGCTAAAGGATGTACAGATCTTAGAACACAGCGCATCATGACGGAAATGAAGTGCTTAAGGCTTTCAAGGAAGAGTGGAAGAGACAATATTTATGCTTCGAACATGGTGATGAAGTCCAGTGTCTGTTATGTAAAAATATATAATTTGCAAAAAAGCAACATAAAACGGCATTATAAGACGCAACATGAAAAAGAAATATAGTTATTATTCAGGAGAAGACAGAAATAAATTGCTTTGGGAATTGACATCGAAGGTAAATTAATTTACATTTGGGTCAGTAGACTGTATCTAGATTCCTTTTATTTATATATTTTAAATGTATTGTTGATGTTTTATTTGTTGCTTGTTTGTGGATATTTACTTTTATTAGACTACGTGTTTCTTTAATTTAGAAATAATATTTTATCTTTGATTACACTTTAACTTGTACTATTACTAAGCTCAAAATGATAATTCACTTTTATTCCAATAACTATTTTCAGGATTTTCAGCAAATATGAACTAAACATTTTGAAATCTTTGATGCAAGGAGGTTTTTTAGTAACATCAATATGAAATATACTTACGAATATAATTTCAAAACTATTAGACCTAATTGCGCCAAATTTTGTACAGATGATATTATTATAGATCTGTTTATATGGTTTAAATTTCACAAATTTTGGCCGAAAATTGTGGAAGTTTTAAAAATCATACATATCCCCTTAAATGATTGACTCCAAAAATTACGATGGCTCTCAATATCTTAATTTAATGAATTTGTTTTTTCGTATTACATGCATCTCACAAATCGCTCTAAGAAAACTCATTGCATAATCACGACTGGAGAGTAAGGACTACATTTTATAATCACACAATCAATATACTCTATTTCAATCAATACTGTCATTATTTTTTCAACAAATACTCAAAAGTACTTAGAGATCACACACGTCGAGCAGGTAGACCCTATTAGTTTCTCCTAACCAATGAAGTGAAGTATTTACATAATAAATAATTGCTGTTAACAAGAAAATGGTTAACATAAAATTTGCTTTTCCTATTTCTCTTTTTTTCCCTTAAAATTCTTCCCTTTGCGATTTGTTTATATATGTACTTGTATATTAAGTAACTGAATAATTAGCCCTATTACATAGCCAGAAATTTAGTAACGCAAGTTATTGTAATAATTGCTGCCTTTATTCACTTCATGTGCATGTACATCCCTGTTGTCTACGTTACGATGCCATGTAGCGGATGCGCTATGCGCTCGTGATCAAGGTCGAGCTCTTCTACCATGATTGGGAGCTAATATCGTCTCATCCCTGAAGTAAGTGCACTTTTAATTACATTTTTACTATTTCTGCTTGCTTGCAGGTCATAATTTCCATCGTAGAATGTCCATTACATTAATGTCCAGTGAATATTAGGTCCAATAACAAAAATGTCCACACTAAATATAGGTCCAGAGACAAAAAGTCCACACTAAAAATATGCCCAGTTTTCTTTATGCCAAAATGTCCACGCAATAATGTCCATAAATATACATTTTTTTTTAAACAATTCGATATTACCTTAAAATTATTAGAAAATTAAATTATTATAATAGCGATTGCAACACAAATTTATTAATGAGAATGATTACCGGTATTCAATGTGTGCAAATAAATGAGGAGGCACAGAATTTACATGATTTCATTAAGTTAAAAAATTACATCATTCCTGCTCAAGAGGAACCGTAATGCTTCATTTCAGGTGGTATGATATTGCTCTGAGGTGAAACTTCACATTCCCCTGGTATTTATATTGCTGGTAAGATTGTACTATTTGTAGCACCCTTCGTTCATTTGTTTCGTATTTCTTGTTTATTGGGCGTCTGACATTCACATGACCAGCCTGTATTTGCAGTATCTGACGTTCTGTTTCATTTTGTTCTTGTCTCACTTGTCGAGAAATGCCAAATATGAACATAGTGGGCAGATACTATCCTCTGGAACCTCGATGAAACCCTTCAACTACGTGTTCTTCGTCTGATAGTGACCATGGAAAGTTGATTAATAAACAATCCATTCCTCTGGTGAAAATCTAAGAGCAACAACTCTTCGTCTCCCTTGCGCACGTCTACCCCTTACATAAACATGTTTTATGTAATCCGCAAGCTCGAGAAGATTCTCATGGATGTCCTCTTACAGGGTGAGGCTTGTGTGTCTGGAAGAGGAATGAATGATATGGCTAATAGTTCCTGCATTTGCTGTCTGCGTGTTATTTTGTCTACTGTTGCAGTTGTTTCCTTGGTCACAGTATCATACTGGAATTACGTTGCTACGTGGACATTGTTAATTATTGTTATTGTTCTTCAATTTTACCTTCATGTTATTAGCCACTTTTTCTAATTTTTATATTGTGTAATCAATGTCTTATGGTGCTTTAATGACAGATTCTTTGATTTTGTTCCAGGCTGTTAATTTCTATAATTTCCAAATGTCCCCCTGTTCTAGTAAGTGCACTTTTAATTACATCTTTACTATTTCTGCTTTGGTACTCCTGAAATTACTTTAATTATTATATGGGAATTCAAACACATTCTCCTACTATCTTGTGATTACTGCCCATTTTACTTTCTCTTACTACCGTTAATTAACTTTGTGGGACTACTGTTTATGATCGCATAAGGTAGGTGTCCCTGATATGGCGATGCTAAGGTTTGAGAATTTTTCTAGCCGCCATTTTGAAAAAAAAATAAAACCACATTTTTCTTACTCGTTCTCAGACTAATGGACTTTCTTAAAACAATTTCCTTTCCTCATAAAAATAGCTTTAATTGTCCAAAAAGTCCCAAATCTCAAAGTCTACCGTATTTACTGACCATATCAGTAACACGTGCACATGATATAATAATAATAATAATAATAATAATAATAATAATAATAATAATAATAATGTTTTATTTTCGCTGGCAGAGTTAAGGCCATAAGGCCTTCTCTTCCACTCAACCGGCCTTAATCAATACAATACATATTTAAATTTAAAATATTTACACTACACAAAAGGTTCTCCAGCAATATTCTTCAGTTTTAACGACTAGTAGACTACATATTTATTTAAATTTAAATAAACCTATGAGGTAAAGTAGTAACTTAATTTATGAGCTAATTTAAATCAATCAATTATAATTAATTTAATATTTGAGATAGCTAGTTAAATGATGAAAATTAATTTAATATAAGCTTACTAGGACTATGTTACAGAGAGAGAAAAAAATATATATACATATAAATCTAAAATATATTTATATAATGAGAATATTAATGTAATTGCCATTAGAGGTTTTGTAAATCAATTTAGAGAAATTAATGATAATAATTAGAATGGACAGATGTTAGTTTCATTATAAGTAACAAATATTAATCAGCAATTAATCTGTTAAATAAGAATTTATGTAATTTTGACCTAAATGAAGTTATTGTCCAATAACCTCTTACATCACTCGGAAGCGAATTCCAACTTCTAGCAACTGAAACTGTATAAGATGAAGAATATAAAGATGTCTTGTGGTAGGGTATAATGAGTAAATTGTTATGATGATATGGCCACCCTTGTTCCATGTTCTATAAATCGTGATTGTTTTCAGTTTGATAGCGCAGTTGTGCTAAAATTAAATAATTTTGGTGTAAAATGAATAAACATGACACTTAATAATCTTTTTTTATAATTCAAAAGTGTAGTTAAAACAGGTTTTTCCATCAAAAATTAAGTTTTTTTTTTCTTAAAATACAAAATTTTTGCGTAATCGCAGCTATAAGGCATGTAAATTTGTCAGGTAAAAAAATAAAAGTGAAATGAACTTGATATGGCCATGGTGCATTTAATATGTCCATATCAGGAGCAGGTAAGCTTGCACGAAAATCGTTTGATTACGAACAACTCGTAAAAGATACGCCATCAACGACAACACCAATCAACAGAACATTAAAAACTGAATGGAGTACGGTGGTTTTCATGAACAAGTCTTTGAAAAACATGCATAAAACAAAGGAGACTTACCAGAGAAAAATAAGAAGAGGTCACATGAAAACCGCAAAACAGGCAACTGACGCCATATTGCTCAACCTGACTGGATGGAAAACGATCAAGTGACATACCAGGATGCCCTTTCACTGGATGCTGCTGCAATTTAGCGGAATTTTTGGTTAACTAACTCACAATAGCGGGGTGGCCATATCAGGAACATGGCCATAACAGGAGCACCCACCTTATATAGTATTTATCTCCTGTTGTACTCCCACAAGTATATTTGTAGAGTTTTCTTTTTCTGATGAGAAGGGACCGTAATTTGGAGCTCTAAATAATATACTGAGATATTTTATATACAGTGTGAGTGGTGAGGAGAATCACCTGCCTACAATGCTCACCTCATTTCCGTGTGCCTGAGTAGTGAAATAACAATATTGCTATGTAACTAGGAGTACAATGTACACAAAGAAAATTACACATTCCCTATGAAAATAATATATTTAGAAGTAGGCTAAAACAACATAGGCCTATATGATTTAAAAAATAAAAGAACGTAACTATGCGTTACAGCCAGTGCCACCGTTTCTGGCGCGTGTGAAATAAGTAATGGGAACTTGAGAGGATTATCTTATCTTTGCCATAAAATGTGGGCGAGAAAGCCGACAACTGTGATTGGCAGATTGCTGACGTCATATCTGTTAAGGAGGGGTACCACTCTCAGCCAGAACGTAGCAACAGATGCTACTGACTGGACAGTGTACTCCAGAAACGCAAAGTGAGAGTGTCTTGCCTTTGACGCAGTGGGCAGATTGCTGACGTGACGTGCTGGGTGGTACCGTTCTCAACTTCACTGGCAACAAGTGCTCACTGACTGTCTTTCTATTAAAGGACAATCGCCGAAAACGCTGGCACTAGGTATATTTACATATCTATTAAAAGAAAATGTTCTACACATAAGAAACATGACGGTTTATTTATTCTCTGATTCATTATATTACAATTTATATATTATTTTCAAATTGCAAAATGTGAAATTTGTGGTGTTGGAAGTGAGAAAATATTTATGCAATAAGAAATTCTGTTCCACATCTGCGGAAACGGTTGGAGAATATTTATAATAAGAACTATTACTTGAATTTTCACCGTCTATGGTACCATCTGCGTATTTACCTATTAGTGTGTCAGCAAGCAGACTGAGGACACTGTATCAAGAACCTCACATGTTAGAAGATACGATATGTACAGCAGTGGCAAAGAAAACCGGATGGACCCTTGTACCTGATACAAAAGAATCCTGTACTATGTATTGTGTCAAAGTGTGGTAATTTCAATATGGATAGTGAAGCCATAGGTATGTACTGCTATTTAATGTAAAAATACGCAGTTATCTTTGCCGAATGGAGGTAGAAAGGTAATATTGATGTCAGATGAAAATGAAATCTCAAAGTTTTTTCGTCTGTAAGTTTGAGGCACTGAAGGAAACAAAAGACGGTAAGAATCGAATAAATGCAATACATTTCATTGTTACAATTAATTATACAAGATGGATGTGTTTTGTGACTAGCAAAATTTGAATTCGTGACTCTGAAATCAGCTACAAGGCTCGGTCCGGTTTTCTTGCCACTACTGTACACCTGGAATTTGTTTCCATCGCACCAACCAACACTGCGGCTATGTTGCAATCAATTGAAGTTGTGGTTTCGTCTATGGAAACCCAGATTTTCTCATTTTATAATTAATTTCTAATGGTTCGTATTTCATACAGAAATCATTTTAACATACACTTTTCGCAAGGTTAACGCCTCTGGAATATGTCTATATAAGTTATGTGTATATTTTTCTAGAAATGAGAGCAGTTTGGCCTTAATCTGTTGAGCGGACTTTAGCGAAAATATATTATCACACATTTCTTCATAAAATGAATGCATGATTGCATCACTAAACTCATATTTATTAGCTTCTTGATGTTTATTTTTTTAACATGTCGTTTAACATTGAAAGCTTTAACATCTCGAATGTGACATGACAACGTTTACAGAGTAGCATGTCATCTTGAATTGTAAATACATTGTCATCATACCATGAAATCAACTGTCTCAACTTATTACCACCTCTTGGTTTAACTTTCGGCATTGTATAATATACCTGAAATAAGCTAACTCGTCCGATGAAAGCAGAGCGCATGGTGATATTTTCTTGAGACAACTGTTTCATCCAACTCAGATTTACGTACTTAGGGCTGAAAGTGAGGTACAGATAACTTGTATGCATCGAGGTTGTATATAGCATGCAGAACTAGTAAACATTGAACGGTGTATACTGTATTTCAGTTTCAGCTTTAAGAGCTCCAAATACCGGTCCCTGCTGATAAGGTATTGGTGATTGTTAAATTATTGAAAGTATTGTATAAATGTCTAGAAGTTTCTCCAATTTTTTATTGAGAAAAATTTCTCTTTCTGGTTAGAACAGGCTTAGAGAACTTGGCGACAATGTGGCGTTGCGTCACTCATCGGATACGTCACTCACCCCTTTCTTCCATTCTCACGTCAGTGAGTAGGGGAGGGAATTTGTGTCCAGTGTCTATCTTTTGTGATTGCGTACGAGCCAAAGATACGTAGTGGATTGTGGACGGGAAACCAACGCATCCCCCATGCTTTCCACCCCTCTCTCGCCAGTTCTGCATCCCTGGGTTAGAGGGATGGAATCGCTATCGGACTTGAATTAGCATTCCGTTTGGTTTCTTTCTTTCAAAATGCTGTTCTGCAGCTATGAAGCGAATACGATATATTTGCGGGCAAATTCTTTGATTGATATCGTCAAATTTCTTCTCCCTATTACCAGTTGTCAAAGTTATGTAAACGCAGCTAAAACTGCGTTTTTGTTTAAATGATTAAAATATGGCTAAATAGTAGAAACACATCTAAGGCGACAGGACAGCATATTCAAATAATAATACTCATGTAAAATTTGAGTAATCTTGGAGAAACACTTACACCAAATATAAATAAGCAACGCCTAGCCGCGTTGGCCTTTCATCTACGGGGATTGGTTTTGATCCCCAACCAGATCGTAACGGAATTTATAGTGGACAAAGTAAATATTTTAGTGGTTCTTCTCGTATTATTTCCGTTTCGCTCTGTCATTCCGCCAACATTTACGACCTATCCCTCATTTCATCTATCATCTGCTGTGGTAAAAATGGGATGGAGTGAAGTTTCTGGAGGTAGTACGAGTTTATAATGCTGATAGGTCTATAGGAATGGTCCGAGCTCTAGAGCTTACGAGAATATTCGACTTCAGATCGAAACTGGCTCTATCAGAGCTGAGACAGGATGACCCACCTGTGAGCATCAGATTCACGGATGCCACCTCTGGTACTCTGATAATCATCGCATAGTATAGGGATAATAGTGGGCCAAAGTAAGCCTCCTAAATTAATTGATTCCCTCCTGGTTCAATCCTCGAAATGCTGTTATCTAATGATTTTAGACCCCACCAAATAAACATTACTTGATCTCAACGTATAATAATTCTTTATCTTATCTTTAAATTTGTAATGCTATCTTATACTTTTTTTTAGTTGGTTATTTAACGACGCTGTATCAACTACTAGGTTATTTAGCGTCGATAAGATTGGTGATAGCGAGATGGTATTTGGCGAGATGAGGCCGAGGATTCGCCATAGATTACTTGGTATCCACCTTACGGTTGGGAAAAACCTCGGGAAAAACCCAACTAGGTAATCAGCACAAGCGGGGTCGAACGCAACTTCAGTTCGGCAGGCAAGCGCCTTAACCGACTGAGCCACGCCGGTTTCTCTTATACTATTTTAATGGAAGACAAAGCCTATATATATGAGAACATTGCGCCACCGGGATAGATCAAACGGCAGGCGCGTTTTCTTTTTGACACGCAAATGAACTCGGACTTGGGTTTCATCCCCTCTTGCCTTAAATAGCCTACCTGATTTGAGTTTTTCCACGCTTTTATGCCTCGTCTCACAAAATATCATCTCACTATCATCAATTTCATTGACGCTAAATAACCTAGTAGGGCTAATTGATACAGCGTCGTTACATGACCAACTAAAAATGGCAGCATTTCTCCTTTGCATAGACTAAATGGATTTATAACGGCATTTATGAAAGTTATTCCTAAGATTATTCTGTGTCGGAGAAGTTCTCTTCAACAAGGGTTCGATTTTCAATAATTACAGTTCAGTTGTGCTTCAATCTTAAGAAAAGGAATTAGTAGTTCCTTTACCTACGAAATAGAATACAAAAAACTATGATGATTTCAAAAGAATTGATTACTTAAGAATTTAGCTGTTATAACAACTTTATAGTGTTAAAAATTAAAAGTAAGTGGTAAATTACCTATTTGATTAGTTTCGACCTAATGTTAGTCATCCTCAGAACTAGTGAGGTTGTTTCTTCTTCCGGTTTCTTTTTCTGGAGGGTTGCGTTTTGCGTTTGATAGTGTGAATAGTGTATAAGTTCTGAAATACAGGATGTATCTATATATGTGTCCATAAATGTAGGGGCATATTCCTGACACCAAACCATAACAAAATGTTCATAGGAACATGGGTCCGCAAACCCTTCGTTAAGGATTCATACCACATGTAACATTAGACTACCAATAAGGTAGTCTAATGTTACATGTGGTACATTTAACAACACACATTTACAAAAATTACTCAAAGTGACCTTCTCCTACTTCGATGCATGCCCTGAGCCTGCGTTCTATGCTTTGCTGTAATCTGTGCAAATGTCCTGGGGTGTTACGGATTTGATGAAACCATTTTGGATATGCTCCCTCAGAATACATATTAGATACAAGTGTTGAATACACCATGGATTTTAAATGTTCTGAGAGGTAAAAACCCATTGAATTTAAATCTGGCGTTCGGGGAGGCCATGCAACGGATCCCCTTCGACCAATCCATCTGTTCTGAAACTGGTTATCGAGATATTTGCGAACTATCACAGTAACGTGAGGTGGAGCTCCATCGTGCATAAACCAACTATCCGTCATTTCTCTCACTGAATACATCTTGTGGTGTGATGAATGTTACAGAACAAAAGGCAATCAGACAAAAAAAAAACAAATGTCATGACCAACTGTAATGAAGAAAATGGGAAAAATGCAAGTTTGAGGTGAAATACATAATCTGGGGTCACTATAGGAAATTCCTTTCATAACTCCCTAACGAAGGGCTTGCGGACCCAATTTCATATGAAAGTTTTGTTATGTTTTGGTGTCAGGAATAAGCCCCCAGATTTATGGATACATATATAGATACACCCTGTATAGTTGTGTATTGGGGATTTTTAGTGGGTTATTTTACGACGCTTTATCAACATCTCAGCTTATTTAGCGTCTGAATGAGATGAAGGTGATAATTCCGGTGAAATGAGTTCGGGGTCCAGTACCGAAAGTTACCCAGCATTTGCTCAAATTGGCTTGAGGTAAAACCCCGGAAGCAACCTCAACCAAGTAACTTGCCCCGACCGGGAATCGTACCCGGGCCACCTGGTTTCGCGGCAAACGCGCTAACCGTTACTCGACAGGTGTGGACTTGAGGATGTGTTGTGGCTGTGGTTATTGTGTGTGTATATTTCGTAGTGTTGTGTACTGAAGTCGAAACTAGTCAACTAGGTAATTTACCGCTTAATGTTGTTTTCATTTTAATACTAGAAAATTAATAGACTATAACTAAATTCTTAAGTTATGCATAGTGTGAAAACCGTGCAATCTAGAGATAGAATTTGATTAAGTAAATAACGAATAAGTGTTTACAATACAGTATATTTATGTTTCTATTTCTTAACTTACAAAATGTTGTGTTTACCTATTTCAGTTTGAAAACTAGTGTGTGGTTAATTAATTTTATTTTGCGTGGTAGACAATGTTTCATAAATAATATTTTTGTGTTTGGTAGTTTCTTCTCGCTATATAGAATGGAAGTGAAATAACCCCGCAGATTTTCAGAGCGAATAGCTCATGTTGTAGCCTATGTAACGAAAAACTGTAACACCATATTTCTGGAAAGTTCATAGTTAAAAAAAAACATCTTTCTCCCAAGTGTTTAACACCCTCTCATTCGGTAACTATCGCGAGTAGAATCGTAATTTTTCTTCATATCAATAGAAAATCTAATACAGAATAATTTATCTTTCTGTCCATTTGAATAGCGTGAACGGTTTTCGTGCAAATTTAATTGAAAAACCATTAATTTTAAGCCACTGAGCAATGTGAGCAGATTGCAACGTCGTAGCCTGAGAGGGAAGTTGATGTAGCTTACCTAGGAAGACAGACCAGAGTTCCTTGACGTCTTAAATCTTTATTACGAGAAGAGAGAGCTGTATGTTAGGGGCGATGTTGCCAGACTGCTGAAACACCAAACTTAATATTCTAATTAAGCGTGCATTTAATCACAAAATGTAAAATAGGTTTTATATTCATTTCAGGGTACTCTGTCGTCTCTTTGAATCTGCAGGATTATTTTATTTCCACTCTGTGTATAAATTATATTTACAACCGATTTATAAATGACTTGCTGCTTCAGTGAGAATTACTGCATACGTATGAAATGTGTATCTGAATGACGTTCAAAGATACTCGCGCTAATGAACTGAAAATCAGATTTTGCAGTACACATGCTTTGGTTTCAGTTGATAAAGCTACGTAGGTGCAAACGATGTGCCACCGTGTTTCAGAGTGATATCCCCCGTGTTCATCACAATGGCAAATAACTACGGAGCTATTGGAAAGGACTCATGCATAAATTATCTTTTCACCCAAATTACTTTCGGACTAATCTCTCTAAATGCTATCATAACTCGGCGGACCACTATGTTCGTGCGTTTAATGTTGTGTAGATCATTGTATTGCCCCGGTTTCCTCTGAAGGGATAATCATATTCTGACTTCTTATCATGACAATAATCGTGGTGAAGGATTTTTGAATGATTGCACGAGAAGCAGAAGTGGGTTTCAAAATTATTTCCCTTTCCCTCTTATACCGAATTTTGCACACCTCTGCTCCCTCTTACTTATCTGTCCGATTCCACAGTCTTTCTCGTTATCATAACTTAAATACTCGGACTCAATATGACAACACGCTAGAAATACCACTCCACACATCACCTCTTTATTCTTCATCTTTCACTGTTGCTACTTCTCGTCACTGGAATTCTCTGCCGCCTGAAGTCAAGGGCTGCCGAACTTTAATTTCCTTTAAATGTAAATTAGAGAAATATCTTATGATGAGTTGCCAGACCTAACGCGTTGCAAATATGTAATGGAATTTGTTCCACTGTATTTATTTTTATTTTATTTTTTTTTTTGTTTCTTATTTTTATTGTGTAATAACGTCAATCATGTTAATTTATCACTTAACGCCAATATGTATCTCACTGCGTTGTTTTTTTGTTTTTTTTTTTAATTAATCTATTTTTTTGTGAACAGTTTATTCAATTGTCGGTTTCTCGTTTATCTAATTATGTAAATCCTACTTAATTGTAATTTAATACTAATATGTATACTAATGTGTTTATTTTTATTTTTACTGTGTACATTTTTTTATTGAATTATCGGCTTCTGTTCTTATGTGATTCGTATTTGATTCTAACAACATTAATATGTATTCCACTACGTTTATTTTTATTTTATGAGGTAAATTTTTATGTAACTACCTCTTTTGATCTCATTATGTACCTAAATTGTATCAGTATGTAATTACTTAATTCCGATCCAGTTTTGTGTTCAACTATGTAAGCAAATTTTAATCCTGGTTGAGTGTAAGAGAAGGCCTTACGGCCTTAACTCTGCCATGTTAAATAAAGCCATCATTATTATTATTATTATTATTATTATTATTATTATTACTATCATTAGTATTATTATTATTATTAATTATGGTCTACAACCTATATGGATATCTTTCTTTCTTTCTTTCTTTCTTTCTCTCAGTTTAACCTCTCCCTTCTAGGTACATTTACACGACCCACGCCACCCGGTCCTTACAGGGCCGCGACCTGTCGGGAGAGGAATTAATCTATGGATCACATACAAACTTTTTTGACCACACAAGGACATGGAGGGCCTCCCCGGATGAGGGATCAGCTCAATACCAGGGCCACCTCCGATACAACACAAACATTTAAGACATTACACAGCATTCACTCACACATATGAAAGGATTAAGGGAAGGATCGCCGTCCATGGCCGGACTGTCAAGAGGTACAATCTCGGAATTTGCCTGGAAATAACTGAGGAAACCATGAAAAACATCAGGATTGCTGGCCCCTGGGATCGAACCCCGGACCCCCCGAATGCGAGGCCAGCCCTCTACCACGCCGCTAGCCCGCTCGGTCTATATGGATATCAACGAATATAAATTGAATATTTGGCGGAAGACAATCCAACTCTATTGATTGATTAAGATAACACATGCAATCTGAAGTTATTTTTACAATTTTTTTATGTAAGGGTACAATATTATGTAGGGGAGACTGTTGTAACTCTAAACATTTTTCACATTTTATTTTTTTTTAATTTTGGGAAATTAAATTTTTGAAATAAAAAAAATGCTTGAAATAATTAGTGAAGATTCCTTTACAACTTCCTGTATGTATTTTCCTGTTTCACAGATCTATTAAGCATGGGAAAAATAAAATAAAGGGACATGTAATGTGTTCGAAGGTACAACAGGTTCATATACCTTGGAACAGACTCTCTTTTAAGTTGGAACACATGGAATATAGGTGGGAATATAGCTGTAAAAACTGACAATCATATTCAAAATTGATTTGTAATCATAAACCAGAGCAGGCCTCTGCGATTGAGATTTTATTTCCTGGAGGAGCAATAACTGCTTCAACAGCTTTCTTCAAAGCATCCGGATCAATTGGGGGCCTCTTAACTCCAGACTTACTTAGTGACATGACCTTAAAATAAAAGAAAAACAAAAACCGAAATCTCGTACCTTGGAACATGTTCCATGATACATGTGTTCAGAGGTACAAGAGGGTGCGCTTTAAACAAATATGACTCCCAAGACTAGAGATTCGCATAAATCATGGAAATTAAAATACGTTATTACTCACCACATGATTGGGAACACACCGTACTTGAAAGATATTAACTAATACCATCTGACTTTGTGTTAGAAAACGTATATCAATGAACGAAGTGTTTACTTTTGGTAATAAAAAAATTATTTTGTCGAGAGAACTCACACTTTGCAGTAAATCAAACTGAAACTACGACCAGAACTACTTAGGGGCTTTCTCTGCAATCTACTTCAGTTTGAGTCCTCTAGGTAGCAGAAAAAAGTGTTCAAAGGTATGCTAAAGGTACAACAGTCTCCCTTAACCAAATCAGTTAATCAGTAGTTTCATCTTTCTCGTATATTGGATACTTCCTTACACTTTCACTCATGCAGTTAGTTTAACGTCACATGCAGATAACATAACACAAGTCCACAACTCAGCACAAAACTCAAGAGAAAGTATAGAAATAAAAAAAATAACTTTGTATTTCCCTACCTGATATCGACATAGGGACCGCAACATATGTTATGGCAATTTGCTAGCCCTTGACTGGAGGCGTTCTTTATTTAATTTGTCAAATCTGTAGCCTTACTTTGTTGTATATGTTTACGTCGGACTACGTTTGGGTGGTGCGAAATATGAAACGAGAGCAATACAAGGAAAATACAAGGATAACTGGAAGATAAAGAGAATGCAAGGATAACAAGTAGACAAAGACAACGAAGGTTATAAATGGGGGAGAACTAGAATATACGGATAACGGGAAGACAAGAAGAACAAAGGGAATGCAAGAACAACAAGAATATAACATAAAATAAATAAAATAAATAATCTTACCTCAATATTGCACAAATCACTCTAACAAAATTCAGAACACCTAATGCAGAAAAAAATCACTAAATTATATTATTGAAGACCCGTTGTCGAAAGGTCTTCTGGTTTTATAATAAATAACATACCGTACGTACAAACAACTTTTCTTCGTTCTCTTTTTGTTCTTAAACTCCCCTCCCTTTGCGATCTGTTTATAATTATGCACTTACATATTAAATAATTAATGCATATTCAGAAATTCAGTAACAAAAGTACCACCATCGTAGCTCAGCCCCCTAAGAGCTTGCCTTCCAATCTGAAGTTGCACTCGGGCGCGGGCTCGATTCCCACATGGACCGATTACCTGGTTGGGTTTTATCTCGACGTTTTCCCCAATCGTAAGGTGAATGCCAGGTAATCTATGGCGAATCCTGGGCTTCATCCCGCCAAATACCATATCGCTATCACCAATTTTATCGACACTAAATAGCCTAGTAGCTGATACAGCATCGTTAAATAACCAACTAAAAAGAAGTACCGAAAGTTATTGGAAGAGTTACTGTCTTTATTCGATGTACTCGTATGTACGTCCCTGATGTCCACGTTGACACTTTGTAGTACATATACTATGCTCTCGCGATCAAGGTCAAGGTCTTCTACTGTCATTGCGAGTTAATATCGTCTCATCTCACTTTTGTTTGATTTCCAATCCTCAACCAGAATTTCACACAAACATAATCGACAGAATATTATGTTTCAGTAAACGTAAGAAATCATTATAGATATATGCCATTTTTGCTATGTAAAATGGGGAGTTACGCCCAATCCGAGGGATATAATAGTGTTTATGCAAGCAGTAACACATTATGAGGTGTTTATTTCTATAAATAAATCGAAATCGCTTTGAGATATGTCTGGATGACTGACTGAACATATTACACGAATAAACATTCTCATTAATGAGTCTAGAAGGCATTGACTCTAGAAAATATGACGGCAACCACAGTGTAAGTAAAACAGGAAATTAAATAGACATTCCCCTCCGTTTCCTTCATGGTGCTGTCAGGGCAAAATTTCAAAATGAAAGAGAACGTTTATTGAGTTATCACGATATGACTGAGTCAGTAATAATCTGGAACCTAGATCCACATTGTGGCCAACTGGAAGTACAAGAAGTAGCACACGCTTTCTAGGCAACGCTTCATTTTAATAGTATAATTTATAATTTACTCAATAATGGGCTTGACTTGTATTGATGTAAATTATTGTTGTAACTGGAAGTACAAGAAGTAGCACACGCTTTCTAGGCAACGCTTCATTTTAATAGTATAATTTATAATTTACTCAATAATGGGCTTGACTTGTATTGATGTAAATTATTGTTCTAACTGGAAGTGCAAGAAGTAGCACATGCTTTCTAGGCAACGCTTTATTTTAATAGTATAATTTATAATTTACTCAATAATGGGCTTGACTTGTATTGATGTAAATTATTGTTGTAAAGGAAAATTGTTGTATATTATTCAGTATATTCTGACAATGACTAAGATTAAGTCACAAACTACAGCACTTCAGTTGAATAAAATGTTTGAAACATTCAAAATCAAAGACAAAAGAAGTAAAATTTTGTTGTAGAAAAATAGGCGCCCAATATGTTGAAATATTAATAGTAGGAATATGAATAAAATAACATAGGTAAATAATAATAATATAATAATAATAATAATAATAATAATAATAATAATAATAATAATAATACATTGTTCCATTTACATATCATGCTTTTGAATGGGGTTAAGTGCCGGTGTAGAAATGGGGGGAGGTATCAAACAAATGTCTGACCCGAAAGGGGGTCGCATCTTCAAAAAGTTCGGAACCACTGGTCGACATCACTTAGAAATAACAAATTTGATTCATTTCAGTGCATTAGAGAATTCATGTAAAATTTGGCTACTTACCATATGATACGACAAATATTGAGTTTGTTTCTAAGCACATGCAGTTAATTTTGCATAATTTAAAACAACAGCTTTTGAGTAATTTCCGGAAGAAACAAAAAATAATTACGACCATATCAGATTGATACTAAATCCGCTTTCAGACAGTTGGGTTAAATTGGTTGATAGTCCAAAATCTACGAGTTAGTTATTAAAGGAAAGACTCTTTGCAATATGTTCCTACTGGCAGAATTATGAAACTATGTCTTTTTTAACAGAGCGTAGACCAATTTTTAATAAAAAGAATGCAAGAATAGGTTTACCTGCAGCTTGTAAAAGAATCTCTTAAATTTCTGGTAGCATTTGTAAACTCGTATTTGTTCAAAATTAGTTCATATTCTATTACTAGCCGTACCCGTGCGCTCCGCTGCACCCGTTAGAAATAAATATAAAGTAATTACATAATTAAAATAGGACATTTGATCCAGGGAACATTCGTGTTTGATTGAAGGATAAATCGTTTAATATGTTACTTAATTTAAATTGTATTTAAAATATTAAAATGCGATCATTTTGATCCAGAGACCACTCATTTGGTGCAATGACAATTCCTTTAACATGTTTCTTAATTGTTATTACCAATTATTTTTGGAAAAGCGAAAATTAACAGAAAAATTTTGTCTACAGATTTATTATTATGTTTATATTATATTATATTATATTATATTATATTATATTATATTATATTATATTATATTATATTATATTATATTATATTATATTATGTAAAAAGTGTGTTGATAACGGATGTACTCGAATTAGAAAGTTTTTAATTTGTTGTGGGAGCTCTTGAATCTAAGGAGGAACAGCTTTTACAACAGCGCAACATAATCTGCTTGGCTCGTTACCCAATTTTTTTTGCATTGCATTTATTGCATATATATTTTATGTATTTTAACACGATTCAATTGAGCATAGTTAAAATTTGAATTATAAAATAATGGATTGCTAAGCTAACGTATTATTACTGCATACTAAATCAATACATTCTCATTGTTCGTTAATTCTCTGAGATAAAAATGAATATGTACATAAACATTATTTTCAGAAATACAGGAAATGAATATACAGAATAACCTATCAAGTTTTCTGTGCATAAGAAGCTACAGTATTTTAATCTTACCTGTCCTCAATTCACTCACAAGTTACTGTAATAACATTATAGCATTATGTGCATCCAGAGAAACTACACTTTCCAATGATGAAATAATAATTAATTATACAAATCGGTTAATTTAGCTTCCGATATTACTTCATAAAACACAGAAACATTGTCTGTAGGCTATGTTTCATAGCTTTCGATTGCTGTGTACAAGGCCCCTTATAGACGAAGTCATTTGTTTTTTATTTCAATACACCGCCTTAGATGGCAGTTATTTTAATTTTATAACTCATTTATCTCATTAAATATCAGTTCTATCAAAATTTTTCAAAGAATAAAACTTATCAGAAATCATTTTTAAAGAAACGTTTGTTATGTAACATTTTTCACAAAAATCAATAATAAGCGAGATATTTCGATTTATTTCATTCAAGACCCTTATAACCCCCCATTTAAATAATATATTTTGAATGCCATATAGCCTAAAATCTAAGTTACAACGAACTTAATTTATATCCCAATTTTCATCGAAATCCGTTCAGCCATTATCGTGTGAAAAGGTAACAAACATGCAGACAGACAGACTGACAGACATACAAACAAAAATTAAAAAAGAAAAAAACGATTTTCGGTTTCAGGGTGGTTAATTATATATGTTAGGATCAATTATTTTTGGAAAATCGAAAATTACCAGAAAAATTTCGCTTACAGATTTATTATTAGTATAGATTGCCATCACAACAAATGCAAGAAATCGCCTTGAAACTGAAAATGTTGGTGTGTATGCGTGCGTGCGTGTGTGTGTGCACGACATTTATTTAAGGGATCCGGCCTGTTCCCTCATCGGCAATTCACCCAAAGTGATTATTCACCGGTATATACGACATGGATAGTTCAACCTGGATAATATTATTCATCTAATAACTATATTCTGACCGAACTCGCCCAACAATACAAAGCTGTCGTATCCGTAACAACAACAGTTTTGTTCATCGTGTCTTCAAAGCTAAATTGTCAGTAATAGATTATAGTACATTATGCAACCAGCCTATAATGATAGTAATTAAGACGCGAGTATGTTTGTTTATGAAACGAGCGGAAGCGACTTTTTCTGAGGAACAATAATGCCATTGACCTTGATGTAATGCAACATGAACTAATTTTGATATAACCTGGAAATTGATTTAGAATTGAAAACCGAAATGACAAATTGAATTTATTTGAATATTATTTACAATTAACGCTAATTATTATAGTAACAGAACATACCTTCTGCGACAGAATTGGATTTCCAGCCTCCGTGACGTTTCCCTCGTTGTATTTCGATTCCATATCCGAGAATAATCGAAAACCTGGAATTTAATGAATAGGTGTACTTTAATGACATGCATTAATGGAATGCTACCAGGTGTATAATTACTACATTTCGGCATGGTCGAGCATAAAATTATTTATGACATTAACATTCTTTAAACATGGAAGAAATTTGAGGAAGTATTGGAAGTGAGAGAATCTGATCAATGTTGGTCCATAAGGCATTCATGTACAATTTATATTCAAGCAATAACCAACAAACAAGGGCATATTGGATCTGTAGAAGAAAACCAAATTGTAAACAGTATGCTATAACGGAAAGTCCTAATGGTTCAAACGTGCAAGTACAGGAAGCAGCTGATCATAATCACCCACCATCCCGAGAAGAAGTTGAAGCTCTGCGCAGATGTTTTTGGCTTAATCCGGGACTGCATACACTTTTTTGATACCTTTGGTTGTACACCTGTGGTTAGTAGTCACCCCACATATTCTCTTGGGCATGTTGTGCACAATGACTTTTATTTTGTATTATATTCTTTAAGGATATACTATTATGAAAGGATTTTTGAATTATAAAAAAATAAATTTGAAGCTGAAAAGACAAATTAACTTTACAAAATTAGAAAATTGCAGAATTTCTTAACTTAATAACTATAATGGAAATGTCATTGCTTGAAAATTGCTAGTAGGCCTAACTGATCAATTGTAAAATTATGTAATTATTTTTATATTTAAAACATAAAGATTGTTGGTAACACAATTATTTTTCAAAGTGATTTTTTTTTAATTTATAATAAATAGTTGTGATATATAATATATATTACAGTTTGCTTACAAACTGAATACACTATTTTTTGAAGAGACATGTTTGTAACATTATTGCGTAATTTGGAAATAATCTTGATATTATTTTGAGTCTTGGAGGATAAGAACACTATCATTTTGCACATTCAACGCAGATATCTCTCCTATGTTCTGAGCATGCCAGTTTGTTGCACTTCTCACAAGATAATTTTTTGTTTTCGTGTCTTTAGCACGTAGACATGAAGCAAATCTAGCTTGTTTAATTTGTTTTAATCATGCCCTCATACGTACACGAGAGTTTATATCATCACCTCTTACAGCCATCACTAACACAATAATGAGAAATGGCTATAGAAACTTACAAACGTGCCTGTATACCTGGGGATACTAACCAACCCACGAAGCTCGTAAAACTGTTTGAAATTCACAGCCTACTGAGGAGTGGAAACTACTCTAAGTAGTGAATTAATAATACCTGTGATATGAGAGCTGTTGAAAGCTATTCAAAGATATGGCAACAAAATATAAGTTTTTGAGGGGTGACATGTCACTCTGGTATGCATTCTAGGATTAAAAGAATAGCACAGAACGAACCAACTGCTACGCCTTCACAAATAATGCAAAATGAGTTGCACAATATACCATCTGGAGCACTAACCTTTCTGCCTTTACGGGAATCCGTAAAACGATTTAGTAATAAAAGGTGGCAGAGAAACTTTTCCCCCGAAATATAGAGAAAATTGACCTTGCAATTTTTAAATACAATGAAACTTTTTCTGTTCGTAGACAACTGTGATACAAAGCTTTGTGCAAAGTTTTGAGGCATCAGAACTTCATAGTGTTTAAATTAAAAATATTTAAATTTATCGCATTTTCATAAAATTAGAAACTTTAAACTGTTGTGGCTCCGAAACCCTGTCACCCAATGATCAAAACCATGGTTTATTTTGACGCTGAAAAGTTAAAGTTTATATTGACATGTAAACAGTTTTTCTTACTTTTTATGGAAATGGAGAAATTTAGATTTTTCTTCATTAAGACGCCTTTGCCCACGAAACAATATTTTTAAAATATGTGGTTAGATTCCTCATTGAAAGTACAAATAAACACATATTTTTACTGGTGCAACGTTGATAAGAAAGTATTGAAAATATCAAATAAAGAAAATAAACAGTACGCGCGTGAACTAACCAGCTGACTGTGAGGCGGGAGCTAGTCGAGGCAAGCAAGGCCATGAGACATAAACACGTGACGTGTCGTCTAGTAGCGCATAGCTGGGCTAGCTTTATCACAGGTTTTCATAAACACAGGAATAAAATGAATCCCAACGCTCGCTTATCTTCATCTCTCCGCCAGTGCGTGTGAAAATAATTTATTTAATTCCCTCGAAACTTATTGCCGTGACACTAAGCAAACAATGCCGAATCGTTCTTAATAATGCAACGTTTTTTCTCAATATTTTTTTACATTTTTACAAATGGGTAAAATGCCTAAAAGTAAGTAAAGTCAGATTATCTCTCCTCTGTATACAATAAAAATAAGGATTACTTCTTGTCATAACCTACCAAATGTCAGCTTCAAAATGAGCTCTCGTTCAATGTTCTGCAGTAAATGGTTTCAGAGTTCTGAGCGCTGAAAGAGGCTTGTTTCTCTAAATTACGCTAAATTTGTCGCTCAACAATACGAAAACCGTTTGACTTTCGATAGTATTTATTTATTTTTTTTCCAATGCACTCTCCTCAGCATCTTGTATAAATAGGGAAAAAATTGGAGAATAAAAGATGCGAGGTTTTTTACTGATCGATTTTTATGGAATAGCCTGTATATGTATCTTCGGGCAATAACGCAAGACTACTTAGAACAATTCCTAGACAAATGGATGCGCTTTTGAAATATTTCGATAATACGTACATCATAGTTCGTTGCAGAGGTACAAGGGCTTCTGCTAAGGCTCGTTACTATCCGCTACTATGGAGTCAATTCCATGCTGCCAGAACCATGAACCTCGAACGAACAATGCCACAGCTCTAGGTGTGACAATCTGTTTCGAACCATTGTGTCAAAAACATCTTTTCTTATACGAGTTAATATTATGTCTTCAGAAGGAGGAGCATGACCAGAAATGATCCAGGAGATGGATGTTTCGCGGACTGTTGCACAATAGCAGAACCGGAAATTTGAGAACCTGAATAAAAAATTGCAGACCATAACTTCTAGGTACGACGAGTT
Organism: Periplaneta americana; assembly: GCF_040183065.1. NCBI lineage: Eukaryota > Metazoa > Arthropoda > Insecta > Blattodea > Blattidae > Periplaneta > Periplaneta americana. The sequence continues at coordinate 137,278,181 of NC_091121.1, read as the reverse complement.
CAAGGACCAGGGATGGATATTAGAATACCTGCGTGCTTGTGCCTACAACATCGCTGTTTAATATACTAAAATTCTGTACTGCATTCCACAAAAAAAACTATACTTTGTAATCAATGTACTATGGTTGAATTTTCATGGGATGAATAGCAATATGTGAATTTACTAAAGGTTGAAAATACTGCTGGTGAAATGTCTTTTGGGTGAATGTTTCCGGGGTTAACTCGTCTAGAATCTTTATTAAAAAATTCTAGTTCCTTAATCAGCGGTTGCTGTTCACAAAGCATACCAAAAAATAAAAGGAACCTAACATGTAAAGATTTTATGCGCAAAGCTACAATTCAGAGCTACTCGTACTTAATAAAAAAATTGAGATTACAAATTTTCGTCCACACCTGTGGAGTAACAATCAGCGCGTCTGGCCGCGAAACCAGGTGGCCCGGGTTCGAATCCCGGTCGGGGCAAGTTACCTGGTTGAGGTTTTTTCCGGGGTTTTCCCTCAACCCAATACGAGCAAATGCTGGGTAACTTTCGGTGTTGGACCTCGGACTCATTTCACCGGCATTATCACCTTCATTTCATTCAGACGCTAAATAACCTAGATGTTGATAAAGCGTCGTAAAATAATCCAATAAAATTAAAAAATACAAATTTTCAAATAAGCCAAAATGCATTAATGATGCAATATCGAGTTATACTAAAGTTAAATGCCATACAGATGGTTTTAAGATTAGCAGTGATCCTTTCGTTACACAGAGGACCACCTTCTTAATCAAATAGTTAATCAGATTGAAATGCCTGAAAAAATTTAACAATGAAGCGAGTGATAGTGCCACGCACCCCAATCATAAATGCAACAACTTTGACGTGAGTTTGTATTTTCTACGACAATAAGTAAGGTATTGTCGGCTCATAGATTATACAATATTCCTTCGTATGGACCTAAGATCATTGATCATCATTAATTTCCTATTTAATCGTGTTAATAAGCGGAAGTGAGGAGTCTGGTTGTATTGCAATAATGTCGATTTTCTATGATATCCACTTTCTGGTAATTAATTGATCAATTTGTAGTCAAGAAAATTCCTATTTCTGTGAGCTTCAGCAATAATGGAACGCATTTCACGACGCCTGATATTTATAAGCATGTCGCCAGATCCCGAGGACGTATGCAAGAGTTTAAATCTCATTGCCGCAATGGCGACAATGGTTGCTGTCGATCCTGAGACTGTCTGGCACATCCCTGAAAGTGCATAGGCCCTACAATTATCTGTCATTTTAAGCGCCATAATTTATCGTTATGAAAAAGACCGTCACAAATTAGAGCACCCTGTTGAAATAAAAGCGATTCTTGTTTAAAGGAATGTCTTAGAGTTTCCGTGAGAGGTGTTTGAGAAGTGATGGCGAAAAATGGTGAGACATAGACAGTGAGTGACAAGAGGGCTGTTAGAAACGACTGAAGTTAGGAAAAGAAATATCTGTTCCAACATTTATCAGGTGCGAGTTAGACCTTATGTCATCTATAAATGAAAACATTTTCATTTTTTAATTTTATTTATTGTAAAAACCCAACGGGATAACCAGAAAAAGTATAAATCTAATTCAAAACTGATCGCAGCTACGGATTAGCACGCAAGCGAATGGCGACTGAGCTACGTTGATGGCACTACAAAAATATACCGTGCATAGCAAACAGATTAATTCAATTTAAAAACCTAAACAATTATTAATAAGTTGATTTCTAAAATAATATAATATATAGGAAGTAAAATAATTCAATTTCAAAGCATAAGCAATTCATTCAATAAAGATATATTAAAATAGGTAATAAATATCATGCCCTAAATCAATTTACAAACATAAACATTTCATTATTTGAGCTATACAATAATATGCAATGCATAGCAAGCAGCTTAAAATTCAATTTACAAACATGTATAACAGGATGGTCCTTAGTTATATATAATTTTCTGAAGTTATTTCTTTTTCATCTCTCAACCCCAAAATTTGTTCCAACCAACGAAATTACTCCGTGTAAAATTTCACCTCAATCACATAATTTTATAACGACCCCCAAAGGCTATAAAGTTTCAGATTTTTAATTTTCTGTGCAATTTTTTTGTAACTAGGCTATCTTTCATTATTATTATTATTATTATTATTATTATTATTATTATTATTATTATTATTATTATTATTATTATTATCATTACAGGAGGAACGTGTGCTGAATATGCTAAGGAATGTGTGCTGAAACGTAGTTGCACCTATTTCGTCAGTTTGCCATTAGGCTAGAGTTGCATTCGATGAATGTTTGATCGTGATTTACTTTATCTCCAATGCCGACATCACATTTAAATTAGTCTTACGAAATTGTTTTAATGCAGTAATGGGTCCAATTGAACTTGTTCATAAAATTTAGAGAAACTTGGTCGACGATGGACATTAAGAAATACCGTACTGGAATAGGAGATATCCCTGAAGATGTCCGTGACAGTATGCTTAAATTTCTTAAAGAACAGTTAAGTCAGAGACAATTCAGAGATGATTACCTCGAATTATTAGAATTAGCCATTGTCTTCCTTGTCGTACTCCCCTAAAAGGCGTTTCATTTCGTGTTCCTGGAGCTATGAGCGTGCCCGGTGGATGTCAAATGTTATTTATCACTCGCATGGCGAACAAAACCTCGTAACTCCAAAAATAAAAATTTTACAGGAGAAGCAAAAAACTATCTAGATAACCAGGTTTTTAGGCTTCCATAATGAAACACTGCTATGTTGCAATAAAATCAGTCCTCTTGATGATGAGATATCTGATTTTATATTACTGTTTCATTTTGAGCCGTAAATGGAGTTACGTGTTTTTGTTTCATCACTTCCCAACCAAAAATGGGCTGACGAGGTTTTGAAAGTAAAATTGGTGGGATAATTATTATACTACTAATAATTCTAAACACAGTTGTTACGTTTATTACACACTATATTTATTGAAAATCATATAATAATATAAGAAATGAAAAAAAATCTAACATCCATTTAGGTCGGCCTGGGTACCGTAGTTGGTATAGCGCTGGCCTTCTATGCTAGAGGTTACGGTTTCGATCCCGGCCCAGGTCGATGGTATTTAAGTGTGTTTAAATGCGACAGGCTCATGTCAGTAGATTTACTGGCATGTAAAAGAACTCCTGCGGGACAAAATTCCGGCACACCGGCGATGTTGATATAACCTCTGCAGTTACAAGCATCGTTAAAAAAACCGTAATTTAAAATTTTAACATCCATTTAGACAAAAAATATGTAAAGTATGAAACAAAAAAACTGGAAATTAAAGCATTTAATAATTAATTTGAATTGTTAAACTTTTATACTTCAATCAATTATAGTAGACTATAGACCAAAACCAAGGTAACTTCTACCATTTGTCTTTAAGATGTCCACATGATTTATCTGAACAAACATGAGGCAAATTATTGTAAAATGGATGGAAATCACTTGGTATTGCACACTTAAGTTGTTGTAAATGTACATATTTCTCTGTGTCAACTTTGATTGGTTCATTGTATAGTTTTGGCACTAAGGTATCTGCTTTGTTCTGGTTGTTCATGCTCTTGGAAGCAGTTGCCAATCATCCTCATAAAGATGTTTGTAGTCAATTACTCCATTAGGATTATAGCGACGATATCTGAGGTGAGTCACAGTGGGATCACCAGCTTTATTCCCAGGGCGAATAGGGCGATGTCAAGCCCTGAGGAATATGTAATCAAGATAAACTGTCTCATAGGGTTTGGGGTTCTTCCGAACAGTGGCACACACCTCAAATTAAACAGCAGGGGTGAAAATCTGCCTATTCTTAAGTTTTCTTTCTATTGTTGGTGCATAGAGTTATACTCCATCTGAGTGTGACCCTTTCCAAGAAACGTTTGGACCACTGTAATGTTTTTTGCGCATGGCAAGTGTCACAAGAGCATTCGCTAAAATGGAGTTTCTATCTTGATAAGTGCAGCCGTCACTATACAAAATAATCGCTTTCTCAGTTAGATCTATTTTCGTGTCTATGAAATGTAGGTACTACAATGCTTGCAAATTCATCTGCGTCAAGACCTTCGTCTGACTCGTTCCACAGAAAACGTATCCATCTTTTGAGTGAAGGTCAAACATGGTAAAGTTGTAACTTTTAACTTCGTCTTGTAATACAAGGCTGATGCCTTCAGGAAAGGAGACAGCAAAACGGCTTGAAGATCCACAGTACACACTTTTGTAGATCCGTTCTTGTGTAAGGTTGCGGGTTCGATCCCGGGCCAGGTCGATGGCATTCAAGTGTGCTTAAATGCGACAGGCTCATGTCAGTAGATTTACTGGCATGTAAAAGAACTCCTGCGGGACAAAATTCCGGCACATCCGGCGACGCTGATATAACCTCAGCAGTTGCGAGCGTCGTTAAATAAAACATAACATTTTCCATTCTTGTCAGTCTCTTTCTCCTTACGTGCCTGATATTTTTGAAAAATATGTTGTGAATATTCTTTCTGTGTAATGTTTCCAGCCTTGTATGCACAACAGAGACCACACAGCCTTGTATGCACAACAGAGACCACACCGATTTTTTTTTTTTTTGAGAGAGAGAAAAGGCTAAGATTTTCTTTCTCAAACTCCATTAAAAAATTTCATTGATGCTTCTTGTAACTCATTTAGGGCACAGTATTTTATGAAACTCTTCGAAGAGAGCAATTTTTGATTGCCAATTTGTCTCGAGATATAGTTTTTGTGTTGTGGATCTACATTAATATGACTCCACGTTAAGTTTTGTAGAAACTGTTTTCCACTGTAGCGCCCTACCTGGTTATGAGAACCACGAGGAGAAACTTCAGATTATGGGCGTTTCTCGTAGCCTTTTTTCATCCAGTTCCTTACACTACATTCTCCAAGGCAAAGTGTATTAATAAACATGGTTTCACAAACCTCTATCCTTTTACCATTTATTAATAAATGAACATGCAACATGAAAGATCTATGGGGTGTTTGTGCTGTAGTAGGCTATCTCTGCGACGTTTAACATTCACATACTCAACATCCTTGTTCGTTGTAACCATTAACTAAAATGTGGTCGTACCGGGCAAAACCTCGCGTCAGAAATTAATACTATTTGTTGAATAAAGATAGAATACTGATGAACATCTCCTGGAGTTGAAGGTTTAATTTTCTTGCCCTGTTAATACGAGTTTTTGATATTGCATTGTAGATGCTTATAGGAGTGACTTAGAAGTTAGAGTCTTCGCCAAGAGATGTAGTGGCATTGCAAAAGCCTGATTATGAAGAAAACGCATTTTTGAGCCAGGGTGGAGTTACGAGGTTTTGTTCACCATGCGACGTTATGTATTAAAAATTTTATTTATTTCAAGATCAGTTTAAACTTATAAGAAGAGAGAAAGACACAATCAGAAGAATATGCATGTTTCTCATCAGACTCTATTTACGAGCTTGGTTCCTTGCATCATTGGCTGTGTAAGCGCCTTGTCTGGATTATAATTTTTTACTGAATTTAATACAGTATGAGGAAATAGATCCAGAAATTAGTAGCGCTGCAGTACAAAAATTTAGAAACCACTTATGGTACTTATCTTCAGAAAGTGCATCATTTGCATATTTTGATGATGAAGTTCCAGTATAGCCTACATTAAGAAAAAAATGGCAAATATAATCATGACTTCAAAAGACAAGGATATAGAAAATCAAGTAAAAAGAAGTGGAGACCTGAATTCCGTAAAAGAAAAGCACTTCTACGATTTTATTTTGTCTGAATCGAAGAAGCTTTTCAAAATATTTTCAATAAATACAAGTTTCCTAAAAGATTGCCCATCAACATGGACAGATAATGTCAACTTCCAACATGGGCTGGGAAAATTGAAAAGTATTGTAGTTATCAACGACGTGGCTGAGAGAGGTATGAAGCTTATTCAAGAATAACAGAACATTCTGTCAAAGGATGAAAGAGAAAAGCAATAAATTTTGCAGATTGTTAACGAACATCGAAAGAAATATTCACGTTCTCCGAAAACTCGTCTAATAAAGAATTAAAATCTGCATTGTTACATTTTTATTCTTATTGTTTTAATTCGTTTCATTAAATTACTTTAATGTAATTTTGTGTTTTCCTTTGATTAAAATTTTTGCTCTATATTTAGACTAATATTATCTTCAACAATATTATGTATGCAATCCCCCTTCAGCACGAGATTTTATCTCATTCAAAGGGACCTAGATTCTATTTAATATATGATTGTTGATTACATTTTCTAAATATTTTGTCATGTAGCAAATACTTACTTACTTACTTACTTACTTACTTACTTACTGGCTTTTAAGGAACCCGGAGGTTCATTGCCGCCCTCACATAAGCCCGCCATTTGTCCCTATCCTGAGCAAGATTAATCCAGTCTATTTCATCATATCCCACCTCCCTCAAATCCATTTTAATATTATCCTCCCATCTACGTCTCGGCCTCCCCAAAGGTTTTATTCCCTCCGGCCTCCCAAATAACACTCTATATGCATTTCTGGATTCGCCCATGTGTGCTACATGCCCTGCCCATCTCAAACGTCTGGATTTAATGTTCCTAATTAAGTCAGGTGAAGAATACAATGCGTGCAGTTCTGTGTTGTGTAACTTTCTCCATTCTCGTGTAACTTCATCCCTCTTAGCCCCAAATATTTTTCTAAGCAGTCTTATAGAAAATAAGGAAATTAAAATAAAATAAAATTATACAAAAGTTTTCAATAAAAATTTTCAAATTTTCAGAGAAATTTGAAATTTCAAGGTCTTTGGGGGTCGCATTAAAATAGTTCGATTGAGGTCAAATTTTGCAAGGAGTTCTATTTTATACATTGGAACAAGATTAGGAGTTGGGAGTAAAGAATTTCGAATGTTTAAAAATAAGGGCCACCCTAATATATACAATTAATCAGTTGAGCTATACAAAAATATACAGTACATAGTAAGCAGATTAATTCGATTTACAAGTTTATTTTAGTTGATTCATACAAAATTGCACTATACGTATCAAGTATATTAATTGAATTTAAAAGCAGAAAAAAATTATCATTTGTGTAGAAGGTATGAGTATATAGAAATATGCTTGACTTTATTTTAAACCTTTTCTCACGGTCTTTCAAAGCATTAAGATAATTTGACAGTGCATTGAAGACCGTAATACATGAATAATCATTCATGCAGTGTTCTGCCCAAGGGCAGATCTTTTACTGAAAACCCAGCTTTCACCAATCGTTCCTATTTTCTGCCTTCCTCTTTGTCTCATCATATAATCCATGTATCTTAATGTCGTCTATTTTTTTAATAGGTTATTTTACGACGCTTTGTCAACAGCTTTGGTTATTTAGCGTCTGAATGAGATGAAAGTGATAATTCCGGTGAAATTAGTCCGGGGTCCAACACCGAAAGTTACCCAGTATTTGCTCATATTGGGTTGAGGGAAAACCCCGGAAAAAACCTCAACCAGGTAACTTGCCCCAACCGGGAATCGAACCCGGGCCACCTGGTTTCGCAGCTAGACGTGCTAACCGTTACTCCACAGGCGTGGACTGTCCTCTATCATCTGAAACTTTCTTCTTCCCGAACTCTTCTCCCGTTCACAATTCCTTCCAATGTATTCTTCAGTAGGCAGTCTCTTCTCAGCCAGTGATCCAACCAATTCCTTTTCCTCTTTCTGATCAGTTTAAGCATCATTCTTTCTTCAACCACTCTTTCCTACACAGCTTCGCTTCTTATTCTCTCTGTCCAATTTACACGTTCCATTCTTCTCCATATTCACATTTCAAAATGCTTCCATTCATTTTTCTTCACTACGTAGTAATGTCCATGTTTCTGCTTCATACAATATCATACTCCATACAAAGCACTTCACTAGTCTCTTCCTTAGTTCTTTTTCCAGAGTTCCACAGAAGATGCTCCTCTTTTCTATTAAAATCTTCTTTTGCCATTGCTATTCTTCTTTTGACTTCTTGGTAGCAGGTCATGTTACTGTTTATTGTACACGCCAAATATCTGAAGCTGTCCACTTGCTCTACTGCCTCAATTAGAATTCTCAAATTTACCTTCTATATTTTTCTTCCTATGACTACGATCTTCGTCTTATTTACATTTATCTTCATCCCATACTGCTCACAGCTGTCATTTATCTCTATTAGCATATCCTTTAGTATCATCTTCTCTTCTGTTAACAACGCCATATCATCAGCAATTTCTTAAGCACTTTATTCTTCTTCCTCATACTATTACTCCTCCCATGTTCTGAAAGCAGTTCTTCGCTAAATTTTCCAAGAAGTTCTTGAACAGGTTAGGTGATAAAGGGCATTCTTGTTGAAATCCTCTCCCCATTTCACTTCCTTCTGACATTTCTTCCCTTATCCTGACTTTGACTCGTTGTTTCATATAAAGATTACTGAATAGCCTTCTCTCTTTTCAGTCCACACCGATTTTCTTCAGCATGACCATCAGTTTATTCAATAAAGTCGATCTAACGCCTTTTCTAGACTCACAGTTACTGTGTACATTTGTTTATTCATTTCGAGGCTTCTTTCGCCGATTGTTCGCAGCACTCCAACTTTTCTAATTCTGAAGCCAAACTGCTTTTCTTCCAACTGTCCTTCCGTCTTAGAATATAAACGTCGATTCAGTATTCGCAAGGGAATTTTCGCCTGTGCGATATCAGTCTGATAGTCCTGAACTCGTTACATTTCTTGGCATTATTTTTCTTCGGTATTGAAAGCAACACTGCCTCCATAAAATCTTCAGGCTACTCGCCTTTATCATATATTTCATTGCATAATGATAGAACTTCCTTCTCGACATCACCCAAACATTTCAGTAATTCATTGGATATTCCATCAACTCCTGTTGCTTTGCCATTCTTCATTTCCTTAATCGCTAGTTCAACTTCTTGACTTAAAATAGAAAATCCTTTTTGATATGGCTTCTTCGTCTTCTATAGCTAAGTCATCTGGACGATAACTTGTTTCATATAACTCTTGTATATGTATCATCCATGTGTTTAGTATTCCTTGTTTTCTGTTATTTCATTTTCGATGTCGTCCTCTATCAGCCACATGGATTTTCTGTTCTTATTGGGAAGTCCAAACATCGTATGTCGCGGTGCATTACATCATATCTTCATTTTCTCTCTAGATTCTCTATTTCTTCATCCAGTCTTCTTTTCTCTTCTTAGTTCGTTGTTTAGTTTCCTGTAGTTTATTCTACCTTCTTCTGTGTTGGTGTTTTTCCAATTTCTCGCTCCTTCCATCTTCTCCAGCATTTTCCTTGTGACCCAAAGTTTCGTAATTCTCACACCTTCGGTCTATTCTATTGGTTTTTCTGCTGTGGTAATTAGAGCTTTTTAAACGAGTCCAGTACTCATTACCGTTCTCAGATGTCGATTGTAATGTATCGGCTTTCTCTTCAATATTTGCTTCAAATTTTCTTCTTTCCTCTTAGTTCTTCAATTTTTCAATGTTCAATTTCTCTGTCACCTGACTTCTTCGTATCTTTTTCAGACGAATATCTACTTCGCCTATCAGCAGTTAATATGCGCTCCTGGTATTTTTAAGCAATTTCCTAATATTTTCTGTACCAGTTTATATTCTAAATAATATCTTGATTAGTATTAAATATATTATCTTGCTTTAATGCAGAAGAGGTCAACGAACTCGTATGTCCCGCTAGGTGAACTGTTTTCTCTCGTCGTGCAATCTCTTGAAATTAATTTTTCATTTAATTAAATTTACACAAAAACCGTCCACGCAATTGAAATACGCCAGAGGAATGAATTATTCTGTATTAGATTTCCTATTGATATGGACAAAAACCGCGATTATTCTACTCGCAATAGTTACCGAAAAAGAGAAAAAAACATTAAAAAACTATTAACTTTCCACCAGTATGATAATATAGTCTTTTGTTACATACAACATGAGCTATTCACTTTGAAAATCTGCAAGGCTGTTTCACTTCCGATCTGTACCGGTATATGTGTTTACCAAAAGGCACAGAATGATTTCCTTTTTTCAACTTAACAAAAAGTTTAAGAGTACATGTATAAACAATGCATTTCAAAAAGAATGCAGTTTTTATATAAAAAGTGACAGAGTAGGCAGTTCCATGTTCTAAACTATTTGAAAAACTTATGGACACCAAGTAAGTTGTTTTCAAAGTAATAAAAACAAAAGATGGGCGCAGTTTTGAATATCAAACATTTAAACTTTTTATACATGTATACTGTATGCATGAAATTTAGGCATAATGGACACTGTAAATGATATCTAATTATTGCAACAGAAACTTTTATCACTAATATCACGATATCTTCTTATATATCTTCAGGAATATCTACTTGACTAATCCTCTGATAAAAAAAAAACAACAACGAAGTGTGTCACCCTCAAGTCAGGCTTCCTTCCAAACCCTACTTGCCTACTAACCGGCATGCAGAGTAATTATACAGATGATAATTGAAAGCTGTTATGCAAAAGGGAACCAACACACATAGTCGTGATTTTTAGATAATTTTACCAGCAAGCAGAAGAAATATAATTAGACATGATACGAAAGTGACAGAACCCATCTCCTGATATAGCCGTAAAGAAACTGCTTGAAAATTGTGTTAAATTAATTTTGAAACAAAACGGAAATGTTGAACTTAATAATCTCACTTTAATTCTTCTCTGGGTTGGACTATTATGCATAATTACGTGTATTATTATCACTCTGAAATAAACATTTCTAGAAGAACAAGACCATAGAATCTACATTGTTTCAAACTATGTATCTTATGAATTAAAAATTTGATAATAAAGGCCACTTGAGACCATTCTGAGCATCTCAACGCAATGTGAATGTATTTTGCAATGATAGCTTCAAGTAACCTCACATCTGTTTGGCAGTAGAAGTATATTTATTAATGTATTAATGCATATTTCTTCGGGATGAATTAACTCGCATTTGTAAATGTGTACAAAATTTGTTCAGTAGTTCAGGAGGAGAGCACGTACAGAGACTTACGGGTTTTCAAGGTCTATTGCGTCCTTCTTTTCACGCTGTTTCCTGCTTTGTGTGCGTCTGTGGTTTCACGATATGTAGTCGTGCGGCTTCAATCCGGACGTTAGCTTACAGTGATATCTGTTCTAAAACAGAGGGATCAGCGTGGGCCACGATTCTTTTATGTGCCATAATCTACGACACAGGCCCAGTGTTGCCTACTTAGTTTTTTTAAATTAAATTTAGTTTTTTTTAACTAAATCTATTTTTAATGTCAATTTAGTTGGGAATATAACCATTTAATTCTTAGAGGGAAAAGTAGTCATTTTCAAACCCTGTCTAGTTTTTAAAGCGCATTAATTATCTAGCGAAATTTATAAACTTGTACTCGTTGACGTCTACCTGAATAAATTGAACTTTGAGAAAGGATAATTATGTTTAGGAAATTGTGCTGTCACTTCAGACCAATATACTGTAATTTTTTTGTTAATTCGGCGACAGAAGACGGTGATATTATGTTAGTTATACAGAGAATGAAGTTCATGACCGTAAAAAATGCTGCTTGAAAGCAACATCATATAAGTTCCAAAATTTGATTTGTTGTATTGAATTATTTCAATGTTACAATTGTTTCTCTGTTAAAATGTTTATATAATAAGGTTATGCAATTTCTGTTCTTTTTTTTTTGTGTGTTTTTGGCAAATATAATTTCAATTAATGCTCCGCCTTAAATGTTGTAACTAAAACCTTGTGCATCCCTCGTGTTTATCGTACGGCTCGTCCTCCCCCACACGTTACCTGGACTTTGTTTACGTTTTCACTGTGCCTAAACGAGACGCTGTACTGCAGCGATGTCAGACAGGGACTAAACGGAGCGGAGCGCTCCACTAGACTGGTTGCGTGCTCCGGTGTTTCCACAGACATAAGCAAGTTCACGCTCCGATCTAGCTCCACAACCGGTATTGGAGCTTACAACTCTGACACTACTGCTGTACTGTATCTTATTTCTCAATACTATATCTATCTTGTGTTCAGAAATTTCAATTGCTTTATTCACCTTGATCCGAACTTCAGTTTCAAACGTGCAATGTGAGAAAATGCGATTATATCTATCTGTTTTATTGTGTGATTTTCTGTTACTGGTACACAACTTAGAGTTTTGATCAATGTTACAAAGCTTTTTTTAAGTAGAGAAAAACATAATGAGTCATTTAAAAGTTCTTAAAATTATTAAACAATCACTCAAACTTCTCTTGAGTTAAAAAAAAGTTAGCTAATGTATGTTCTTTGCATTATTAGAGTAGGTTAGTTTCGTGTGAAGTACTTTCTGCAGTTTAGTTTTTAAAATATCTCTTTCTTAATAAGAGAAACATCAGCATATTTAAACTACTGTCTCCTGAGATTCATAATTTCACAAGTAGCCTGTACAGGATGTTTGACGAAATTCTCCCCCGGTATATGGAGGTGATTTCTGAGGTTATTTGGAACAAAAGTGTAAATAAATTAATGGGATCACATTCATGATTACGGAGATAAAACACATTTTCGAAACGAGTCGTAGTAAGTGGAATGCTAGGCATGTCTGTTGTAATAACTATCATGCGTGCACGTTGTTGATATTTGCTATTTATTAAGCTGTTATCTCTTGCATAAGTTACATCACGATGCCTTACAAGTTTTCTTCTGACGAGTATGCTGATATCGTGTTTATTTTGGATGTGTGCAACGCTAATGCGAAGACTATTGCTGTCGAATATCATAGTCGTTATCCTGATCGTAGGATTTCGAGTTCCAGAACCTTTAGTACAAAGTATCAAACATTGTGACAAACTAGTACTCTTCCCTGCATTCGTATCAATACGAGAGAACTTGTGACGTGCGAGAAGATGAAAACATTCTTGATGGAGTAGAGCGCAGTCCACGTACTGGTACAAGACGCCTAGCTAGCCGGTGTAACGTTTTACAGTCCAAGGCATGGACAACTCTTCATGAGGACAGACTGTATCCTTTTCATTTGCAAGAAATACAGCATTTAGAATCAGAAGATTGTGCTCAGCGTTTGCAATGCTGTAACTGGTAAAACGGGAATCGATAGCGGTACTGTTTCAGTGATGAGGAACAGTTTACGCGGATGGAATCAACAAGAAGCACAACTTTCATGTCTGGGAAAACTATAATCTCTTATTAACTTTAGAATTTAATTCTCAATGCCGATTCAGTCACAATGTGTAGTATGATATTCTGGACAACCAGCTGCTGGGGCCGTTCATTCTCTCTGGACACATAACTGATGAGATGTGCCTTCACGTTTTACAAGAACAGTTACCACAGCTTCCTGAAGATGTTCTTCTGGTAAGAAGACGTCAAATGTACTTCTAACATGATGGGGTGCCTGCTTACTTCTACCGCTCAGTAACAGCTCACTTGGTTCAGCAATGTCCACAGCCATGGATTGGTCGTGGCGGGCCCTGTCACCTGGACTCCCAGATCTCCAAATTTAACACCCTTAGATTACTGAATCTGGAGGGTGGATGAAAAACATCGTGTACCAGGTTAAGGTACAAACACGCGAGGAGTGTCTTCACCGCATTCTGGATGCCGCAGCGACAAACGTGTGAAGCTGCGAAATGCTAGACGTGCGGATCACACCGGTGCTGGTCGTTGCCTTCAGATTCAGGGAGGCATTTTCGAAAATATGATTTAAATTCACTTTAAATAAAAGGGATTAATACATAAACAATCAATTGTTTGTGTTTTAAATATTTTTTCATTTTTGTTATTGAAATTCTGAAATAATTTTTTTCTGTCGTTTTCAAATTACCTTAACTCCGTATGAATGTGATCCCATTAATTTATTTACATTTTTTTGTTCCAAATAACCTCAGACTCACCTCCATAAACCGGGGGAGAACTTCATGAATTACCCTGTATATTCTGTCATGAACTTATTGATTTTATGTGTGTTATATTTTATAGTTATGTTTACTTTTAGCTTTAAAATTGTAATACATTATAGTCAGTTTCTTTTTTAATACGTAATTAAATTATTTCTCGATATGATACTATCAGCGGTTTTATTACGTATATATTTTCATTTTTCAGTTCATTTATTACATTCCATAGATCTTACATTAGCAATGACACTTAACAATGTGGAACAAGTCAAAATTTTACAAGATTACAATTACATTTTTTACAAATTTTTTAGAATTTCTACAATATTTTACAATTTATACAATTTTACAATTTTTTTTACAATATTTTCGCGAGATGTAGTGAGATGAGGTGAGGCCCGAGGATTCGCGAAAAGATTACCTCGCATTTGCCTTATAGTTGAGGAAAACCTTGGTGAAACCCAGCCAGGTAATCAGAGCAAAGGGGGTGAAATGAAGTGAGGCCGAGGACACGCCATAGATCATCCGGCATCAGTTCCACGCCTGGGGAAAACCTCGGAAAAAACCAAAACATATACATCTCTGTTTACGGTATAAATTAGGTTTCCCACATGTAATGAACCGCAAAATCCACGTCTTGTATTAGACGCATTTACTGGAATCTTTGCTGACTTTGTAAATAATTACAATCCAAATATTTTTATGTGTGGTAGTCGAACATAACGAATTGAACTCACTATGGAACCTTTCGAGTTAAAAGCGATGAGACTCCTTCAATGAAAGTGGTATCTAATTACTTCGAAACATAATATTCATCTCATAACCTGACTGTAGGCTATAACCAAAAATTTTTCTCGAATATTATACATTTCTAGTATTGCTATTGTGGTAATAATTCTGTATCAGTTGTTGTAGAACTTCAATTTAATGCGAATTAAGAATGCGTTTATATTTCAAGAAATAAATGTTCTGGGTTTGTTCTCAATTTAATCATTTTGCGGCATTTTCTCACCGCCATTTTCTCTTTTGCTGACTTTGTAGTTACAATCCAAATATTTTTATGTGTGGTAGTCGAACATAACGAATTGAACTCACTATGGAACCTTTCGAGTTAAAAGCGATGAGACTCCTTCAATGAAAGTGGTATCTAATTACTTTGAAACATAATATTCATCTCATAACCTGATTGTAGGGTATAACCAAACATTTTCCTCGAATATTATATATTTCTAGTATTGTTATTGTGGTAATAATTCTGTATCAGTTGCTGTAGAACCTCAATTTAATGCGAATTAAGAATGCGTTTATATTTCAAGAAATAAATGTTCTGGGTTTGTTCTCAATTTAATCATTTTGAGGCATTTCCTCACCGCCATTGTTTGGAAGTCTACATTACGAACTACTAGCAAGGCTTTGTAATTTTTGTTATGCGTCCTCAGGGAGCGACACATATCAGTGTTGTATAGAGAATTATTGCTCCCGCCGATGTTGGTGTACCGGAGGATTTGATTAAATTTAATTTCAGCAGAGGGAGCCATATTAATTGATGAATACTGGCAATCCACATTTACTCTTCCAAACCTTTTAGTTCTCCCTCTGCAACGTCCCCAACTTTCGCTCCCTATCTCGGTGACAGGAGTAAATATCCAATCGATTTACTCAGTGTCCATATCATACGGTAGCACCAACTCCTCATGAATTTTCTAACATCCGACGAAAAAGCTCACTTTAAAATTCAAAGTTACTGTGTAGGTAAACTATTCACAGCGGAGTTATATTGGGATGGCGGTGGTTCGTCTTCGCTGAAACTTTAGTTCGCTCCTTTACTGTCTTCCTTAACTTCGGATAAAGTTTCATTCTTATTCTTTTAAGGTAATTTTATAAGTAAACTCAACTCTCGCCTTCGGGTGAGATTCAAAGTTGTGAAAAGTGATACTCCTTCTCAACTAAGTTTCCAACACTGAGATTCGTTTGCAAAGAATTTGAGTGAAAAATGTTCAACATAAGTAGTGCCATGGCATATAAAATATTATTAGCAATTTTGATAATCCTGTGGTTTGAAAAAAATGTTGAATTATCTGCGACTGTTTTTAGACTGATTTTGAATAAATAACTACCGGTACTGGTAATAAAGTTGCAACCCAAATGGTAATTAATGCTGATTATTATTATTGCTGTTATTATTACAATAATGGTGTAATGATCGTGACAGTGTTAGTTGTCCTGATGGGATGAAGGTTGAAATAATAGAATTATTTTCAGTGAAGGAATTCCTATATTCGTATAATTAAATGCAGCTAATAAAGGTATTCCTAACCTAGTGACAATAATTTTTACCACTTCGTAATTTCCTCTCAAGTAAAAGAAATGCATCATTTTACAGGATATTAATAAATTTCCCCTTATTTCATTTTATTTTTGTGACTCATTATCCTTGTACTAAATCTCTTCAGCACTTCTTTCTTCCTGCTGCCCTTTTCCTTGTAGAAATTGAAATTCTATCAAAATTTGTGACGTAGGGCTATGTATTTTTCATTAATAGGTATGAGAGAGGTAGCTAGGAAATTTATATTTACGTTACATAAAAATTCAAACAATGTCGTCCCTCTATCTCCTTTATTCTCATTGTGTTACATACAGGGCTTTCATTTCGAAACTTTCCAATCTAAATAACTATTTTTTAATAACTGAATTCAAATTAAACAAGAAAAAAAACAAGTCAATTTAGATATTGAGAGTAAAGTCTGAAACCAGACTTAATTGCATTTTAGATTTCATACTCCACCCCCAGCCGACGCCAATTTGAAATTTCAGATGGAACCCCTATATTTTTATACTTATATATTAAAGAGTGTTCAATACATCTTATTAATTTATTTCACATCTTTTGTTGAACTTTTCAAATCTTTGCCAAAAAATAAATATCCGAAACTTCGTTCTTTCGCTTGCTCTGTTGAAGGCATGTTTGCTACAACTTACATTTTTTTTAAATATTTTCAAAGATGAAAAAAGTAAAAGCAAAATTTAGATCACGACTGACAGACAAATACCTTCGTGATCAACTACGACTGGCAGTAAGTGACATAATTCCTGATTTTGAAACTCTGTCGCAGAGAAATTCTGAAGACAGTTAATTTTAGGTTATGATAATATGTCCTAAGTCTTATTGTTCATTTCTTTCTTCGTTACACGTACTAAACATTAGTTTATATTTAAGTGCTTGATGTAAGGAAAATGAAAATCCTTTAATCAGTCAGACAGTTGCTTCACTTCCCCTTCGGGTGTCCGCCTCCCTCCATAGGTGCTATGCACGTTGCAGGTTACACATTGGCTCGGCGCACGATCACATTTTCGCCACGGCTGTCATAGATCTAATACGAAAATTTTAAGAAACTAGTTCTGTGTGCAATAAAGCAAATGGTCAAAGTAGAAAACTCTATGAAACCTCGCAGATTGAAATACTAGTCATTTCGTTAATGAACCCACCACCTCTGTTACAAAAGTAGCTGTTGTAACAAACATTTAGGTTGGTTCCATACATAAAGTTCTGAAAATGAACAGGAATGCTATGAAATTATGACAAAATGGAGCAGTTTTGACGGAATGATGTACATGGCTGCTATGGTAAACGCGAGAAGGGTAAAGGTATCCCCGTAACATGCCATGAAGGCATTTGGGGGGGCATGGAGGTAGAGCCCCATGCTTTCCATGACCTCGGCACTAGAATGAGTTGGTGTGGTCGGCACCACGCTCTGACCGCCTTTTACCCCCGGGAAAGACCCGGTACTCAATTTTATAGGAGGCTGAGTGAACCTCGGGGCCATTCTGAAAGTTTGGCAACGAGAAAAAATCCTGTCACCACCTGGGATCGAACCCCGGACCTTCCAGTCCGTAGCCAGCTGCTCTACCAACCGAGCTACCCGGCCGCCCGGGTAAACGTGAGAACTCCGAGAAAAATTCCAACTACGACTTTGTCCACCACAAGTGAGTTATGACCGAGACTCAA
The DNA here is from genome assembly GCF_040183065.1 of Periplaneta americana. Classification (NCBI taxonomy): domain Eukaryota; kingdom Metazoa; phylum Arthropoda; class Insecta; order Blattodea; family Blattidae; genus Periplaneta; species Periplaneta americana. The sequence goes on along the minus strand of NC_091121.1, from coordinate 137,260,241 downwards.
ACCCGGACTGCCTGGGTGGGAGGCTATGATGTGACCACTCAGCCACCACAGGAGACTTATTAGAGTCAGAATGTAGATAATTTCAGACTTCCAAAATAAAACGATGTTTCAAATTCGTTTCTGAATTACTTTACTAATATTTAATTAAACTGCTTGCATATTAAAGCTCTGCGCTATACGTATTACAATAAGCAACTATTTGTCATTTAATGGCATCAATTTACGTGGGAAACAGTGATGGAAATTTGAGGCCAGTCTTTGTAAAGGATCCAAGCTTAGCAGTATTACATATTCAGTATTAGCGTTCTGTTACAAAGACAGACCGTAAATGTTCTAGTGGCATTGCATTGCAATGCAGATGAGAGGTATTTGTCGGTTATCCGTTTGACATTTCCAAACCTCAAGGAGAGCGCACGTCTGCCTATGTACGTATCTGTTTGTCTGCCTCTGTGATGAATGTGACTGCGCAAGGACGGGCTACCAAGCCACACGTTGCTTCTAATTACTAAGCACTAACATCTCCTCCTTTCATAAAGAACCATGTTGAAAGAGCAGAGTTCTCACCATGAATAAATGTAATTCGCTATTAAAATATTCACTTTACAGGGTGATCGATAATTTTTCCAGCTTCCTTTTACATCTGTGTTTGATTTAAGGCTATGACATCGATATTCTTTATCGTGTGCAGACTGTAATTCACGTTCGCTATTGTAGTTTGGCTAGTAGCATTTCTGGCTACAAATACAAACACATAGATGTGATTCCAGGTATCAGAATGAAGATACTTTTCTCCAAAAAAAAAAAATTACATTATGTGTAGTAAATGTTCCATAATTGCGTAAAGTGAATGTTCGAGGCTAATACAGGGACATCATTTTATTTTTACTAACATTTTTAACATTAACCTGGCTATACCTTTGGATTAATGATTGATACCCGGAAACACCGTTTGCTACCTCCTTCCACGACTGGAGTTCGATGATACTGGCGTAAAGTAGGAAATATCGCGATTTCGAGTGTGATAATTTTCATTAGGTTTTGTTTAATCAAAATACAGTACAGTATTAACAATAAGTGTATTTACTCACGAACTGAGTTATCCATGCGAACGTATTCATTATGCAGTGTATATTATTATACTGCCTACAGCACATTAGCGTACGATATAGAGAATGAAGTTAAAATGAAAAATAATAATAATATGGATATTTAAACACATTTTTGAAAATGATGGCCGTGCATTTCGATACAGGCTTCAGTTCTAATGTACCTAATATCGCACTATAGACTATTGCATTTAATTCCAATTACCAGTTTTGTCCTTCATACTTAGTAACTCATGTTGAAATAATTCTGTACCTACTCTATAAAGGAGTACCTTACGTACTGTAAATTCAGTCTTCACTTCTGCCCGACTCACACAGATAAAATTACTCAGACATGCTATCTACTGTCCTTCCAAGTGGTTTTGTCGCAGGGTCGTAGTTAATTACTTAACGAGGCCCTTTTATTTAAGTTATTTAAACAGTTGGATAATATTACGTAGACGTCCAATTAATTCCTAACAGAAATTAATGTTTTCAGAAAAGAGCTAAGAAAGCCCAGTCACTAGTCTTTACAGTGGAGCGAGCAGAAGCAGGTGGGGGAAATCGGGATGCGAAGTAGGCAAACGGACGACAGTAGCGAAAATATGATTCCATATTGGAAGTTTTCGTCACTGGAAAACGGGAACATATTTCTGAAACGTACTATAATCACTAACTCAGTACTGCGGCCTTGGTTCTGTGTGGAGGACAGTTGGAACTTCGTTAGTAGAAGGGGTGGGAGTGAAGTTGATTCAAAAACTCAGGTACAATAAAAGTTAAAGTAAAAATAAAATGATGTTCCTGTATAATGAAATTCTCAAAACCATCCAGAGCAAATTAAATGTGTATGTGTCAGAGAAATGTAATAGTACCAAACATGGAAATATGAAAGTGGAAGACTGGCTTTTAGTGTAACAGACATTTGTTAATACTTTGGAATAAAGTAGAAAGTTCGTACTAAAAACTATGATTTTAAGTTGAGTGCAGCCACTCATATAGGCTACAGTAGATCACGCCGGCTCTATTTCACTAGCCATATTCTGTGTATACTGTACTCTGTTCACATAAACAACTCACAATATATCCTGAAGTGTGGAATGATGACTTTCGTAAATACATTACAGCAGAATGCACAGTAGAGAGACAGTTTCATTACTAAAGCCGCGATTTCTAAGCACAATCAAACAGTAAAATAAGCAAGCAAATAAGCACGAAAATGGTGAAAATAAGCACCAAAATAAGCAAAAATGAATACATGGAAACAATAAAATAATCACGAAAAATCATCAAAATTAGCAACAAAATTAGCAAAAAAAAAAAAATACATGTAAATATGATGATAAATTATTTGTTTCATATAACTCTTAGTCTACCTTATTGAAGGCTGTTGCAGTATACAAGGAAGGTCATCCTCAGATTTTCCTGTGTAAAGCTTCTGCTTCTGTCAGTGAAAAACGATTTGTACAGTGAAAATGTGTTTTCAACGAAATGTTGGAACCCGCTAATGCTAAACATAAGTCTTCGAAAAATGTATCACTAGAACTCGATTGTTCACCCACATTGCTTTTAATCAGTTGCTGGTTTAACTTAGATTTATTCTTAAACCTCCCCTTATGCCGCGTTGTATTAATATGCTGCACAATGTCATATTTTTTCTTCGCAGAAACACTCTTTTCACACACCAAACAAAATAAGACACTGCCGTCCTCACTGAAAATATTACTTCCAAACTTATTTGCGTACGAATGCTGAGGTTTTTATGGGTGGCATTCCTTAACTGCAACAGAGAGCAATCACACACACCTTATTGAACCAACGCGTGGTGCACAACTTGCACACTGCAGCTTGGAACTCGGGGATTCACCATCCATGCAAATGACATCATTCCGAAAACGCAATAAGTGCGATAACCGATTGATCTGTATAGTCGCAGAAGTTTGGCGCAGAATCCCAAGGTTCTCTCCCAATTATAACTATTATCACCGCGGTCTCATACTTAACATTCGGCAGGTCTTTGAGCGGCCTCGTGAGTAACATTTGGCACATCTTTGAAATTTAATTGTATTATTGTTTTAAATTTATTGTGTCGCCGTTCCAATCACTTTCTTCAATTTCAATGTTGCAACCAATAAGTTGCTTCCATTATAAAATGACACCTACTTGTCTAATCCACGTGGACTAAAATCGAGGTTGCAATGTTTTGTGCTGAGGACGAACATTAAGGTATATGATTAAACATTATTATTAAAGGTTTATTATTAAGAGTTAAGAATGTCAATGTACTCGTATATTATTTAACAATAACAAACTAGTGCTTATTCCTATCAAGAAAGTAGACGTGACAACGTGACGCTTAGAGTGAAACCTACAGAGCAACGATCTGTCGGAAAAATTATGTTTTAAAAGCACACCGCACGTTATTGTATGATGCCGGCATGTTAAGCATGAGGCCGCGGCGATAATACGCAGTATTATTTCACAACATTCTAGATCATATCCTAGCATTGCTTTCTTACACATTCGACTTAAGTTAATTTTTTATTAGCCAATAAAAGAAAGAGAATCGGTGATAAATGGCGGCTAGGTGTGAAATATGCACTTCTAAAATTACAGTTTTGGGTAAAATATGCTGTTTTAATTAGCAATCGTAAAATAAGTAAGCAAAAACGTTTTCCTGCGGAATAAGAATTTATAACCACTAACATAAGTTAAAACTGCTTGTCTAGGTGTGTCTTACGAAGTATAACCTTTCTGCTTACCTTTAAAAGTGTGGAAAATAATATGCAATTTGCTTAGAAATCCGGGCTTTAGGCTATACATTACGTACTAACTTTTGCAATGAAGCTGTGCAGTTTAGTGAGCAGGTTTTAGCTTGGCAGAATTTAAATCTTCCAATCACACGAAGTTGAATGCAATATTACAAGATTCACTAGTAATCATACTAGCCTATTAACAAATGAAGTCGGCCTGGGTGACGAAGTAGGTAGAGTGTTGGCCTTATGTGTCCGAGATTGCGGATTTTTTCCTGCCCAAGTCGATGGCATTTAAGTGTGCTTAAATGCGACAGGCTCATGTCAGTAGATTTACTGGCATGTATGAGAACTCCTGCGGGACAAAATTCCGGCACACCGGCGACGTTGATATATAACCTCGGTAGTTGCGAGCGTCGTTAAATAAAACATAATTTAATTTGATTTAATTTAACGAATGGAGAAACATATTACCTATAAATTATACGTGTATACATAATGTAATCAACGAATATTATTTGAGTGACACTGTGCTACGAAATATTTATATGGAATACTTTTCTTTGCTTAGGGGATACAGCAATCTAGAGAAAACTTCTAGTTCAAAATTTGATCAACATAGACATAATTTTATGCATCTTCCTGTGACCAAATTTTTCTTCTCCATTCTGATCTATCTTCCCAGTCTCCTTCTGTCCATCCTTTGCTTTGCATAGTTTTATGAATCTCCTCCATCCATGTAGTCCGTGGTCTTCCCTTCTTCCCCCCGTCTTCAGGGATCCATTCCAACATCTGTCTTAACAGTTTCTCCTCCTCCATCCTCCGAACATGGGCGTTCTAGGTTAATTGTTTGCTGTGGATGTAGTCAACTAGAGATGAACAACGAGCGAGAAAATGAGACTAACAGCGCCCGCAAAGTTAAAAACCCGCACGACAATGTTGTATTAATTCGCGTCCTTGACATAAAGACTGGTTGTCAGTCTTCCGAGACTCGATATTGTGATCAAGTCCCGAAGTCAGCAGTTGTTTATACCAGACTGAACTTTTATCTACTTTGGCAACTGCTATAACGAATATATTGTGTTAAATTGTATTGTGTATTCTTATTGTATTGTGTATAATATTGTATATGTGTTGTGAATTGTATTATGTATTGTAAATTTATTGTGTATAGCTTATCATTTTTAACTGTGTATTGTTAATATTGTATATACCACTGCCACCGGGTGCTTGCCCACTTGCAGTGTAAATAAATACATACATATATGTATAAACAATCAAGTCGCTTATTTGAAACATCATCTCTACTTCTCAATGTATAATAATCCGTTCCCCAGTCTTTATTTAATTAATAGGCCCTTATTAAAAGACTAGAATTTTCTTTTCATATGTATAAGATCAAGTGTCCAATCTCAAGTAACAAGATATTAATGTCATGTTTTATGTTTCTTAGAAATGCAAATTTATTTGAGAATGTTTTTTATGTATATAACCATATATATTATCATATACCTAATAGAACCAGAACATTTTGATAATTAAGATACTGTTCTGTTTTGTCTTTTTGTCTCATTTAAACATTTATGTTATTTATTTCAATGATGTATATTATTCAAAGTTATGAAATCTTTCCACGCCGACCAAATGCTATTTCAAGAATGATGAGCGAGACTCGAAGCGCACGAGAATGACGAGCCGAGACTAGAAAGACAAATGCAGCGAACGCAGCGAGTTTTCAAAAATAGTTTGTGCATTTCCTTTTTAAACCCAAAATCAATCATTAATGTTAGATGAGGATAATTATTAATAAAGAATTTTACGGTTTTGGGCCGAAATAAGAGCTATGCCTGGGATCAGATTCGATATTAAAATTTCGTTCAATTAGTGATAGAGACACTAGATATTTTGTGGAATAAATAGACCTATGATAATTTGATGTGTACTTAATTTATTTTTGTGGTAATATGTTAATGTTAATATATACTCGTAATTCTTTTTTATGTCTAAAAATTTGAGATCTTTATATATGAGGTATGTTGGGTAATGTAAATGCTTATTTAAACAAGTTCAAATTATTCTCTTATTAAGTTAATTCCGGGGCAACATGACAGATTTTGTTATACCTCTCCGACCTATTATTCCATACTGAATAACCGACTGGACTAAAGCTCAATAAATAGACTGCATTACATTACACGTCACAAGTGATCACAGCTGGTAAAATTGTACATATCTACTGTCTTCATTTAGACTATTTAGAGCAAAGACAATCTATGGCATATGCTATTCCGAAAATAAGATTTGGTGCATTATAATTCCTAAATATTTCACCTTTTCATATGTAAGAATTTAAGGTGATAGACTAGTAATGGGAAATTGCCTCTCTCAAAGAGTTTAGCTTCTCCCCCTACTATAGTCTTAACCGGTGGAATGGAGTGAAGTGTATGCACTCGCTACGGCTAGAAGTACAGCATACTCGATTCATTCAGTGATGGCTCGTATTCCAGAATGACTGCTCATCTTTTCTCTTTTCGAACATCAGTATTATTATTATTATTATTATTATTATTATTATTATTATTATTATTATTATTACTATTATTACTGGAATTAATTGATCTCCAGAATGACACTCTTCTGCAGGTTTCAGGAAAAGTGGGATTGATGTTGTAGTCCTATAGGTAACTAGAAGAAATAAAATTCTCGAATCTCCGAATGTTCATTGCTCGCTTTTTTTTTTTTTTGCAATTTTTGTCACTTTTTACTTTAATGCGAACAGCAAGTCCGTTGGTCACAGCAATATTACTGACGGTAATCTAGTTGTCCTTTTACGTTAATATATTGCAGAATTTGAACCTGATATGCATGTTACTTGCAAATAAGGTTTGTCAATTTGAGTGTAGAAGTGTAGAGTATTTCTGAAGAAACGGTCATGGAGCAATAGGTTTGAAAGAAATGGTAAGCCCTAGACAAGAGGACTATATATATATATATATATATATATATATATATATATATATATATATATATATATATATATATATATATATATATATAGGGTGTTTAAAAATACGGGGCATAATTTCAGGTATATATTTCCCACATGTAGACAATCAAAATAGTTCATTACAACATGTGTCCGGAAATGCTTCATTTCCGAGTTATGGCCTTCACAACATTGAAATTCACCGGAGAGTTTTTCTTTCCGCAGGTCGCTGTTATTACAGAAGATGTTCAAAATGTCCACCTCCTGCTTGAATACAGTCCTCACATCGATGTCTCATTGACCTGCGAACACGATCCCAAACTCCAGGAGTATTGCGTATGTCCTCAGAACATACCACAATTCGATTCCGAAGAGATTCCAAATCAGGCACCGGAGACGAATAAACCAATGATTTTAAATGGCCCCACAAGTAGAAATCGAGAGGGTTCAGATCAGGTGAGCGTGGAGACCAAGTAATTGGGCCACCTCTACCTATCCATCGATTAGGAAACCTTCGATCCAAGTACCGGCGAGCCGTACGACTGAAGTGTGCAGGAGCGCCATCATGCAAGAAGTGAATTTGTTGACGATTGATCAGTGGAGTGTCTTCTAAAACATGAGGTATGGTGTTTTCCAGGAACTTTGTGTACGCCTGCCCCGTAAGTCTGTTTACAAGTACATGGGGTCCAACTAATCGATCACCAATGATACCGGCTCACATGTTGAGGGAGAACCGCACCTGGTGATGAGATGGAATAGTTGCACGTGGGTTTTCATACGCCCATACATGCTGATTGTGGAAATTTATGCCATCTCGTGTGAACTGTGCTTCATCTGTAGGCTAAATAATACTAAGGCAGGAAAGTTCGGATTTACATCACACTGCTGCAAGAACCATTGACAGAACCTAAATCGTGCAGAGTGATCTGCTGGTGACAGGGCCTGTACACGTTGCAAATGATGAGGATACAATTGATAGGCTACTCTTTCAACAGTCTCCAGACAGTCGTATGAGGAATATTGACTTGCAATGCTACCCTTCGTGTGCTGATAGAAGGAGTCATGTTCACAGCCTCCAGAATCTCCTCCTGTACTTCTGGAGTTGTAGATCTTGGTCGTCCCTTCCCAAACCAGGAGAGTTAAATTTTCCATACTCGCACAGACGGTAATGGAGACCTACAAATGTCTTCCGATCTGGACATTGTCGCTGTGGGTACCTCTCCTGGTACAAACGACGAGCCAGCGCAGCATTGCCGTCCGCCTTACCGTACATGAATTGTATCTCTGCCAGCTCTTGATTTGAATACATGTCGCACAGTCTAACGCCTACAAAACACTGAATGTAACCTTCGCCTCGGAATGAACTGTCAGAGTGCCCTCTTAATGTCTCTTTTGACGGCAACGACCTGCGGAAAGAAAAACGTTCCGGTGAATATCAATGTTGTGAAGGCCATAACTCGGAAATAAAGCATTTCCGGACACATGTTGTAATGAACTATTTTGATTGTCTACATGTGGGAAATACATACCTGTAATTATGCCCCGTATTTTTTAAACACCCTGTATATATATGAGAGTGGTTCATAAGCCGGATTAAGTGCAATCTTTCAAGAAGCTTCTCCACTCCACTGATCAATCGTCAACACATTCACTTCTTGCATGATGGCGCTCCAGAGGAGCGCTACAGGCAAGTAAAGAATTGCGGGAAAATAAATATTTTTCTCTTCGCTTCCCCTCTGTATTATTGTTATTATTATTATTATTATTATTATTATTATTATTATTATTATTATTATTATTATTTACAATTTCATGACTTCCACCGATAATTACTTACACCTCCACGTGAATTATTTACAAATTGTCTCCGTTATATTACTATTTATATCAATGTTTGAAGTGTAACCATCCCTATTAAAATTATTTATTTATTTTTTTGGAATAAAGATCTTGAGCCAACATCATCAGGATTTTCAGAACGTGATATGCCAGGAAGTGAAGGTAGGAGAAAGGCTGTGAAATATGAAATGAATTAGACATGACCAACCAAATCTGTTGTGGTTGGAATGCATTAAATTTATTTAGGTATAAATATTTTTTTTTCTTAAATATAACTAGAAGATATTTTGTTACTATTAACTTCCACTGTTTTATTGCAATACAGAAAAGATTTCATGATCCTAAGTTCACTATTAGTACAATAATATAATTAATATAATATAATTAACATCATAGGAAAGAGTACAAAAAAAATCATATGTATACTTAAGTCAGTTGGAAATCAAAGATTATTTCATGAAAAAATATTTAAAGTCAATTTATTTCATTTTCTTAAATGTCTAGATTTATCATTAGAGTTATTATTCTGTTATGAAGAAAATAATTTCAAATCATCGTCAGTAGAAATCGAAGTCTGCAATGCTGTATTCTTATTGACTTATATAAATAAATGAGGCGTTCAGAGTTAAAGTGGATCAAGTCCATGAGCGGTAGTTTTGAGATAATAGAACTTAAAGTTAACCTGCTCTAGTGGATTATCTAATTTCACTAGCATTCATTTTATTCCTCCATTCGCAAATTATAGATTTATAAAATATAAACAATTGAGATGTTAATTGATGCAACGCTTTGGTGACTTGATCCGCTATGGCTCAGAACATCGTGAACAAATAATCTGCGCCAAAAGTGACTAGTGTCACCTTGATTCATAATAGTGTTAATTTTGATTTTCTTTCATACTCTAAGTATGACTGCAAAAATTATTTTTTTCTCAATATAATGTTAAATCAGTGCAAGACTCAGAAAACTGAATAAAGATAGGGTAAACTAGGGTCTATTGGACAGTCGGGCATGTTGGACACGCCGTACTTAACGTGTTACCACGCCACTTGTGGGCACCACATTCAGCTAGAAGTCAATGAAGGAAGTAGCCACGAGTGGGGCTACTTCCATCATTGACTTCTAGCAGAATGTGGTGCCCACAAGTGGCGTGGTAACACGTTAAAGTACGGAGTGTCCAACATGCCCGACTGTCCAACAGACCCTAGTTTACCCTATGTCTTCTGATGTAAAAAAAAGTAAAGAAAACAAAAATCATCTGCACCAATAAACTGCTAACATAAAATAGCATAAATATAATATCAAATTATATTATACAAGACTCCAGTTTATTGATGCAGAACTTTTTTCATTTTCTTTTCTTCCTTTTTGTTGTCACCACTTGACAGTTTTTCATTCATTCTCCGTAATCTTGCATGAATCAGCACTCTTGTGAACAATGAAACCAAATATCTTTTACAATCAGAATTACAAGTAGATGAAAGGAAATCAAAACAAACTTCATCCTGAATGAGGCTAGTTAATCTCTGTACTACATCAGGCTTAGAAATCAGGTTTCCAAAGTTGTTATCAAACTTTTGTTTCATATCTTCAACATATTTAAGTAAATTCGCAGAACACTCTTTGAACATGTTTCGTGTACTTTTAATCAAGTATAGAGTGTCAAAAAATGCCACAATTTTCCTGTCATTTACTGTAAAGGACGGTTGATCTGTAGTAACTCCCAATAAATGATACGCTTTTTGATTGTTAGAGCCCTGATCAAAAACAGTAGCTACTACTTTTAAACCAATGCTACTCAGCTTCTCTATTGCTTTGCCAATGAGTTCAACTAATGTATTGCCAGGGGTGCTTGAATGTGCTAAAAAATAGCCAGAACTTGTTTGCAATTACTGCAAATACCTCTAACTATAAACACAAGACCTTGGTTGGCAATTTTATCTGATGAATAATTGCTACAATATCTCTCGAGATATCTCTCTCTGTAAATAAATGTTAAGAGCCTTTGTTTTCATTTCCGGTGACCACTGATTTCCCCTGTACACACCGTGCATCTGAAGAGATGCAATTACTTACCACTTCATATAATGGCCCAGGAACCTTACTCTTTATACATGCAAGGACAGTGTGTATCTTCGGTTCTTTCTGCGAAGTCTTGAGAACTCTTCCTCTCAGATGATGCAATTGTACTCAAAGACTGCGAATCTTTCTCCTCTTTGGTGTTACTATCATTCTCCTCATGGTCTCCGGAGCTCGCAATGGGTTGAGCAAACTCTTCCCATTCCATGTGACTTGGCCCTACAGAATCTGTATAAAACAAAACAACAGAAAATATATAATTATATATATTAACAGTAAGAGTAAGCAGGCCTATAACACCACGAATAGAGGTTGCAGTTATGGGGTCTACTAAGCCCCGAATCTTCAATTATGACAGAATTTATGAGTATAGTTCTGAAGCATTGAATTTGCATTACGTTTTCTTACTTTAAAAATCTTGTAACTGCATTTCAGGAAATTGTACAAAAGAATTTATTATTTATATACCCCAACTACCAATTGTTAGCATTTGTTATATACAAAATGTAGAAACATTTCCATACTAAAGAGATGTTATCGGCAGAAGCATTTTAAAAATAGTTATACAAAGATTTCAACATTCCGGAAAATTTGAACCTGGTTTTAGAAATAAGCCGATGATACCTAAAAAGTATACGATTAAATAAGTTAACTTGACTTGATGCAGATAGCCTGAACTTTGCAAGGTATGACTTCTCTATTCAGATATGTCCGGAGGGTACTTGTGAAATACTTATCTTCAAAATGGTCCGCACACACCCGAAATTTGTTGTACAATTTCTTGGGCACATTCACCATTAGGTCATCTCTACCAATTGCTTCTACTGTAGTCATACCTTGCACCTTAAATCAAAAAAGAGAATAAAATAAAAATATAAATGATGATCACAGCGACACCATTCCGTGGTACTTTGTAAAATCACACGGATAAGCTATAAAATGAAAAGAAACTGCTCCAATGACCTTAAAGATGAATTACTAATTATTGCTCCATTTGTAACGCATTTTTGGAGAAAAACACTCATAATTTACGATAATATTTTAATAGCGAAGCGGAAAAACTTGCAAGCTCCAAATTATAATTTAGAGGAACAAAAATAATGTCGAATAATTTCAAGGAAAAATTGTTCCGGGGCCGGGTATCGATCCCGGGACCCTTCGCTTAGCGCGCGAACGCTCTACCGACTGAGCTACCTCCAGTAACGAATGTATTATACAAATCTGGCTTTCAGGCAGTAGCTCCCTGTAAAGCAGGTTTGAATAATTTCAAGGAAAAAAATATATATATAACTTAAACATTAGTATCCGGCAATTCATCATGATGCACGTCAGCTCATGTGAGTTGTGTGGATATAAAAGGAAAAATTGTGACGGTGACGTGTATAGTTCCTGGGATAGCTCAGTCGGTAGAGCGTTCGCGCGCTAAGCGAAGGGTCCCGGGGATCGATAGCCGGCCCCGGAACAATTTTTCTTTGAAATTATTGAAACCTGCTTTACAGGGACCTACTGCATTGTATAATACATTCGTTACTGGAGGTACGTTAACAGAAAGCCACAATTTAAAGTCACACAGTATTTGTGTGCACTCACAGTTGAGTTCTGGCGTATTGTCAGCTCATGCGAGTTGTGTGGATATAAAAGCAAAAAATTGTGACGGTGTCGTGTATAGTTCCTGGGGTAGCTCAGTCGGTAGAGCGTACGCGCGCTAAAGGTATGTTTTCTTCGGTGCGACTTTTGCGATGATCGTTCAACGATTATCGTTGAACGATGAAACGTTGAACGGCAATCGTTGATTATAAAATATACCATTTTGCTCGGAGCGTCTACGATTTGTTGATTTTCACTAGTCGCGTGTTTTCATTCGAAATCGCATTGTTCTAGAGGAAGATTGTGTTTAACAGAATGAGTTTAATGAGTAGACGTAAAAGATTACTTAAATGCCTTTGATTGAGGAGATGGAAGACGACGAAATACTTCTCCATACGTATGGGATGAAAAGACCCAAAAAAAACACCGTCTGCTTGAGCTCAATAATGAAGAGAGACTGTATCAAACATTTAAATAACTTAATTAATAACTTAATTTTCTAACATTATTGACAAACTCACCTCATATATTGTCCTTGACCCTTTGATCCTTGTACGACGCATGCGACAGCTGCCACAGTGAGGGATAATTCGCCACTTCCTCGAGAAGAATTTCATCATCCGCGTCAGAAAACGAAGGAGCCATGATACACGTCTTTCTCACAATAAACGTTAGCGACTATATTCAACCTTTACCTCAACGACTATTCAAGACGTACGATCGTCGTCAACGACTCTAGCGGCAGTCGCTCGTAGGAAAAGAGCTCCATATGAAATACAAAGAAATAGTGCTCAACGATTATCGTTGCACGATCATCGTTGAACGATCATCGTGATGGTCGCACCGAGAAAAACGTACCTTTAGCGAAGGGTCCCGGGATCAATACCCGGCTCCGGAAAAATTTTTTCTTGAAATTACTCAAACCTGCTTTACAGTGTGCTACTACCTGAAAGCCAGATTTGTAGAAATAATGTTGTTTGCAACGATTTCCCGCTTAGCTATTCATTTGTAAGAATACTATTTGAATCAAACAAATTTAAATGTAGGCCTAATAGAAATGTAATATTGTTAGCCCTTTCATATGCCTATAATTTGTAGTAAAACGGTGTACTACCGTGGCTTACTGCATCTGTTCATCGGGTAAGTTATTGTTAATTTAGGCGAATACATATTACATAAATTAAATATATACAATACATTTAAATAATAAAGTGGGGAGTGTAAGTATATATATATATATATATATATATATATATATATATATATATATAACTTAAACATTAGTATCCGGCAATTCATCATGATGCACGTCGCTAGGAAAATCTACAATACATTAAATTAGTTTAAAAGATAATATCAATACATTGTGAATGAAAACTCACCTTTCACTATCTCCCCATATTTTCAAGAAACATTGGCAATTTCTTCGGGTAACTGTCCTTCCGATTCTTGCACTGGAAATATTCGCATTTAACATGTGATGTAATTTTGAGAAACAGCACAACACACCAAACAAATTCAAAATGTCTCCCCTCTTCCCTCTTGTGTCTTCCTTCGCCTTGCTTGTCAGGACTGACAACTTAAACCAAAAGCACGCATGCTCATTTTCCATTTCTTGGAGTCTGAATTCAGTGGCAGAATGTTGGTAAGAAACGATGGTAGCGCTCATAGTGTTGGGTAAAAGAGTTTAGCAGCGGTTAACAGGGAAAGGGATAGGGATGAACCCCTCTGTTATATTATAAGTCCTCTTGGCCTTAGGGTAAACTCAACTAATTCCGTGCTAATAAGATTTTATTACTATTATTTCCATATGAAGACACAAAATAATATTGTTTATTACTGTAAACATTTGTTCAAACGTCGTAATATGACAATCCGTGAAGTAATAACTGATAGCTGTGTTTACGTAGAGAGAAAAAAAATTAAAATTATCACTCACATTTAATTTAATTCCGTGATATTTACTTAATTCCGTGACACTGTAACCTTAATTCCGTGACTCAATAGTGTACATAAAATAAAGACAGAAAAATCTTACACTGTGACCTTGAACATTAACATGAACATAATTATCCTAATTAAAGTTATTCATTATTCATTTAATCAACTTGAATCATCACGATCAACATCAGAAGTGGCACAACTATCACACATAAAACATCAACATCAGATTCTGCAATTTGACACTTCTCATGATATGTTTTCCCACAGATTGAGCAAGCAATCCAATTTTCATTATTTCGTTTTTAGACGTCAGCATTATAGGATCCGTTAAAAACTCCACAAACCCAATTTTCATCGTTAGAACTGGCTCGTGATGTGGATGGCTTTCCTTGAGAAGATTTTGTAGACTTCTGAGATGAAGCATCACCTGGAGGTTTGGTTGGTAGCGTAAGGCACTTGGCTCTGACATCTATTTTTCGGTTAACTGTTCTCTTTTTCTTTGATGGATCATATGTGGGTGTTTTCAACAAATCTGTTACAGTCTGACGTCGTTTCTCTTGTGTTCAAACAGGCAACTGAACAGAATCATTTTGTTGTGATGAAACAGACAGCTGAGCAAACTATTACTTCTGGAAAGTCACCCTGCGTTTGTTGACTTCCAAGTGTTGGCATGTCTTTTAATTTGCTAGCTATAAGGGCTTCATCTGTCGAAGAAGAAGAATGGATAAACTCCCGTTTTAGGAAACTCTGACCGGATATTTGTTGATGTCATTGCCTTCTCATATGCCAAACTGAACAACTTTTGCAAGTCAAATCGTGTTGATACAACATTGGAGTTTGTCATATGAAAGTTCTCCAACTCATTTCTAAAGCTTGCTTCAAGGGACGATAAACACTGACACCTAATGGTTGCAGAATATGGCTGTTATGAGAGGGCATGGTGAAGAGGACGATCTTGTTTTCTCCGGCCAAAGCCAACACATCAGGGCCTACGTAACTTCCATGTGAGTCCATCAACAAAAGGAAAGGTCTGCTTGGAGGGATGTTCTTTACAAAGTGACGCATCCAATCAAGAAAGAGATCACAATTGATCCACCCATTTGCTGAGAGTCAGATACTCAGTTTTCTTTAAGAATCTGGGTAGATAAAGCTTGAGACCAGTTCCTGACTAAAAAATATCTGAGAGTTACGAGAATCGAACCCACGTGCGGATCAGAGAACAGAGTGCTGATCCCTATGCGAAGATGGTTATTATTATTATTATTATTATTATTATTATTATTATTATTATTATTATTATTATTATTATTATATATCATATGCAAAATTTTCTTCATTTTAATTGGCGGTAATATTCGATTACTTAATATAAATTGTCTAATTATTATAAATAAATATTATATAATTAATTCATATAGATGACAACTAGTCGTATAGGCTATATGACGTTCATTTAACGAGTTTTCATTTTCTGTTCACTTAATTCTGTGATACAGTAAGGCAGTCCAGTGTTAAAAATCCTTAAGAAATTGTGCAGACAACTTAAGGTTTGTAGACTAAATTATATAAGTTAACTGACAACTGTGTACACATTCCAAATCTTCAAAGCAATCTCTATAGAAATATATATTCATACACACGTATAATTATGCACATACCTGTTTTTTTTAACTTATTTTAGGATACGACACCAGGACAACTCAAACCAAGCTTCTTAGCAATGGCGTACTAAGAAATTACTTCCTGTTAGCAGTGCACTTGTTCCCAGTAGCCCAAACTTCTTGAGACGGTAGCTGATTAGTGCTGCTATCCATTGAACAAACTATCAACAATTTGTCATGTACACATAATTCAGTGATATTCATTATATTCAGTATAACGGAATTACATGAGTCACGGAATTAGATGAGTTTACCCTAGATGTATTTCTTGGGCAGTACGGTAAGATGTTCGTTAACCCTTATATTGGCAAAACTTAATTTCTCATACTAGTTTATTAAACCGTGTCGGACTGTAAAGAAAACAACTATGGCAATGTCCATATTTTATATGTTGTACAATATTAAAGTATAGTGAAATTTTGGTTAAATTTAATTTTCCTATCAATTTTTTTCTATTCTATTAAAATTATAGCATATAGCCTATTAACTCCTTGGACCCTATAGGAGACATTGTGAATTTAAGGGTTAAGGAAATTAGCTTGCCTTTTGTAATTGAAATAGGGCAATTTTTTCAAGTTGTATTTTACGAGTTTGTGTTAATATAATTTCAATAGGAAATTATTTTCATTTAATAGCATTGAAAGAAAATCTACCAAATCAAAACCAAATTTCTTAATGATTTAGATAAAGTTACCAGAGGAGCATGCAAAGAGCTTATTGGTCTTCCTCATGACTGCCCTGACGGAATGCTTTATTCCCCTAAATAATATCATCTTTCGTTAATGAAAGCATTTTGGGAAGCTTATGTACAACACATAAATATCTGTAATATTCTTCTTCGTGTTGATGACTCCCATCTCCTCAATGTTAGGGACATTGTAAGCGAAAAAGTTTCTGCTCTGTTAAAATTGAATATCACAGCTATTGATGCTATCAACTGGTCAGGTCGTAAAATTCGTAAACACTTAAGAAATGACGCATTCCAAACTTGGAAAAACCATACCTTGCGTGGTAAAGGGGTTATTGTTGTGATCTCCCCAAGACTAACTCATGGGTAAGCAATCGAAAGGGCCAACCTTCCTCAGAATGGATCAATGCTTTGGAAATGTCAAGCAATATTTCGGCGGTTCTCGCAATACCGGGCAGAACTCTAAGCACAACCCGCTGTCGTTATCCAGACTGTAGTGAGCTTGAAACACTTGGACACGTGCTTGGACAATGCCCTAAAGGCGAGCTGCTCATCAATGCTATACATCATCGTGTACGACATGCTTTGGCGACATCGTTAAAAACTTTATATTGGGAGATTCATGAGGAAGTACATAGTATATCATCAGGTGGTTCTTTTAGACGGGCAGACATTATTGCTATTAATGGACGTTTAAAAAGGCTCTTGTTCTTGACCCTACTATCCGTTTCGAAAGAAACCTAAATCAGGCCACCGAAGTTGATATCGAGAAGAAATCTATATATGAATCTTGTCTGCCTTATCTTTCTCAAAAGTACAACGCCCCTCTTAAAAAATGGTCTGTCATTGGTTTGCTGTTTGGCAGTAGAGGTTCTATTACAAAATTCACATGGAATTATCTTAAGTAACTTCACATTCCTTTTGATTATGTAATGTCTGTCCTTGTAAATATTATCAAGGATTCTCTTCAAATATTACATCATCATCATCTCTATTTCAATTAATCCACTTATATTTGCCTTCAACAATTAACTTTTTGTTTTTTCTTTAATATATCACATCACATTATACTGTACATGTTTATTGTATTCAGGACCCTTGTGATCGCTCAAATTCTTTGAGCTGATGTCTATAATTTAGAAAAAATATATATATATTGGACAGTATGTTAAACTGTTCGTTAACCCTTATATTGGCAAAACTTCATTTCTCACACTAGTTTATTAAACCGTGTCGGACTGTAATGAAAATAACTATGGCAATGTCCATATTTTATATGTTGTACAATATTAGTTTAATTTTATTTTATTTTTTTATTTACTAGAGCTTTCTCAAATTAGAGGCTGCCGTTAGACCAAGCATACAAAACTGTACAAGAAAAATAGATGATGAAAGATAACAGAGTAAGAAAAAAAGTAAACAAGTACACAAACAAACAAACAATGGCAGTTTACAGAATAAGAAAAGTTACAAGTAAAGAAGCAATGAAAGCTAATAAGAGAAAGAAAAATGATAATGGTGCGTCAGTTAGTGAAATTTTCGTTAAATTTAATTTTCCTGTCAATTTTCAATTCTGAATGGGAAGCCAGTATTCAACACTATAACATCAGCAGGCGACTGGAACACGTGAATGATGCACATCTACATCACATGAGAAATCTAGAAGAGGAGAAGAAAAATCTCTCACGGGCCTGAAGATTGTTCCAAACAGCGTCACACCTCAATCTGAAAGAAAACATCTGAGAGAAATTATCAGAAAACAATCATTCCAGTCATTGTGCCAGCTCCCACATAAAGGCAAAGGTGTTTGTACATTTGAAGAATGCCCTGGCTGCAGCGAGACTGAAACACTTGGCCACGTACTGGGGTTCTGTAAGAATGGAGAGCTACTGCGTAACCACAGACACCATCTATTGCCAACCTGCTAAGAAACAGAGGATGGGAAGTACATGAGGAGATTGAATGTGTGTCTGAAGATGATTCTCATAGAAGAGTCGATATAATTGCCATCGATAGAAGAACCCAGAAAGCGATAGTCTTAGACCCTACGATTTGCTTTGAACGAGACACGAATCAAGCATTGCAGATAAATGATGACAAGCGAGTTAAATATGTACCTTTTCTTTCATACCTCAGTGAAAAATATAGCATTTCGATTTACAACAGGGGTTTTACAGGCTTACTATTTGAAGCGAGGGGTTGTTTACCAAAATTTTACTTGTAATATCCTTAAATCCTTTAAAATTCCATTTTATGATGTTCAGAAGATTGAAATGGAAATTCTGAAGGCCTCCCTTCATATTCTACACTATCATCTATATGTTAACACGTAAATTTTTGTTTTAGTGTACAAATCGAATAATTATTTTGCTCGTTTCATTTCCCTATACCTTTTATGTTTTTTTTAATTCAGGATCCCTGTGGTCAACCTCACTTGAGAACGGATGATTTGAAATAAATCTTAGTAGCATTAAAATTATAGCATATAGCCTATTAACTCGTTCTATCCTATAGGATACTTTGTGAATTTAAGAGTTAAGGAAATTAACTTTGCTTTTGTAATTGAAATAGGACAATTTTTCTAAGTTGTGTTTTACGAGTTTGTGCTAATATAATTTCAACAGGCAATTATTTTCATTTAATAGCATTTAAAAAATGGTTTTCTGTTTTCATTAACCGTTATTATTTTGAATTCAGTTATTTTGTCAAATATTTGCACGAGTAACATATAGCATAGTTATGACGTCTCTTCCATTTAAGGGTAAGCTGTACTTTGTGTCAATTCTCTTTTCATATCCATAACGAAATAATAATTGGTACCGGTACAGTAAACCTTATTGGTTACATGTGAAATATAAATACCAGCCCTGTGAAGTTTGTTCTTTTCAAGTTTAATGTCCTAAGGAGATTCTGAATATATTACATACAATTACATCCGATTCACTTTAATTTGATACTGCGCCTTACATACTTATTATATGCCGACGCAGTTTCATGAACACATGTCACATGTTGCCTGCTCTGTTTACAATTTTGAGTTCCTCGTCCTTGTAATAGATGAAGTGAAAGGTAGGTGTAAAGTGTTGCTGGAATGATAGAAGAAAACTGGAGTACCCAGAGAAACCTCTGCTTTGTACACCAAAAATTCCATCTCTCTGGGGATCGAACCCGAGCTATCCTGATGGAAAACCAGTACTCTAGTACTTGAGCCACAGACACAACCCAGGTTTTGCATATCGTATCACATCATAGCTTGGTTCTGTGCTTCATCACCAGTACTTGGCTAATGCATGAACAATATTGAGACGGTATAGTTTACATGTGTATGAAAATTTATCGGAAGGAAAATAACTATAGAATGGGAGGATAGAGAGCTGTTTATATTTCTGAATAAAATGTGTCCGGGAGGGGATGCTGTTGTTTTTATTATCTTTGGACATAATTTTACAGTGTGGGAATGTGCCCATGAAAACTGAACGCCGGAGGCAAATGGCCATTCCCCTCCTAGAGTAGCCCCCTTTGCATATCGCCAATCAGTGGTCGGATAAATGCCATTAATATGACAACGGCATAGAGATCGACTAGAATTATGTTAATACCTAAAATTGTGCAACGTGGGAAACTCGACAAAAATGCAAACTTCAACCACATTAGCCAGAAGTGGATTATGGAAAAATCCCAGGCCTTACTGAGACTCTAAACGCGAGGTAGACTCATGGAGCCGTATTCATAGACATCACGCTAGCCCACGCTACAAGCGTGCTAAACTAGCCCCGGCTATAGCCAGGTTACTTTTATCGGATTCATAGACGGCGATTATTCAGTGGCTACATTAAGGTACGATCACACATCGCTACTTTTGCTGCGCAACTTTTGTACTGCAGCTGCAAAAGTTACATGTCGTGTTCACACGTAAGCCAAAAGTAGCGCGCTGCACGCTACTTTCGTGCTGCGCAACCCGAGTGCTGCAAAAGTTGCAACTGGAGGTTGCGAGTCTGTCACACACAAGGCACTACTTTTGCAGCCGCAGTCTTGCTGCAGGTTTCCATCTCCGTGTTGACTTCTCAATACACATTTTGTGGTTATGTTCGCATTATTAAGAAACTCATGCGAAAGCTTACTTATCTATTATTTGCATTTCTGTCGTATCTAGTATTCAGAAATTGACATTATTTTTACTCTAAAGCTTTTAAAACGCCTATATATACTTACTTAAATGATAACCAACAGCATATGCCCTTAATCAATGTTGGCAACCCTCCTGTTTGGAACTACGCTACGGAAAATTTAAAAAATGAATTAGCCTATATCGTCAGCAATTATGCTCAGACTGTGTTGTGCATTTAATAACTGTTACAAATAATTTATTTTCACCACATTTAACATTAAAATATATCCAAACAATAAAAGTATCATTGGCACATTTGGGTGGTTACACTGGTTGCAACCGCAGCAAAAGTTTCGAAAAAACCGATATCAAAAATGCTACGGCAGCAACCCTGAGAACCCTGTTCACACGTCGCTGCGCGCAGCATGGAAAAGTAGCGGGCAGCAGGTTCGGCAGCCGCTACTTTTCGGGTTGCACCGTTCTTCACACGTCGTAGTATGAGAGTTGCGCAGTTTTTTGTACTGCAGCGCTGCAAAATTAGCGACGTGTTACCGTATCTTTAGTCTGCGTATTACCTTTGGAAAATGTTACACGATGCTGGAAATGTTACTGCGCTTGTGCAGACTGGCAGTTGTCATGCTCAGACGCAAGCGATTCTGGATCGTTTCTGTTTATTTGTGAGGCTATTGGCGGTATTAAACTACAATGAACTATTTGTCTTTTCTTCTATGATAATAAAATCAAGAAATATACATGAAAACTTGCGGGTAATTCGACTACACAAGAAAAAATGTCAAAAATGTACGTAGAAATGTTATACTATTATAAGTAACATTTTTAGGTTAGGCTTAGATGTAAATATTATCAAATACTGGATTTCAAAGAATGAAGTATTCTAATTCAGTATATATTTATTTTCTTTTAGTTTAAGAAATAACTAAAAACAACTGGAGGATGCCCTGATCCCGAAATTGATGACGCAGGCAACAACATAATATATAGGCCTAATTATATCAGAACAATTGCAAAACTCAGAGAAAACAGTAGGCTAAAGGAATGCTTAATAAAAGGAAAATATTAAGGAGAACCTTTCGATATTAAATTTTCACCACGACATAGGCCTAATTATATCAGAACAATTACAATACAAAACTCAGAGAAAACAGTACTTACTTACTTACTGGCCTTTAAGGAACCCGCAGGTTCATTGCCGCCCTCACATAAGCCGGCCATTGGTCCCTATCCTGAGCAAGATTAATCCAGTCTCTATCATCATATCCCACTTCCCTCAAATCCATTTTAATATTATCTTCCCATCTACGTCTCAGCCTCCCCAAAGTCTTTTTTCCTCAGGCCTCCCAACTAACACTCTATATGCATTTCAGGATTCGCCCATACGTGCTACATGCCCTGCCCATATCAAACGTCTGGATTTAATGTTCCTAATTATGTCAGCTGAAGAATACAATGCGTGCAGTTCCGTGTTATGTAACTTTCTCCATTCTCCTGTAACTTCATCCCTCTTAGCCCCAAATATTTTAAGCACCTTATTCTCAAACACCCTTAACCTATGTTCCTCTCTCAAAGTGAGAGTCCAAGTTTCACAACCATAAAGAACAACCGGTAATATAACTAACAGTAGGCTACAAAAATACTTAGCCTAATAGAAGAAAAATATTGAGGAGGATCTTACGATATTAAATTTTCATCACGACATAATGCATAGGCCTAATTATATCAAAACAATTACAGTACAAAACTCAGAGAAAGCAGTGGGCTACAAGAATGCTTAATAGAAGAGAAATAAATATTGAGGACTATCTTCCGATATTAAATTTTCATCACGACATAATGTATAGGCCTAATTATATCAGAACAAATACAAAACACGGAGAAAACAGTACGCTAAAAAATGCTTAATAAGAGGTAAATATTGAGAAGAACTTTCCGATATTAAATGTTTTATCGCTTCATCTAACGTAATAACGGATTGCAGTTAGAAATTGTGTCTCAATTGAAATTGGTAACTGCGAACATCTTCATTTTCACATAGGTTAGGACGCAGCAACACTATTAATCTCACATTTTCCATAGCGAATCAGGTAAGTTTCTAAAATTAACATCATGAGACGTTCTAAATACATTAATTTTGTGAGGTATATTTTCCCTCTTCGTCGCATTTCAGAATTCGACGAAGAAAAGCCACATTATAATCTTCATAGCGAACCATGTTGCAGAGTTAGCCCATCTTTTAAAGTTCCCTACTGCCGGAGGCTAAAATTTAGCCGGTCAAACCCTGCTTATCACGTGTACTATCGCTAACACTGGTTTATGAATACGAAACAAGTTAGTTCGCTGATCATCCACCGGAAGTAGCTACTTAGCCCGCTCTAAGTATGTCTATGAATAAGATCCATGGTCTCTACCATGCACTCACCCAGGTATTAATCGCGATAAAAGGGAAGTCAGCATTCAATGAGTTGTCCAGGTGTGCACTGCAGGAGCACATAGCTTAAGTCCAGTGATGAGACGCCAGTATCATGACAGGCATTTCACTTAAGACATGCAGGAGGATTTCTCATTGCCAACGAAAATATATCTTTGCCATAATCTCGACTACATGTAATCTTGAAGTTGCACGCCTTAGTTATTGCGCATTCCCAGTACAGACTTTGAATGCCCGCAGGGTGACGAGAAGTTAAGACTCCCACCTTTACACACAGTCAACGTTAGTGGTAGTAGAGATGTCAGTCTTACATGCTCACCGCCTTCACTCTCAAGGAAATGTGCCTGGTACTTATTTCTGTTAGATGATGAGTAAACCCCTGGGCCATCTATCTATTAGTCCCTCTTCAAGAGAGGGCACAGACTGGGACTATCCTCGCACACAAGCCGCTCGTATGGATCCATTGCCATAGGACAGCCGTGGCGAAGAAGAGAGCCACTGTGTAACCTGCAACGTGCATAGCACCTGTGGAAGGAGGCGGACACCCGAAGGGGAAGTGATTGTAACTGTCTGACTCAGTAACGGATTATCATTTTCCTTACGTCCAGCATTTAAATACAATTTTATACAGTACAAGGCTACAAACTAATGTTTCGTACGTACAACGAAAAGAGAAATGTACAAGAAAACATAGGCCACATTATCACGACCTGAAATTAACTGTCTTCAGAATGTCTCTGCGACAGAGTTTCAAAATCAGGAATTATGTCATTTACTGCCAGACGTAGTTGATCACGAACGTGTTTGTCTTTCAGTCGTGACCTAAGTTTGGTTTTCACTATTTTCATTATTGAAAATAATTTTTCACAAACGTAAGTTGTAGCGAACATGACTTCAACGGAGCAAGCGAAAGAACGAAGCTTCGGATACTTATTTTTTGACAAAGATTTGAAAAGTTCAACATCTGTCAAGTCCTTACATCTACTGCAAAATCACATTGTAAATCTATGAGTTCAAACTGAAGATAGAACCGCATCATTCGTAAAACAGCTGAAAAAAGGTCGACGTACAGAGATAATAATAATAATAATAATAATAATAATAATAACAACAACAACAACAATTACCTTTCAATGTTTCATAATGTGGGTGACATGTAGTATAATGCCGTTTCATGTTATACAATCGTTTTCCTTTTAATACTTGCAAACAAATCATACATTTAATATTCTCACCATATTGGCAGCAAAAAAATGCGTCCTCCAAACCCTACTTGAAACTTTCTTTTCTGTAGATGTGCAGTACATGTATTGGAGAGAGACAATGCGACGATACGCCACTCGCAGATCAGAGGCAAATACAAATGGAACGGAGTTTGACTCCAGTAAGTGAGAGAGTGGGGGTTGTGTGAGGTAGAAATGCACAGCTATCACTGCGAGCCACAATGTGTTCGTGAGTCGCATTTTCGCCGCAGCTGCCCTAGGACCATAATGTGGTTGGAAGAATTAGATCAATAGGGAAAATCTAAGAGCTTCCAGCTTGCAGCATTACGCCATAATCACGACACTTCCATACTAGCAATAATAATAATAATAATAATAATAATAATAATAATAATAATTATTATTATTATTATTACTATTATTATTATTACTATTATTAATATTATTATTATTATTATTATTATTATTATTATTATTATTATTATTATTATTATTATTATTATTATTATTATTATTATTATAATGTTTGTTTAACCAACTGTCCGAAGACGGTCTGAACATCACAAGTGATACCAAAAAGGAATAACTTATGGGGTAACTAACCCAGGAGATAATGGAGTAGGGTGACCAGTTCCTTTCCGCCTCCATTTCATACATCGCCGACTAGATACATATTACACTAATCAGATTTCAGATGTATACAAACAATTATTGTTCCTCTGACACATATCTTCAAGTGAGGTGTACTGCCTGAATAAGATGTACAGTTTTAGAAAAACGTTTTGCTGCACAGATATTTACGTCCCATAAAGGAGGCATTGCGCATGATCAGATATACAACGAAACGAAACTAATTTTATTACCTCAACTAGTCGTTCTCTTCTAAACCAGGTTGCTCGTTCTTTGATCATGTGCATTGCCTCCTTTCTGTGCGACAAAACTTTATTTCTGGGACTGTACATATCAGCCAGGACTTAATCAGAGGTAACTGATGTATAATATGTTCACATATTATTATTATTATTATTATTATTATTATTATTATTATTATTATTATTATTATTATTATTATACTAAACAAAGTAATATGTGCACATATATGCGACCGATATTTTACAGAAAATAAATAATACATGAAAATGTTAATAACTTGAATCAAGGAATCCATGCAATATGCGACACTTTTCGTAAACTCATCTTCGAATGTCAATTCTTTCCTTGGTTATGAAAGCAGTTGTGACTAAATTCTGAAAAACGTCCATCAGAAATTAACAATTTTTTTTAACAATTCACTAATATTTTAAATCAAATTCGCCTTCAGTTCTCAAAAATTACGAAGTCAGATTTTATTCGCATAAAGAAGTGACAAGAAAAAAGTACATTCCAAGAAAAAAAAAACAAACATTATAAACACTGCTATCCCTTTCAATGTTATCTTCAAGAATACTTACTTACTTACAAATGGCTTTTAAGGACCCGCAGGTTCATTGCCGCCCTCACATAAACCCGCCATCGGTCCCTATCCTGAGCAAGAGTAGTCTCTATCATCATATCTCACCTCTCTCAAATGCATTTTAATATTATTCTCCCATCTACGTCTCGGCCTCCCCAAAGGTCGTTTTCTATCCGGTCTCCCAATTAACACTCTATATGCATTTCTGGGTTCGCCAAGTTAAATATCACTGTTTTGTATATTGTGACAGTCGGGAGTCGATCGCGTCCCACAGAGGTCGGGGGCGCACGAGAAAACGAGCGATGCAGCGAAGGTTGCGGCCGCTCCGGTCTGGAGGGGACAGACGTAAGAGGGGGTCGCGAGGTGGCGGCGCGGACGCGACGAAGGGTGAGGGGGAAGTAAGCTGTTGGTGACTCAGGTGAGAAATCCAGAGAGGTCTGGATAGGCGTCATCTTCTCGACATCTGAAGATTGTTCGCGAGATCGTAGCTTCTCGTAGCTTTGGTTTGGTTATAAAAGAAGAGACGCGAGTGAACTTGAGCAGTCGTTGTTGTAATCGTTGGACAGCAAGCCAGCCAGTCTTGTGTAGCAGTGAAGCCAGCTTCGAGACCGGAGTTCGACTTGAGTGTGTCCGCAGCTGTGCGAGCGTCCGAAGTCCTGAGTTCGAGTGCAGTGGACCGCAGTTGGGGGACCTGAGTCCGAAGTTCAGTGTACTCTCTCTGAAGGTCTGGGGTTCGAGATACTGTGAACTTGAGTGTCTGAGCTAGAAGACCTAGCCAAGGCAAACGAACCGTGAACTGAGAATTAACAATTCTGATTTGTAAATAGTGCTCTGTGAACATTAGTTAAGATTAACAGTTCATTGTTGTTCTCAATAATCCAAGTAAATTGTCATTGTCGTGTGTGGAGTGCAAATCCAATTGTTGACGGGAGTAGAATTAAATTGTAGAAAGTGATTATTATTGTTGAAATAATAAAATTACATTATTGTTTGAATTAAAAAGTTACAATATTTACATTTATACGAACTTTTTCACCCTCCAAGGGCATAATCAGGTAAAACAATATTAAAATATCATATGTCTAAAATCAGATATATAAAAATGTGCAAGACTGTTTATCATGATACATAACGTATGAAGAGAATCTCATATTATAGTGTGTACAAAAGAACGTGTTAAAATGGACTTGAACCAATGTATATTAAAACATACCGTGAAGAATCATTATTAACATGCCTGAATTGCTGTATCTTGTATGCTATGTACGATATCAAGAACATGTATTAATTAGTGCATAATATACTTTGCGTATAAAGATATACATTACTGATAAATAGTACTGAATTGTTGCATATCGATGTAAATGTCACTACCATAGAAAATTAATAAATGTCCCACTTAATGGATATATTAATGAAACCAATAGAATGATGCAGGTTGTCAATATTCAGTTTTAAAAACTTATATGCACTTACTTTTTTATATGTACTAAAATGTAAGTTTGCAAAAAATGATAGTTTGTTATACAGGGTGTTCCGAAACTATTCGTTCAAAATAATACAGAAGGTAGAGAACATCAAAACAAATATATTTTGTGATGGTACATATGGTCCCTGAAGGCAATTTCTGATCACAGGGACGATTTACACTGAAGGTAGTTTAGAATGCTAATTACATCAGTGGCATTCACAGGAACTGCTCGAATGCGCGACCATTAGCCTGTATGCACGCAGTAGTACATCGTTGGACCATTGATTGTTGTGTCCGCTTGAAGATACCTGGCATGTCCGCAATGGCATCAGCAGCGACAGTAATTCTAGCGACGAGGTCTTCTTCTGTTTCCACAGCGGTTTCATACACCAGCTGCTTCATTTGCCCCCAGAGGAAGAAATCCAGACACGTGAGGTCAGGTGACCTGGGTGGCCAGGCCACGGGGCCACCTCGGCCGATCCATCGATTCCCAAAGGCGGCTCTCAGATGATTCCTCACAGCAATGCTGAAATGGGCTGGCGCCCCATCGTGCTGGAAGTACATCCTTCGTCTAACATTCAAAGATACATCCATAACATAACATAAGATGTTCCATAACATTACAAGTTGACTTCAGAGACCATATATTCCTTATCGAAATATATTTGTTTTCATGTTCTCTACCTTCTGTATTAATTTGAACGAATAGTTTCGGAACACTCTGTATAATGTTTTGTATACACGACACAGAAATATCACCAAATGTTGAGTCAAGATTGTTCAACTGTGGTCAAATGTTGTTCGATGTAACGATGGATTGGATAAATTGTTTTACAACGGTCATATAATTAACATCGTACGTTCAAAATCGTAATCTGAAAACAAATATTTGATATTATAATAAATGAAGAATGCGAATTTGACTTTAGGGTATTATCAATACTTAGACCTACATATTGTGGTCGGAACTGAATGTAGGTGCGTTTTGTATGCAACTAACCAGATTTTACGTATTATTGTTGTTCCTACATCCGCATAGTGATATTAAATGTTTTGTAAAAGGATGGGGGACTATATTTTATTAAATCACAGAGTGTATAACGAGTTATGATTATGAATCAGATTTTCATTTATTATAGTACCATGTTCTAAATATTGTTTATTTATGTAGAATTCTTCGGCGCTGTTTATTAGTTTATTGTGTGAGCAAGGTTTTAGCATTCTAAAAGTATTCTTGCTGTGTCCTAGTCCTGACAACATTGAGTTCCTTGGTGAAATGTTACACCACCAATGCGAATCCCGTACGTAGTTAAAGCCGATCGTTTAAATTTTTTTCATACGCAGCAGACTAGTTCATTTTACTTTGGTTAAATCATATTTTTATATCTTTTCAATAAAGCGTAATTTCACGTGTCATGTTCTTTACATTGATTGACAAGATTCTGAAGATCGAAGACTGAATGAAGCCATTGAAATATTATGCTTTAGTTACGCTACATTGTTTATTTTATTCTCTTATTATCTTTAAATGTCATGAATGTGCCTGGGGCATGAAGGTAGAGTTCCGTACTTTCATTTTCTCTGCATATCAACGATGTAATGTACTGTAACCACCTTTCAGCACCGGGAAATAACCAGTATTCAATTTCACAAGAGGCTGAGTGTACCCGGGGCCATTCTGGAAGTTTTGGTAACGAGAAAAATCCCATCATCACTCGGGGTTGAACCCGGAACTTTCCAGGCCATAGCCGTAGCTCTAGGAATTGAGCTACTCGGCCCCACGTCGCTTGTTTTACGCCGTTAAATTACCATGGTTAGTCTGAATGCTGCCTGCAATGCGACATACATCACTGGCCATTTCTAGCAGCCGGTGCGCAATATGTGCTCCGTGCTTAGCCTTCTGGAGCCGTGAACTTGGCTATGTCAGTCCTCGTGACAAACATAAACGCCACCCTCACAAAGTTTCCCTAGAAAAGAGCGGCATTCAGAGACAGGTTGGCCTTAGAGAGTTATCACAGGGGAGTAACTTGGAACGAAGTCATCTAATATTAAGTTCAAATGGAGTAATAACTGAGGTGAGTCTAATCCTACACAGAGATAAGGAGAAATCAGGTTCAGGACAGGCAACTAAATAAGCAACACCTGAGACCCTGAAGTACTTGCTAATCTGGAAACTTAATAAGGCTGCAAATGTGGTATAGCGGCAACATGTGGTACAAGTGTTTCGGCCTGGATCGAATCTAGCTTGGAATAATTATATGGGTGTATTTCTTTCTCTAACTTTAAGAGAATATCAGGTAATCCCATAGCAAATTTTCTGACCTTGCTCGCCAAATGAAATTTCACTGTCACCAAATCCTTTGTTGTTAAGAAAAAGCATAATTGATGTATCGTCGTCTTCAATCCTGTAGTTGGAAACAAATTTTAGGGGGTACTGTTGAAATCTCCTTGGTCAGACAAGACTCTGTATGCACTCGTTTTGCACTTATTTTCCAAGATTAATTCTTCGTCATGCAATGGCCTCTGCAAACCTCCTACCAGATCGTAGCCACAATTGCATAGGCTATTAATACAGTCATTCGGTGTTCTGCCCAAGGGCAGGTCTTTCACTGCAAACCCAGCTTTCTCCAATGTTTCCTATTTTCTGGCATCCTCTTTGTCTCCTCATATCATCCATAGATCTTAATGTCATCTGATATCTTTTTCTGCCGCGAACTCTTCTCCTGTTCACCATTCCTTTCAGTGCATCCTTCAGTAGGCAGTTTCTTCTCTGCCAGTGACTCAACCAATTCCTTTTCCTCTTCCTGAATTGCATAGGCATAAAGACAACAAATTAAACGCTGACATTGCTGACCCAACATATTTTAGGAACAAAAGCCAAAGAACTCTTTTACTGGAAGAGTATTAGACTACTTTTCTTGATGCAGATATCGTTCATTACAGTAGGCTATTAGGTATCTATGCAATTTTTGGAATTAGCCAATCAGTGTTGCAGATTTCTTGAGGCGCCAAGCCATGAAGTTAGTGTTAATTACTTATAGAAATACGACGGTTCTATGCAAGCTTTGAAATTAACAAAATAATCACAACTACTTCTGAAGTGCCAGACCATGATTTTCGATAAAACAACGAATGGGCAAACGTTTAAGCAAGGGATATGAGATGCCAGCCGCTACTTTTATGCCATATATCAAAATCAAAATGTTTTTCACATAATTAACATCCTCCATTTAAAAATCTATTAAAGATTATTTGAACACAATATTTTTCGAGTCCATATATCTTTTTCTGGCAGCGAGTTTTTATTTTAGACGGCACGGCGTGCCGGACTGTACCAGCCCAACTACAGCACTTGTCATCTTTAAACATCAGGTTTAGATAAATTAATAACAGAGCTACAAATTATATTCACCTTTAGTTTTACGAAGAGCGTTTGAAAAGTTAACGGCCTGACATTGAAGTCGCGTCAAAAATGCCACCTTATTTTGCGTTCATTTAACACTAGATCATACGAAAAAAATCAAAATAATCTGCTGACCATATTTTTTGTACCTTAATTTTTATATTAGTGCGCCGAGCAGATTGTCGAAGATGAAATAAATCGAGCATCGTGGAGTCATTAAATGTTTCTTAAAAGAGGATAAGTCCAACAGAAATTAAAGCAGATGTGGGTCCTACACTGGGAGAATCAGCTCCTTCCTTTTTTTTTTAGTTATTTTACGACGCTTTAACAATTGCTATGATTATCTAGCGTGTGAGTGATATAAAGATGATAACGCCTGAGAAATGAGTACAGGGTCCAGTGGCGAAAGTTACCAATCATTTGCTCTTAATAGGTTGAGGGAAAACACCGGAAAAAATCTTAACCAGGTTGAATGGAAGAGAAGGCCTCTTGGCCTTAACTCTGCCAGGCAAAATAAACCTACTAGTACTACTACACTACTACTACTACTACTAGTCCGAACCAGGATTTGAACTCTGTCCCGCTCGTTTCATGTTGTTACTCCACAGTGGTAGGCTCCTTCCTCTTAGACTGTGAAGAAATAATAAACTTATTTAAACATGACATGGAAGATGATCCACGAAGTGGACAGCCAGTAACAACAAACATTCAGGAAATTATTGAGAAAACTCAGAATACGCAAAGCTCGTGGACTAGAACATCGCAAAATTGTTGAGGTAATACGCACCGCAACTGAACGGGTGCCCCACGGCCCGTAGGGAAATCTGTAGTGCGGCGGGCTTAGGGCATGCACATCATTCTATTCCGGATAGTACAATGAGCCAATCGGTCTACGTAAGAGGGCAGTCCCCAGCCTGTGCCCCTCCTCTCAAGGGCAACTGATAGACATAAGCCTACATCGGACATCGACGACACATAATAGAAATCTTCACCCCAAAATTGAGTTTGATCCTCAGGGATAAGCTTTCTGATACAGTAATAAATGTAATACAGTAATTATCTGCATAGAATTGAAAATCTTCTGAATAGATGAAGAAATGACAATTATATGTAGAATATGAGGAATTACTCGTATTTGACAGTTTAACACATATCGGATGTAACACATCGGATGTATCTCTCAGGGGGGAATAAGGACGCATGGACAAACATAATTATGAAACTCTCACCTCGAAGAACAAAAATTTGAAGAGACTGTACACGAGGATTAAGATGAAGATTTTATCTGCGTTGTAATGAAGGCGAAAGAGGCATCCCGCCTGTGGAGCTAGTACAAATGGAAGCCTTAATTGAAAGTCTTCAAGATATCTATCTCACAAGTAATCTCTCTCTGTTTCCTTGTGGTATAAGTTTATTGTTAAAGTGAAAATATAAAACACTCAGAGACATCAATGTATTAGCATTAATAATACCTGCCGGTGAACGTTAAATTTCAAAAAAGGAACGACAACAAAGTTATAGTTTCCTTGTAATTATGTCAAACGTTTAAGCTCTCTGTTAGATGTTACTGTGATATTAAGATTTTTAAGAAATCTTCCTTTATTTACAAGGATTGTGAATATAATTGAGAGTGAAATCAATTTAATGAAATTAATGTCTTAAGGGCCCCTTACACGCTAAGTCTTACCTGGAGGTAAGTGTGTGCAAACCCAAAACTACAGGCAAGTCTCTTCATGTATAGGCAAAATCAAGGCTTTTGACATAGAGGTGAGTCTTCAGACTTCTATGACTGCTTCAAATTTTCCTAGTGTAATGATCTCCAAATTAAGCGGCAGAAAAGTAAGCATATAAACTAACGGGTTGGTGCTTTTGTTCTAATGTTGACAGATACGAACTTAAGCTTACTTTGCAGGGACTCTGCAGATACTCAATTCATCGACTAAGAAATGCCGCACCCGTTCAGTTGCGATGCTTATTACATCAATAATTTTGCGTAGTTTTAGTCGACAATCTTTGCGTATTGTGGATTTTCTATATGATTTCCTATTTGCTGTTACTGGCTGTTCACTGGGAGCACATGGTCGAGGTTTCATTGTCACTTTTTGCAGTTTTCTGTAGGGAAATGGCGGCTAGCTGTGAAAGTTTAGATTTGAGGAACTATTTCTCTTATAATTTATTGAAATGTGGAAATATCTTTCATGGAAAATCAAAAAAGTTTTTATAACACTTATAACAGCGAAACCATAGATATACTAATTAAGAATGACTCTAAGAAATCGCTTACAAATGAACGCAGAACAATGGAGGAATAGTATTTCTCGAGTGATAGCATTTCACCATGGAAATAACTTCAATGACCTCTTATGTTTTCCTGATGAACTCTAAGTCTAGGAGGTAAGTCTGAGCGTGTATAGGCAATCATTCAATTAAAACCTACGTCCCGGAGATAAGTCTGTGAAGATTTACCTCCAGGTAAGACTTGGCGTATATGGGGCCGTTCTTATTATTAATTATTATTAGTTTTATTTATTTGTTTATTAAATATATACGATATATCTGTAAAAGTATTACATTCTAATTACCTTCTTTATATCTGAATCAGTCAGTTGGAGAGCCGTTTTTACGGGCCTATAATAAGAGAAAGAAAACGATTCATATAAGAACGTAAGTCCAATTCAAAGTGCTACAGAACAGCGATTACAACCGGTTTATATTCGACAGGTTGCAGATCAACCGGCGAGGTTGGACATTCGTTCGAATATCCGGCCTTGAAGCGGTTGCGCCTGGCTAGACAGAACCATAGATATAGAGGACAGAATACCAAGTGCATTTCACCATACAGGAACTCTGATGACATTTTGTAACTACACAAATGGAGTAATTGAAGGAAATTTACTTTTCCTAATTAAAAAAAAAGTTAGCTTGAAATTCTTGGGAACATATTTGGGGCTAAGAGTGATGAATTTACAGGAGACTGGAGAAAGTTACACAACGCAGATGCACGCATTGTATTCTTCACCTGACATAATTAGGAACATTAAATCCAGACGTTTGAGATGGGCAGGGCATGTAACACGTGTGTGCGAATCCAGAAATCATATTGAGTGTTAGTTGGAAGGCCGGAGGGAAAAAGACCTTTGAGGAGGCCGAGAAGCTTATGGGAGGATAATATTAAAATGGATTTGAGGGAAGTGGGATATGATGATAGAGACTGGATTAATCTTGCACAGGATAGGGACCGATGGCGGGCTTATGTGAGGGCAGCAATGAACCCGTGGGTTCCTTAAAAGCCATTTGTAAGTAAGTTAGCTTGAAATAGGGTTATAATTGATTGGATACTTTGGTACAGTTATCTCAATAACTAATATATAAATCAACAAATGGGCATTAGTAACAAAAAAGGAAATAAGAATAATGCATAGGTGAAATCTGACGTGTAAACTAATACAAGAATACAATAAATTACAATTACATACAAAAGAGAAGCGAAAATATGTACATACTTACTATTGTAACGTTCATACTTTAAAATCAAAATACATAGGCTACCTCTGAAAGAGTAGTTGTTAATATAGCGAATGTCTTTTAATTATTCTAAGTGGATGTAATATTATTTCTCTAATAAATCTTTTTAGGGAGATAACAAGTTATTAACAAAACTAAAAGCACTCTCAATTCTAATTATTGTAGTTTCATTATGCGTGCTTCAGTCAATGAGGAGAGAGGAGGAAATATCATTTGAAAGTTACACGATGATAATCGCGTTCTTGCAACGATTCTTGAAACTCTTGGCTGGCTCAATATTATCTGTGTTTCATGATCCAGAGCCGTCCAACCGAGAGAGACTCGGATATTCGTTAAACCGAACATTTGACTACTCCTGGAGACGGAAGAGCTTCGCATACTGACTATAGCGCCAGTTTAGTAGTAATCTGTCTTTTCTATCTTTCGTAACCGGTTATGCAGGACTCAAAAGTCCATCTCTCTAACCAACACAATATCAAAGCAAGACTCTGATTCGTTTACTGAGTAAGTTAAGTCAGATTTTGAAATTTGTGTAATGATTTATTCATTTGAACCTTGGGTTTAAATGTTTGACGCTAAAAAAGGCGAATAAGGATTTGGTACTGCTGCAAGAATTTGTTCTGCTTGTGAAGAAGAAGAAGAAGAAGAAGAAGAAGAAGAAGAAGAAGAACAACAACAACAACAACAACAAAGTAATTGAAAACAGTTCATATTTACGGTTATTAATAATGCACCTTGGGAAGAAGAGGGCCACAAGTGCAAAAATGAGAACACTGCTAGAGAAAAAAATTTCTATATCTCTTTCTATAATCACAAGCGGTAGATTCAAATTTGGAAATAGGGCGTAATTGTGTCCGTATGGTGCTATTGCAAGTCAAATGGACCTATTAAATATTGAACTTCAAACATCTCATTAGTAAAGTTTTGCACTTGTGGCGGCCGTCTTCATCTTAAGGTGCAAGAGAGAGAGAGAGAGAGAGAGAGAGAGACTCAAGTTTCTTTTAAGAAAAAGCCCGTGCCTATCGTTGTCATTATATGCCCCTAGGAGACAGTAACGGAAATATAGTTTCGTTACTCGTGCATGTCAACATATCACGGTCGACCAGAATCACAACAGCTGTGATGCGGTAGAGAAGATCCTGGAGATTAGCGTGCAGTAGACACACAAACCTCCAAAAAAATTTCGCACGGGATTAATCCGGGGACCGAGATGACCACCACATTATTGCTTTATCTTCTTGACCTGTGTGTCCTTTTCACAATACCGTCGCACGTCTTTATTGATACTATTGATTGTAGATGCTGTTTTCTGGAATTCTGTTCAAAATTGTCGCTGCACAGTCGTGAAGGGCGACGTTCTTGCTTATTTCAATGCACAAAACGACTGCTCACGTTTACTGAAAACCGTATTTGCCACTACTGTCTCCTTGCGGCAAACTACGGTAGCTATTCGCCTGGACTTTTCCTAAAAATGAGTTTCACTCTCTCTATTGATGTAATAATTACCATCATCCGTTGCATAGTGTATTTGTTGCGATTTTTTATGTTTCACGGTGTTGTAAATAACCTTACAGATATACAGTAATAACATATAAGCCTACTAAAAACAAATTACGTTTGTTGAAGAAATTAGGTAGCTATAGGCCTATAACATGAATAATTTCAATGCAAAAATTGTTCTGGAGCCTGGTAGCGAATCCGGGACATTTGGCTGAGCGCGCGAACGCTCTACCGACTGAGCTACTCAGGAACGTCCCAGACACCGGCTCAATTTTTCACACTCTACCGACTGAGCTACCCAGGCACGTACCAGACACCGGCTCAATTTTTTCCTTGAAATTATTAAAATCCGCTTCACAGGGAACTCTACCAGAAAGCGAGATTTGCAGCTATATAACACGTTTTACAGTAGCAATAAATGGGATGGAAGAGCCAATACATGAATTGAAATGGTTGGAAATAACAATATATCGACAGGCTTATAAAGCTATAGGTTTGCTAGTGGAAGAATTGTTAAACAAGATGCAAGTGCAGTAGAGATTATATGACAGTAATTTATGGGTTCAAGTCTCGCAATAGAGAATAACTTAAAAAGACATATGAGAATTTTACACCCAATTGAATCGGTCATTGCAAAAAGGTCATGAGTCAACTTTTTTACGAAAATGAGTTACGCATTGAACATTGTGATGTAGGGGTAGCCCGACCAGTCTATGTAAGAAGATCATTAATAAACTTTCAAACAGTGCTGAAATCGAAGCTTGAAATTTCCACTTCTTGCAGAAAGGTCATGAGTCTTTGACTCGTGACCTTTTTGCAATGACTGACTTTAAATCTGTGGTCTATATTGAAAATGTTCATTCGCGGGAATTATTATTTTTTCCTGTATCCTTTTCATTTCAACCTTAATACTGATATTTGAAGGTAAAATTTTATTTTGGAAAGATGTCATAATCGGATTCTTCAAGTTTTACCAGCTAAAATACGCAGTGCCCATCTTGCAGTCTGTGAAGCCAGCTGCAATAGCATAATTGATGGTTCACCGTAGAAGGTCCAAAAAATTGTATGCCAATATTAATAAAATTTCTGAACTTAGTCTAAAAGGGAATAATGTTTGTGGATTGACCTTTGATTTTATGTAAAATTTGCCGCTGCCAAGTATTCCTATATAGAACATTTTTTATTTGAGACAGTTATGTGTTTGGCATACATAATCAAAAACCTAATCTCTCACATGTTTATATATATCATGAAGAAGAAGCACACAAAGGTGAAAATGACGTATGTTCATTTCTGTTTCATTACATCCAGAAGCATATTCCACAGAATGTAACTGAGCTGCATCTATTATCTGACAGGTGCGCCGGTCAAAATGAAAACAACACAATGATCCGCTTTTGTTTATACACTGTAACAACAAAGTGATTCCAAATTTTATAACGTTACTCTTTCCTATAAGAGGTCATAGCTTCCTACCAAACGACAGGGATTTTGGGACTGTAAAGAAACTGATAAACAGTTATGATAGGGTCTGTCTACCTAAGGAATATGTTATGATTAAAAAGGTGTCATGTAAGTTCTCAGTAGAAACCATTGATGCTGTACCTATACTGGACTTTATGCGATGTTGGTCTATTTATTACAAGAAGACTTTTCTCTCTGAATCAAGTATAGGAAAAATTCCCAAGGTACATAAAATGTCTTTTTATCCTTCTAAGTGGATGGCGTTTGAATATAACTCAAGCTGCCCTGGTCAAATTTAACAGTTCATCGATGGTGCCGTCAAAGAGAAATTCAATCTCCTTCACAGTTACAACAAGAATCCTGTACTTCCTACAGAGTTGGCTTAAAATTTACATATAAAATAATTTAAAAGCAAATAAATAAGCAAGAATAAAACCCATTAAATAATTTCTAATCCTATTCATGCCCCTAATCATGAATTTGATGAAATTGAAATTAATATACCTCTTCCTTCAAAACAGATGCCTATCAATGAAAAAAATGGGAACATTCTTAAGGTGAAGAAGTACATAATATATTCCAGCTGAGTATACAGAGTTTTACGATCAACTTCAGGAAAGGCGAAGACAAGGAGGAAAATAAGTTGAAAATGATCAGGAGGACTAAAAAGAAACAAACAGACAAACAAAAAACTACTTTCTCAAACTATCTTCTATCCAAAGTGTGTAGATTTTCTTTAGATTTCATTCTTGTTCTAAATAAAATATAGCTATACAGGATGATTCACGAGGATTTACCGTCCTTTACGCAACTTATTTCCGAAGACATTCTAAGCAAAACATATCATATAAACACGGGTCCTATTCTCAATATTTACAGAGTTACGTTTCGTTATTGGAACGCATTGCTGTGAACGCGTGATCTTGGTCAGCGTGCAGTCAGCAGCCAGCGCGAGCGCTGCGGAAATCAAAGATAGCCATGTGCAGTTACGTAGCATGAATGCCGTTTGCAAGCGTGCGGCGACATTTTTAAAAATGTGTTGCAAACTCTCCAAGACTGTAAATTAGGATGCAAAATTGAATTGCAAATAATTAAGTCGGTGGAAATGGTGTGATTTGTAATAACTGTTGTGATAATTGCGTTAGAATAATGTAATTTTTAGTTAAAAATACAAAAAGATGTCTGTACGAAGCAACTAAGGACTTCACAGCACATTTTTAGCTTCATAAAACTTGCCAATTAAATAACTACTACGTCTGAATGGTTCATTCTCTATTTGTATTATTCTTTTACCTTCAAACTAAAGAAAAAATCGTATTTCACAAACAACTTTAAATTAGTGTAACTCTGAAAATATTGAGAATAGGAACTATGATTATATTAAATTTTTTTGTTCAAAATGTCTTCAGAAATAACCTCCGTAAAGGACGGTAAATCCTAGTGAATCACTCTGTATAAAATGAAAACAGTACGCATAAGTGTTCTCATTCATTGTATATTGGTGCATTAAAAATTTATGTAATTAGAACATTATTTGCTAAAAATATATTTTATTCATTGGTAAAATGTGAATATTCATTGCAAAAAGGTCAAGAGTCATTGATTTTCAAAATGTGATTTATGCCAAAAAAAATTTTAATGAATTTATAATGCAATATTTTTCTCTATAACGCTTTAATCATTGACAGTTGTATGAGAATTAAAAATTAGGTAGTTTATGCTGTAGATAGTTTTTTCTTTCTCCTGTAAAATTTCAGTTTCTTGACTAATGACCTTTTTGAAATTACTGATTCAATTACAAATTACATTGAACAAAATTAATACAACAGCAACATTTTTCTTGTCTCTGACATTAATGCCGAAATGGAGAAAAGCTAGACGAATAGTAATGAAAGAAGCTTTATTGTTTTTTATGCTTTATAGGACGGGGTGCACAGTATCTGCGTAATGTTTGCAAGTCGGAAGGTCACAGTTTCGATTCTCGATGATGTCCTGGATTTTCTCTATTTATCCAGTACTTCTGGTCGTACTATGGATCTGGGGTTTACTTAGCTTCTAACAGAAATCAGTACCAGGGACATTTTTAGGATGAAGGCTACGAGCACGTTAAACTAACATCCTTAATGTTATTAATGCGGATTTTCTATAGACCTACTTCTGTAGTAGGAGCCTTACTCTCCCGCTACTTTCTGAGCCTCTATGGCGTGTGATTTTTTGTTGGTTATTTAACGACTCTGCATCAGCTATTGGGTTATTTAGCGTCGATGACATTGGTGATAGCGAGATGAAATTTGGCGAGATGTGACCGAGGATTCTCCATACGTTACCTGCCATTCGCCTACATCAAAATTCGCAGCTGCCATATTGGAATAATCAACCTCAAAGTCAGAAAGTTCAGCAACATATACTCTTACTTTTCGAAGTGAGTAAATAAATAACCTGATATGGTTTTGTAAAGAAAGCTTCATTACTTTAAAGTTAAATGTTATACTTGCATTTCTAAGAAATTAATTACAGAATAATTCGCCATTATATTCCACAGGAAAGCAATATTTTCCAGTCACACCTGCGAAATTTTACGTTTTCAGATTTTACTCCATTTAAGGGTACTGAGTAATCTAACTGTATGGCTGTTGTGTATGAGTGAAGAAATTTTGCTATTACTTTTCAAGTTTTGGATCTATCAATGTACAGTTTGTATAGCGTACACACAATATTTGCAGGTATATTTAGGTTTTTAGATTGTCTTTATAACTTGTATAATTGATTTTATAAACATTTTAAAACCTGAAATACATTAATTACTTTTAAGTTAAATTTAGATATTTTAGGAACATCTTTCCAGAAGCTTTCTGAACAATAGGTTTCTAAAAATTCAAGCATATTTCCAATGCAGTTTACTATATTTTCCGCCATTTTCATCACATTATGAATATTCAGTAAAAGAAAAAAAATATTTTCCATCCTGAAAAGAATTATTTTTAATTTTTCATATTTCTTCAAACTTTACTGGTTATAAAATTCATAATTATGTTGATGACTATGTGAAAGTAACAATGCTTCTTCACTACCATATGAAATAGTAGAATGCGAATTTTTATCCTTTTTGCCCCAGTAATTTTTATGAGAAAAATATTCGTAAATTTCTCTTGTTTTTAACTGAAATTTAATTAACATTTTTCAGGTTTAAAATGTTTTATAAAATCAAGTAAATGAGATATAAAGATAATCTAAAAACCTAAATATACTTGCAAATATTGTGTGTATACTGTAAAAATTGTAAATTGATAGATTCAAAAGTTGCAGAATTTCTTCACTTATTTCATTTTTACACAACTGCCATGCGCCCAGACTTCCCAGTTCTCTTAAAACAAAATTGAGATATATTACAAATTTAATATTAAAATTTATTTATTTATTTATTTATTTATTTATTTATTTATTTATTTATTTATTTATTTATTTATTTATTTATTTATTTATTTATTTATTTAATCTATCTGCCTGCCTGTATCTCTGTGTCTCCGTCTCTATCTATTGTTTATTTATTTATGCTAATGGCAGGTGCATTGATACACATCACGAGTTGTCTTGCTTCCCAGAATGTCTCACATTCTAATGTCCGCGATAATGTTGGGCAGCGCTGAAGATGTTCTCTATCCATGACTTCTTGCGAATTGCAGAATGGGCAGTCAGCATTAGGCAGGATCCCATTGCGATGGAGATAGTGCGGCAGACAGTCATGTTGGGTGTATTATCAATTATACGCTAAAAATTTGTACAGTAAAATTTCATACGGAGTCCTTTTTTATTTTATTGGGTTATTTTACGACGCTGTATCAACATCTAGGTTATTTAGCGTCTGAATGATATGAAGGTGATAATGCCGGTGAAATGAGTCCGGGGTCCAGCACCGAAAGTTACCCAGCATTTGCTCGTATTGGGTTGAGGGAAAACCCCGGAAAAAACCTCAACCAGGTAACTTGCCCCGACCGGGATTCGAACCCGGGCCACCTGGTTTCGCGGCCAGACGCGCTGACCGTACGGAGTCCTAAGTCTGTAAAGGGAGATAGGACATCTTTATTATACGTACGTGGAGAGCTAAAGCTGCTGTAATAGAATTGAGATCCTACGGTGAATCTGACATAGTCTTTGATGAGTTATTAGAATAACCGTGTAGGGAAAATAAACTGCATTACAGTGGTCAACGAAGATTGTAAAGGAAGAATGACTATTGTCTCTTAATATTTTACCACCGATGTTACGCAAGTGTGGCAGGAAATTAAAAAAAAAATAGAGGTAGGCTATAAAAATTAGTTATATTTATGTACATCATCAGACAACAAAACACAACCGAAAATTAGATTTAAAAATATCATCCATATAAGTTCTTATACAAAACAACAAATATCTGAAAATTATAAATTGGAAAGTTCTAAAAGAAAACCTATACTTCAAGAAAGATTAGATTAAATTTCACATATTTATAATAGGTTAGTGAGTTCAAATAGATATTTAGGATAAAATATACAGCAAGATTATTGAAAGATATTAGGCCTAGTGCAAAGTTGATCAGCTTGCAGTCTTTATGTGTTTAAGCAAAATTTGTGTTTGTTTTTTTTTTAATTGGTTAGTGGATTCTGAGTGCTTGACTCCGACAGAATAAATAAAACGAAGAACAGAATTAACAGAAATGAAGGTTTTAAGAATAATTTATTTTCTCATTCCTGTAAAATGTAAACGGTTACAATTTAAAGGAAAAGTATACATGTCAAACCTACCGACAAAATAAAACACAACCAAACTCATTTCATCATTTAGATTGCATAGAAGATGAAACAAGACAGACTTAACGGAAGACAGAACTATAGTCCAAACGGAATAGAAAAAGAGCAACCGCTAAGAAGTATCCGTTTCAATTTCCTTGGCCAGTTTAATCCGTGGAGATGTTGCTGATGTTCCTGTTGTCCGCATAATATATTACTTATTGGTCCCTTTAGCGACTTACTACGTTAGTTTCACAAGTGACTAAGAAATGTCTCTTTAAGTTCTAAAACACTGTATTTATCTGAAGAATCATTCATTCAAGCCAATTACAGTTAAGAATTGAAAAGGTAGATTTCAAATCGGCCAAAGTCCAAATGACAAGTTATGAGAGAAATGATAAAAACTGGTAAAATAAAATTAACAGTGTTAGATCCGTTAGAAAAAGCACACGCAGACACCAAGTCAAAACTTCAGAGGGTCCGTTAAATAAACTTATACAGTTATGTTAGACTTGAAAAGGATATATTAAAACTTGAATAAAGCAAGTCAAAATCTTATAAAATGGACTTAGGACACTTTGGAATCCACATCTTCAATTAGTTTCTCGAGATAAAACACTTTCCGAGACAAACGTATAGTATATATGTAGATTTGAGACTTGATAATAATAATAATTGAAATAATAAAGGAATAAGAGACAGAACTATGAACATCCAGACGATATACGGTATCCCGTGTTTGTGTGTGTGTGTGAAATAACCTTGCAGATTGAAAGGGACGGTAGATTACACTTAAATGAATAGAAAACTATATTACGTGTTGTGATTAAATGCACGGTTAATTAGATAATTAAGTTGGAAGTTGCAGCAGCCAGGCAACATCGCCGCTTACACACTCTATTCGTGATAAAGATGCAAGAGGTCAACGAACACGGTATGTCTCGGTAAGTGGGTTGATCTGTGTCTCGACGTTTCCACTTGCTCGCATCGTGCAGTGGCTTGAAATTAGAGGTTTTTAAGACTAAAATTACACGAAAACCGTCCACGCTATTGAAATACGCCAGAGGGATAAATTGAGGAACTGGGTGCAAGAAGGGCATTTTAGAGGATGTGCCCTTTTCGAGTAAAACACTTAATTGTGTTCTCTGATCTGTTATGCATATGATCACCAAGTTGTAGTTCAATACTGTGATTATAGAGGTCAGGAGAACCCAAAATGTAAAGGCGTGCATAGGTAACATTATTACGGTTTGAATTTTCAACATCAATTTTCTCAAAACTTGCATTTGAGAGAAGTGCCTTTCTTGCACCCAACCCTTCAATTATTCTTTATAACATTTCCTGTCGACATGGACAAAAATCACGATCCTACTCGCAATAATTATCGAATAAAAGGTTTTAAAACATTTGCATAAAAAATTTCTGAAAAAAAAAAAAGAACTATGAACTTTTCACCAATATGATATGATATGATGGTTTTCATTACATGCAACATGAGCTATTCGCTCTGAAAATCTGCAAGGCTATTTCACTTCTATCCTGTGTGTATCTATGTGTGTGTGTCTCTATACATACATACATACATACATACATACATACATACATACATACATACAGTCCACAATTTTCATTATTTTAGGCATATCACAAATAAATTTAAAACTTGGCCTATTTTTTTAATCATTTCTTTTTCAAAGCAAAATTACTATATTAAATAGCCACGTTAAAAATCTGAAAAAATTATAGACTTGTTCCCTGATCTATTATTTGTAAACTACTGCATTTAGAAATGTGGGATCTGCACACATACATTTGTAACAATTTATTTTCCGGAGGCATGAACGCGCTCGCGATTCCCAGCTAATGAACTACTTGCAGCCATATGCTAGAAGGCTGCCCGTTGCATATATGATCTCGCCACACTACAAAAGAACATCAAATGATTAATACCTTAAGGAACAGTAAATATCTAAAGTTATTTTATTATTGTCAGCACAGCTAAGAGGGGGAGCCCTTCACAATGCTATATGTTTATATTGTAATATTGCCAAGTGTTTAACGATAGCAAGGCTGGGTAAGGCAGTAAACTTTATGGCAGTAAACAGATGGCAGGAGACAAAATATAGGAGAGAAAAATAATCAGTCAGGGTTTGAATTTCACGGAGTGACGTGACTTTTATACAACATGAGTGAAGTTAAAGATCGCGTAAATCTATTTGACCTTCCTAATCACGCTTTTAAAAAGAAAAGAACACTAAGACGCATAAGTCTCGATTTATCGATAAAGCTCAATTTAAAGGAGTCTTTGAATGTGCGAATATGTGATTCGTTCCGTAAAAAATCTATCAACTTCCGGATAGGTTAGGTGAAATTATATGTGAAGCCGGTAGTTCTTGTGATATTAGTAAACATGAATCAAATGAAAGTGCGGACAGAGAGAGTGATTATCCCAGTTCTTCTAGCAGTTCTATGGATACAGC
This sequence comes from Periplaneta americana, assembly GCF_040183065.1. Lineage (NCBI taxonomy): Eukaryota > Metazoa > Arthropoda > Insecta > Blattodea > Blattidae > Periplaneta > Periplaneta americana. The sequence continues at coordinate 137,215,783 of NC_091121.1, read as the reverse complement.
GCTAGAAATCAGTAATATTGAGGAATTAAACAATAGTTTGATGTCAATAGAATCCCCTACCAAGAAAAGAAAACTACAACGAAAACGATACGGTATCCCCGTGAAAAGTTTCTAAAAGTAAAAGGCTCCCTAGCAAGTAAAGTTTTTCATGTAGAAGAGGCATCGTCATCTCTTCAAAAGTCAGCCATATTTTATTTTTGACGGAACGCAAAGAAAATGTACAACCTGAAAATTACATAGTTATTGCAGACTTTTCCGAAAATCATTAATTTGTAATACAAGATTCAGTACAAGGTGTGCATTGGAACAAATGCCAAGACACAATACATCCTTTCATAGTATATTCCAAAGGAGATATAGAAATGCGTCACAAAAGTATTGTTGTCATCTCAGAAAGCATGAAACATGACAGCGATTCCTTTCACTTTTTTTCAATCCGAAGCAATCAATTTCTTAGAGCAAGAATTCAACGATATGAAAAAAATCATTTACTTTTCCGATGGATTAAGTTAACAATACAAAAACAAAAAGAATTTAAAAAATAATTGCTTACATGAAGACGATTATGGAATTAGTGCTGAATGACACTTCTTTGCAACGTTGCATGGTAATGGTCCATGTGGTGGCATTGGAGGAACTGTTAAAAGACTTGCCATGAGAGCAGCCTATACAAGATCCTATACCAAAAAAAAAAAAAAAAAAAAAAAAAAAAAAAAAAAAAAAAAAAAAAAAAACATTTCTAAAGTGTCATTTATATTTTGTCCGTTGAATAAGCACAAAAACCACACTGAAAATTTGCAGGCCAGTTCCCACAATCTAAAACCAATAACTGGTACATTAAAATTACATTCTTTCATTCCGTTGTCAAAAACTGAATATTTAGTAAAACAATTTTCTTTCGAGAAAGAAGGTAGGCGAATGAAAATTTAAAGTGTTGTGTGAATGAAAACAAACGCTTAAAAAGCATAAAGTACAAATATTTGAAGATATAATAAGTAAATTAGTAGTGTTTCCTCGAGTGACTTGATCCGTACTGGGTGTAATGTTGCAACGTTCAGTCGATCATCCAGCGCCGATAAACCTCCCAGCGCGCTTCAACGTTTCCCGACCACTGCTGCTGCACCGACCGCTACACATTGTGTCTAAGTAACTAAATTTCTATTAAACTACTGGAGATCCCACTGTGATTTTTTCTGGAATTATTAAGAATACTTCAGTGCACCTAGTAGGCATTTTTTTAGATTTTTAATGTGGGTATTTCACATTGATATCTAACTTTTAAAAATTGAATCATAAACAAATATTTGTAATAATTATATTAAAATTAGTTAATAAATATTTAACAAAAGACAGTACTTTAAGCTTTTATATGCGTTTGTTTTTAAATTTTTAACATAAATATACTCGGAAATATGACGCTTTAAATGTTGCATTGTGAAACATTTTTAACGAATTTTAACATGCAATACTTTAAAAACATGTGGACTTAGGAGGATATAAAAATACACTTGTTGGTTTATTAGACCCATGGAGTTGGTAAAAAAAATATAAACGCAATCAGAAATATGAAGGTTAAAATTTGTATAATTTAGTGCGATTTGACGTGGAATAACTCATATACGTATATAGGGTGGAAGTGAAATAACCATGCAGATTGAAAAGGATGGTAGGGTACACCTAAATGAATGGAAAACCTATATTACGTTTTGTGATTAAATGCACGGTTAATTAGAAAATTGGGTTGGAAGTTTGAGCAGTCTGGCAATATCGCCGCTATCACACTCTTCTACTAATGCAGATGTAAGAAGTCAACGAATTCGGTCTGTCTCGCTAGGGGAGCTATTCTCTGGCTATGACGTTGCAATCTGTTCGCATCGAGCAGTAGCTTGAAATGAATGGTTTTCAAATTAAAGTTACACCAAAACCGTCCATATTATTGAAATACACCGAAGGGATAAATGATTCTTTATTCGATTTCCTTTCGATTTGGACAAAAATCACGATTCTACTCGCAATAGTTACCGAATAAGAGGGTGCTAAACATTTGGTGAAAAAAAAAATGTGAAAAAAAAAAAAGAGAGCTTTCCAGGAATGTGACGTTACAGTTTTTCTGTTACATACAACATGAGCTATTCACTCTGAAAATGTGCAAGGTTATTTCACTTGCACCCTATATACGTGTATATACCGGTTGTTTCAGACCACCCTTAGCCTTTTTTCTCGAAAACTATATGATACTTCTCCATAAACAAAATTTGATAACGAAAACTTATATAAAATATCTATTGATGGTAGTACCAGTTCCCGTAACAAACCGGAAGTAGAGACATCTGTGGTCAACTTGGAAATTTCAAATGAGAACATAGATCATTGAAGGTACCGTTGGAAACTACTTTTAAAAAGTAACAACTTTTACTGAAACTTTTTTTATAACTTTCATTGTTTACTCAAAATAACAACATTTTTCTGTTTCTTCTCTTAGCACTTTCCCACTTTGTCACTCAAACAGCCTGGATAAAATTTGAAGCAGGAATGATATTTGTATCAATGACGGTTTCATGGGTCAGATAAGAGTGTTTGAATATTTTAGAACTAATGATCAAAGTTAGCTGACGAAAAAAATATATTATTATTATTATTATTATTATTATTATTATTATTATTATCAGGGGCGATTTCTCAGGGCATGCTATGCTTGCTGCGCAAGCCCAATATTTTCGTAGAATGTGTATTTCTCAAAATGGGATTACGTACATTAAAATTTCTTTTGATTTTTGTAATAATGTCTAGACATAATACCATCCGCAGGTTGCACACCGCAAGATCGCAACGCTTGCTCGTTTCTCGGAGCTACAGGAAAGACGTATAAACAGCGAGAATATGATGCGCGCACAAGTGCCTTCCTCCTAATCCGTCCCAGTCGCACATGCTTCTGTTATATGCTGTATGAAGCTCTGGTCCGAGAGCTACACCGACTATTTAACGTTACACAGATAGCAACAGTGTTGCCAATTCAGCGGTTTTCCCGCTAGATCTAGCGTTTTTCGGCGTTAGTTTAGCGGGTAAAATTTATGAAACTTGTATTGCTGATCTAGGGATTTAGCGGGTATTTTTAGCACTCACAGTAGCAAAATAATATAATTTTATATTGACAATATAGCAATTTAGCGGTTTCTACAAGGCTTCACAACGGTTGTTTAAGAATCGAGTTGGCAACACTGATTGGCAACACTTTTTACCAGTGAATATGCTGTGATTTGCGATTGTAATGTAATTTTATGAGCGGAATGCATATATTAGCTGCTGCATGTATTATTAGTTCTTAAACGTTAATTTGAAGTGTTGCAAAGAGTTCGGAAATGTGTGTTATTGAAACTTTATTATCAAATCCATTTTCCCGGAGGACTATTCAAGAGAAAACCGACATTATAAAGAACGGCAGACCATATCCAGGGCTTCCAGATTTAAAAAGACAGCATAAGGAGAAAAATAGAGAATATGTGCGCTCGTTCAGTGCATCTCAATACAACAATACGCATTGGTTGGCAGGGTCGAAAAACTGAATAAACTGTTTTGTTGGCCGTGTTTGTTATTTTCTACAGATAACGGTGTATGGTGGTAAAAGTGGCTTTGACAATTTAAATACTTTAACATTGTCTATTACAAGACACGAAAAGTCTGCAAACCAGATGAATTATATTCTCCCATCTTCCCCCATCAATAAAAGAGCAAGCCTAACTTTCGTGACCAGCATTCGCCCCTGATTTTTATTATTATTATTATTATTATTATTATTATTATTATTATTATTATTATTATTATTATTACTGCTATAATGATAGACCTAAAATTTTATTTGGAGGTAGAACTTTTAAAAAACTTGAACCTCTACATCTTCGTAGAAGTTAAAAATTGATAGAAAGGAATGTCCCTTTCTATATAGTTATTTAGTTTTAAGAATAGCTCAAATGCTTTCCAAGGCATTTGCTAATGAACTACCCTGAAACTGCGTACGAACAGTAGGTCTCGGTCAATAAAACAGATACTGTAGACAGAAGAAAAGTCAGCTGACCAAAATAACTGTAAGTAACAAAATTAAAGTTTCAATAAATGTAATGAAAAATTAAGAAGTCTCCAACGTGTGTAGAAATAGATGATATGCAACCTTGCCCATTATCTTCGTAATATCATGAATATCACAGCCCACAACAATGAGTAAGATTTTATTCCTTTCATCTATGAGTATTTCTTCATAACAATGGATGGTGTTGGCAGCTTTTCAAAATGTGTTTTGAAGTACCAAGCGTTTTAATCCTATGAATTTTCCATGTTATTGGCGACAAACATTTACGAGGAAAAGATACTTTTGTGTCAAATGAAATCAGTCAGAAAGACAATCATGCAATTGACCAAGTACTTAATACAATTTCTTTTAAACCAGGCCTGCAGAACCCGTATGTAGGGGAAATATGACGTCTGCCTCACTCCACATCTATTGGAGATGATTGACTTCCGCGTAGAGTTGTTTACGTTCTCTGCCCGTCCAAAGTTCCATCAGTGGCGGCATGTAATTTTCAAAAAGGATTGTAATAAATTTATTGTATTTATAATGCGTTATCTCGTTTCAAATTTGCAATTATGCTAGATTTCCTGTCGGTAGTTTCTTTTAGATTTTTTTGCTTCTAACCTGCTTTAGATTTGCGAAAACTTTCCTCCTATCATCACCTTACTTACTTACTTACTGGCTTTTAAGGAACCCGGAGGTTCATTGCCGCCCTCACATAAGCCCGCCATTGGTCCCTATCCTGAGCAAGATTAATCCATTCTCTATGATCATATCCCACCTCCTTCAAATCCATTTTAATATTATCTTCCCCACGTACTTCTCGGTCTCCCTAAAGGTCTTTTTCCCTCCGGCCTCCCAACTAACACTCTATATGCATTTCTGGATTCGCCCATACGTGCTACATGCCCTGCCCATCTCAAACGTCTCGATTTAATGTTCCTAATTATGTCAGGTGAAGAATACAATGTGTGCAGCTCTGTGTTGTGTAACTTTCTCCATCCTCCTGTAACTTCATCCCTCTTAGCCCCAAATATTTTCCTAAGCACCTTATTCTCAAACACCCTTAACCTATGTTCCTCTCTCAGAGTGAGAGTCCAAGTTTCACAACCATAAAGAACAACCGGTAATATAACTGTTTTATAAATTCTAACTTTCAAACGTTTTGACAGCAGATTGGATGATAAAAGTTTCTCAACCGAATAATAACACACATTTCCCATATTTATTCTGTGTTTAATTTCCTCCCGAGTACCTATCATTTATATTTGTTACTGTTGTTTCCAGATATTTGAACTTCTCCGCCTCTTCAAAAGATAAATTTCCAATTTTTATATTTCCATTTCGTACAATATTCTCGTCACGAGACATAATCATATACTTTGTCTTTTCGGGATTTACTTCCAAACCTATCTCTTTACTTGCTTCCAGTAAAATTCCCGTGTTTTCCCTAATCGTTTGTGGATTTTCTCCTAACATATTCACGTCATCCGCATAGACAAGCAGCTGATGTAACCCGTTCAATTCAAAACCCTCTCTGTTATCCTGGACTTTCCTAATGGCATACAATAGAGCAAAGTTAAAAAGTAAAGGTGATAGTGCATCTCCTTGCTTTAGCCCACAGTGAATTGGAAACGCATGTGACAGAAACTGACCTATACGAACTCTGCTATACGTTTCACTGAGACACATTTTAATTAATTGAACTAGTTTCTTGGGAATACCAAATTCAATAAGAATATCATATAAAACTTCTCTGTTAACCGAGTCATATGCCTTTTTGAAATCTATGAATAACTGATGCACTGTACCCTTATACTCCCAATTTTTCTCCATTATCTGTCGAATACAAAATATCTGGTCAATAGTTGATCTATTACGCCTAAAACCACACTGATGATCCCCAATAATTTCATCTACATATGGAGTTAATCTTCTCAAAAGAATATTGGACAAAATTTTGTACGACGTCAACAAAAGTGATATTCCTCGAAAGTTACTACATTTAGTCTTGTCCCCCTTCTTAAAGATAGGTACGATTATGGACTCCTTCCATTGTTCTGGTACAATTTCCTTTTCCCAAATTGCAAGTACAAGCTTATAAATTTCGTTAGATAATGCGCTTCCACCCTCTTGTATTAATTCTGCCGGAATTTGATCGATACCTGGAGACATAATTTTTCAGATTTTCTATCGCAATTTCGACTTCAGAAAGTGTGGGTTCGGGTATAAATGGCTCAGCAGTTTGTATTTCAATTTCGTCCCTACGGAAACATAAATTTATGGCATACAAGTAATGAACCTTGAAAGTCACTATTAATTTCAATTCAAAATGAACTCAACAAGTGCCGTCCTTAATTTAACAGTATATAAATAAATAATATATAGTTTGTAATAATGAACTTACCCGAAAGTTTGTGCATTCCACAATTCTGAATATGGGCTTTGTTGAAATGTTGTTTAATATTGAAATGACGAGTAGAAATAAATTGGATGGAACACTAAACAAGCAATTCTTTCGTCTTCAACAACAAAACAATCATATTCCCATTTACTTTGGAAGTAGTATTACTTCACGAGTTTAGATTTTTCCATATTCCAGATCTCTTTAAATTGCAATACCGGTATTTTATATTTATTTATTTATGCATTTGTTTATTTGTTTGTTTATTTATTTTTATATTTATTTATTTTTTATTTATTTATTTACTTATATATTTATTTATTTGGCTGTAGTGCGTTACAATGTTGAATGACAGCATTGACATCCGGTCATATACAGTAGCTATCACTCACTTATCAACGTACAATTTATTTATCGTCCTATTAGGCCTACTAGTAAAATAGTTAAGACCAGTAATGCAAGTTTTGTAAAAACAAGAATTAAAACTTTATTAATGCACGAAAAATTCTAATAAATTCCTCAAATAAAGTAATTGGTTTGTTGCCTGCATGCAACATTTCGGACTTATTTCATTTTAGTAGAATACAGAGCATGGAAATACAAGTCAGGGACTGTACTTATTTTACACAAAAAATGGACTTAATCGGCTTTCCTAGTAATAGGACGATATATATACATAGGTAGATCTTCTTACATTATATGCACACATACATTAAAAATGTATTTTTCATGTCTTTTAACTTATTTATTTCCCTCATTCATTTTTCTCTTAATTTCTAAAGGTATGTGTCTTAAGAATTTTGTTACCTGTTAATTTGTAATTCTTGATAGCGTATTGTATACCTGCCGCCGCGAGAATTAATGTAGATGCAGCCGAGCGTAACTAGAACGCCATTACCGCACTGGTAGAAAAGGTGGGGTAAGAAGGGGTAGTAAGACAGTCGCTCTGAGGAGCTACAGTTCTGCAAATCTGTTTTAAGCTAATGACGAGTACTTGACTATTTATCATTTTCCTATATATATATATATATATATATATATATATATATATATATATATATATATATTCATTCATTCATTTATTTTATTCCATAGATCTTACATGAGCAATGAAGCTTTAAGATGTGGAACATGTCAACATTTTACAATATTACAATTACAATTTTTACAAATTTTTATAGTTTTACAATTTAGTAATTTTCTACAATTTTTACAATTTTGTACAATTTTTTTACATTTTTTTACATTTTGGCGAGATGTAGTGAGATGAGATGAGGTCCGAGGATTCGCCAAAATATTACCCGGCATTTGCCTTTTCGGTGGGGGAAACCTCGGAAAAACCCAACCAGGTAATCAAATCAAAGGGGGTAATCAAATCAAAGGGGTTGATGCCAAGGACTCGCCATAGACCATCCGGCTTCAGTCCCACGGCTGGGGAAAACCTCCGAAGAAACCAAAGTCCAAAGGGGGATCCAACCCAAGCCCGAACGCTGCTCCGGATCAGCAGCCCAGCGAGTCTGTCGACTGACCAACATCGATGGCTCTACTAAAAGTATACAATACATAGCCAATCAGATTATTAAATTTACAAACGCAAACGATCATTCATAAGTTGAGCTATATTATAATACAAAACAATTTAATTAAATTTAAGGCATAAACAATTCAACCAGTTGTGATATACAGAAATTGATAATACATATCATGCAAACTACTTCAAATTACAAACACAAACAATTTATCAGTAGAGCTATATAGATTACTATTCAATTTAAGGCATATACAATTCATCGGCCAAATCTATACAAATATTTACAATACAGAGTAGCATACGTCTTTCATTAAGCTATACAAATTTGTGCAATTAATATCAAGTAGATTAATTCAATTTATAATCATAAACAATTCATCAGTTGAGCTATACATATTACCATTCAATTTACAGTAGGTCTATATACAATTCATCAGTAGAACTACACTGACTAGTAATCATTTTAAGAACATATACAATTCATCAGCCAAACTATACAAACATATACAATCAAATTAGTTCAATTTACAAACTTATTTTCGTTAAGCTATACAATTCATATGAAGTAGATTAATTCAATTTATAAGCTTAAACAATTCATCAGTTGACCTATACAGTATACTATTCAATTTACAGTACATACAATTCATCAGTTATGCTAAACAACAAATACAATACATAGTAAACAGATTAAGTCAATATAAAAACATATTTTAGTTGAGCTATATAAAATTGTACATGTCATTTAAGTAGAATAATTCAATTCACAAGCATAAACAATTCATCAATTGTGTAGAAGTTATGAGTATGTAGAAATTTGGTTAATTCTTTTCTGAACCTTTTCTCGTTGTTCTTCAAATCTTTAAGATTATTAGGCAGTGCATTGAAGACTGTTATACATGAATAGCGAACTCCTTTTTTAAAACAGCTTAGACTAACAGAGGGTAGATGAAGATCTGATTTATGTCTTGTATTAAAATGATGAATGTCTTGATTAGTACTGAATTTATCTTGGTTCTTAATATACAGCATCATTAGGGAAAGAATGTATTCACAAGGTAAAGTCAAGATTTCTAAGTTTCGGAAAATATTTTTACATGAGGTCCTTTTATGCACACCGGCCATTATTCTTATAGCTTTCTTTTGTAAAACAAAAACGTGTTTAGCTTCAGACGAGTTACCCCAGAGTATTAATCCATATTTCATTACAGAGTGAAAATATGCAAAGTATGACATTTTAAGTAAGTTTATATCTCCAATAGTAGATAAGGATCTTAATGCATAACAGGCAGAGCTCAATTTACGAGTAATACATTCTATATGCGTTTTCCAGTTCAAGTGATTATCCAATTCTAAACCAAGAAACTTTGTGCTTATAGATTCTTTGAGATGAGTTCCATTTAATCGAATACTGTAGGAAACCTGAGCACTATTGTGTGTACTAAATTTGACTGCACTGGTTTTATCAACATTAAGTGCTAGTTTATTTGCATGGAACCATTCATTCATTAGATTCAGCACTGTATTAGAAGTGTTTATAAAATGATCGTATTGTTTGCTTGAAATAATTACACTTGTATCATCTGCAAATAAAATTACATGGGATGAATTGTTTATGGTCAAGGCTAAATCATTAATATAAACTAGAAACAACAATGGACCTAAAATTGACCCCTGCGGAACACCATGTTTAATATTTCTAAATTCTGAATAAGTAACTTTATGACTATTTGGTACATTTATTTCTACTTTTTGTTTTCTATTTGATAAGTATGATGTAAACCAACCCAACATCTCATCTTTAATGCCATAAAACTTCAATTTTTTTACTAATATACTATGGTCTACACAATCAAATGCTTTAGCCAAGTCACAAAAAATCCCACCTACATGTAGTTTCGAATTTAATGAATTTACTATTTCATCCACCAAACTAAAAGCAGCATTCTCTGTCGATTTTTGTTTTCTAAATCCAAACTGTTCTAAAACTAATATATTGTTGGACTCCAGGTAATGATATAATCTATTATACATAACTTTCTCAAACACTTTTGAAAATGTTGTTAATAATGATATGGGTCTGTAATTAGCAATAGTACATTTATCTCCCTTTTTGTATATTGGTTTTACTATTGAATATTTGAGTCTTTCTGGAAAAATACCACATTGCATTGACAAATTGCATAGATAGCTTAACGGATGGGATAATATTTCAGAACAAGCTTTCAGAACTTTACTTGGAATTTCATCATATCCAGAGGAATATTTTGTTTTTAGTTGTTTTATCACATGCATGATTTCTGCTGCGGTAGTGGGAATAAATTTGAGACCTAAAACTCAGTGTTAAATGCATCAGTTAGGTAACCAAGTGCAGCATCTTCTGCACAATCTTGAATGTTTAAGTTCTGAATAATATTTATATAGAAGTCGTTAAAATGATTTGCAATTGATTTTGGGTTATCTATTTTACTATCATTGATTTTAATGCAAGTAATATTTTCACTCTTTGAATATCGATTAGTTTCATTTTTAATAATATCCCAAATAGTTTTAATCTTATTATCTGAATTTTGTATTTTTTCATTCAGATACATTTTCTTTGCATCTTTTATAACTTTTGTCAAAGTTTTACAGTAATTCTTGTAGTAATTAAGAACATGAGGATCATCACTATTCCTACTCATTAAATATAGATTCCTTTTTCTAGCACATGATATTTTAATTCCCTGAGTTATCCACGTGTTTTTACTTTTACATTTTTTCACCACCTTGACTGGAAAACATTCATTGAAATAATTCGTAAATGTAGTGAAAAATGCATTAAATTTAGTATTAATATCAATGGTATCGGTACTATATACATTTTCCCAAGATTCATTTTGTAGACATGTATTTAAATGATGAAGAGATTCAGCATTTATAATCCTTTTTTTTATTTTTAGATTAACACTTTGGAATTTTTCACTCATATTGAAAACACTTAGAATTTGTGCATCGTGATCAGACAGGCCATTGACTAATGGTACTGTTGAATAGGAATTCAATCTACTTTTATCTATAAATATATTATCAATGGCAGTACTACTTCCAGCTTGTGTTCTGGTTGGAAAACTTACTGTGTGACTGAGATTATAAGTTTCAAGAAGTGAGTTTAATTTTCTTTTACGTGAGCTTTCTGATAGATAATCTATGTTTATGTCACCACAGATTACAAATTCGGTAAGTGGTTTATAAAGTCTTTTCAATAATGAATCTAAGTTAGTTGTAAATTTCTTATAATCTCCCATTGGCGCCCTATAAACACATAAGATAATTAAATTTGATATCTCATAACCAATTTGTATTCCACAGATTTCAATATCTTGTTCAAGGCAAAAATCAGATATATCAATTTTACTAAATAATAGATCCTCTCTGATAAAAATACAGGCACCCCCTTTTTGGAAGACATGTCTACAGAAATGGGAACCTAATACATATCCATGTAAAGACAGTTGTAGTATTTCCTGTTGCTTCATATGATGTTCAGTTATACATAATATCTGAGGTTTATGCTTTTGAGTTGCTAAAGAAGTGATCAATTCATCAGTTTTTTGTTTTAATCCCCTAATATTTTGATGAAAAATAGTGAAGTTACTGTGTTCATTACTAGAAACATCAGAGCATTTACAATTTAGTTGAACTTGTTTCAAACACTTTACCGGTGGGAGGTTTAACCTAAAAAAGGAGAAGCCCTAGCATTAACTAACACAGGAATATTACAACTCTGCTTTTTAACATGGCTGCCTCTGATGCTATTAGCAATAAGAACCGAAAGGTGCTCCTTGCCTCTACCATTCAGATGCAGGCCATGTGACGTATATTCATACCTTCTTATAATGATTTATTTAACCTGGCAGAGTTAAGGCCATACGGCCTTCTCTAACACTCAACCAGGAGTAAAAACTGCGTTACAAAAACACTACAAATTTACAAAGTACACTACAATTTTACACACAAAACTGAACAAGATAATAATAATAATAAAATGTAAACAACAAGTAAGAAGAAATCAGACATATTATATAACATAGAGAAAGAAAAAAAAAAGCATAATAAAATGTGAACAGCAGGTCAAAAATACATGAGGCATACAAAATATAAAAAATAAGACAATTATTGATAATAAAAATAATAATAATAATAATAATAATAATAATAGTAATAATAATAATAAATAAGAATAGTAATAATAATAATGATAATAACAATAATAATAACAGGCCTAATAGTAATAATAATACTAATAGTAGTAATAAAATAGTGCAGTACAAAGCATACAATGAATACAATATTTTTAAGTACACACAGTAAGGAAAATTATGATTATATATAGCTCAACTTATCACATTAGAGATATACCGTTATCGGAAAATATGAAAACAAATATATAAAATAAGTTAAATATCACTAGAACATTAAAAAAAATGTGAATACGTGGAAACATGCAATACAACGCTTGTCATAATAGTAAGTTAGTTTGACAACTCGTCATAAGATAATTTTCTAACTTGGATTTGAAAGATTTCAATGTTCGGCAGCCCTTGACTTCAGGCGGCAGAGAGTTCCAGTGACGAGAGGTAGCAACAGTGAAAGATGAGGAATACAGATATGATGTGTGAAGTGGAATTTCTAGCGTGTTATCCGTTGTGATCGAGTATTAATATTATGATAGCGAGAAAGAGTATGAAAACGAGCGAATAAATAATAGGGGGATGAAGTGTGCATAATTCGATATAGGAGAGAAAGTGAGTGCAGATTTCTCCTCTCATGTAACCTAAGCCATGATAACTTCTCGAAAGAAGGTGAGATATGATCATAGTATCGAACATTACAAATGAAGCGGACGCACGCGTTATGAACACGCTGTAGTTTCTGAGCGGAATCAATCCTGAGATCACTGAACAAAATGTCGCAATAATCGAAGTGAGGTAGAATGAGTGTCTGTACCAGCGTCTGTTTTAACTTAGATGGATAATGATACAATCTTTTTAGTGAATGGAGAATAGAGAATGCCTTCTTACATGTATATTTAATATGCGTATCCCAACTGAGATTAGATTCGAAATGCACTCCGAGATTTTTTACGATAGAGCTAAACGGGATGATTGTTTTATTCAGTTTCACAGGTGGAATATTCAGGTCGTTGACTTAAGGAATTAATCTGCGGTTCGCGAACAGAATAGCCTGTGATTTACATGCGTTTAGGTTAAGCCCAAATTGTTGAGACCAGGAAGAGATGGAATCAAGATCTTCATTAAGACTATTAATGCTATCATTTAGTGCACCAGGACGGGCTGAAATATACAATTGAACGTCGTCTGCATATATTTGATATCTGCAGTGCTTAAATGATTTGGAAATTCCATTTATATAAATAGAGAAGAGCAAGGGGCCTAATACTGATCCCTGAGGAACTCCTGTATCTACAGTACGCCAAGATGAGAAACGATTATTAGATATGACACGCTGCTGGCGACCAGTAAGGTAGGAGTACATCCAGGTGATAGCACTATCAGAAAGGTGTAGCGTTTGTAGTTTAGTCAATAGTAGATCGAAGTCAACAGAATCAAAGGCTTTGCTATAGTCCAATAAAACTAGTACAGTAGCCTGTCGTTTATCCATGGCTGCGCGTATGTCCTCAGTAACATTCAACAAAGCAGTAGAAGTGCTATGGCCATTTCTGAATCCTGATTTTAAAGGGTCTAAAAGATTAAATTCTATTAGGTAGTCTGACAACTGCTTATGAATTATGCGTTCCAGGGCTTTGGATAAAACGGGAAGAATGGAGACTGGTCTATAGTCTTTTGCAGAAGTAGGTGAATTTACTTTAGGAAGTGGGCGCACCAAAGCTGTTTTCCAAAGTTGCGGATAAACAGACATGATAACTGAAGAATTGAAAATATGGGTTATTACAGGAAGCACGACATCAACTAACTTATTGATAAAGACTATGCTTATGTTATCAAAGCCTTGTGCTTTAGATTTAATGCTTTTAAGAGCCCTTCTTACTTCAGAATCAGTAATGTGCGAGAAGAAAAATTTTTCGCGAGAAGGAGGAGGATTAGCTAGGAGAGTATTAATTGTATTTAGTTTTGACTGTTTTTCAGGTCGTATAATGGGAGGTGAGGTAAAGTATTCATTGAGTTTATCAAGTGGTATGTTTATAACTTCAGCTTCTGATGCTTTCTTCCCTACTCCCATATCACGTAAGTTATTCCAAACACACCGCGGGGGAATGGACGGGTCGACGAGACTCAGGGCGTGACGGCGTTTGGCATTCCTAATGCTTTGTGTGGTTTTGTTTCTAAGTTTTTTGTAGTTGTTAAAGTTTTCGGCACATTTGTTATGTCTGTACTTCCGGAAAGCAGCGTCACGTGACGTCATAAGATTACGAATACTGTCATTCAGCCATGGGGCGGTTCGGTGGGTGACACGTCTCTTCTTTAAAGGTGCATGTTTGTCGAATAATTGTATTACCATGTCATTAAAGGTGGCAACTTTTTCGTCAACTGTGATTAAATTAAAAATAGTATGCCATGGCATTTGTAAGGCGTCAGAAGTTAGTTGGTCATTGTCAATGCCTTTTAGGTCTCTGTAAGTAATTACCTTAGCTGCATTTTTTGGGCACTGAAGAGAGTACTCGGCAAAAATAAGATCATGACCAGATATTCCCGGAACTGGTAACTGTCCTGAAGTTAGAATTCTATCAGAATTATTCGTAATGATTAGGTCAATTAAAGTATCTGACGTAGGTGTGTGGTGGGTAGGATTGAGTGGAAGAATTGTTAGATTGAAAGTTTCGAACAAATTACGGAGTTGATTAGTTCCATTTGATCTGACAGCCAGATTAATATTGAAATCTCCCATAACTAAGACATGTTCATATTGCGGTAAAAGATCGGCTATATATATGAAGACGTACCGACAGTCGTTTCCAGGGTGCGCCATAGGAGGCTGGTGTACGCTACATCCGCGATGAAATGATGATGGAGAATTGTTGGGATGTCTCAGGGGAATCGGAGCTCCCTGAAAAAAAACCCGTGTGTTACAGGAACAATGGGCTTGTCCATCACAAGTCATAAATCGGGGATATGCCGGAAATAGAACCCGGGTTAATAGGATTATGAGTTCAGCGCTATAGCCATTGGACCACCGTGGCGACTATACATAATAAAACTTAAAGGGGATACTATTTTAGGAGCGAGTTTATCTTTTTAATGTTTGTATAATAGTTGAAAAACAAGAGTCGATAGATGAATCAATTGATGCAGAAAGTAATACGAACACTTCATCTGACGTAGAGGTTACCCCATCCCTCTCTAAGCGATGCTTTATTTACACAATATGATTACGCTGTAAGTGAACGCCAGTGTAAATCGTCTGCCTCAGGCTTTCAAATAGTCCACAATAAAAAGGACGCAATATCAGCAGTGATTATAAAAATAATAGAGGAGAAAGTTTTGATTAACAAAGAGGGAGAAAAGAGGCATACGTCAGCCACAGTTCGCATACATTTTCGATAAGTTATGTCCGAACGACGACCATATCTAAGAAAAATACAGTTAGTGGAGGTAAAAGGAAATCCAATGAAGTTAATAGATTTATTTTGAGGAACAGTTTTTCCGTGATTTGTTGTGAAGAAGAACTCTAATCAAATGGATTAGATAACAATTTGAAGTTGTAATCGTAGGAAATGGAAACAAAAAGTCATTATTTAAGGTTCAAGCTTACTGGTGTTAAATTTCAAAAAAGTTTCATAGTGATAAAATAAAATAAAGAAGACGAAATTTGTTTTCTCGCCGTTATTCAACCAAAGTTGTGGAACTATAAAAGTAAGCACGTAACTTTTAGTGGCAACAAGTTTTGAAATTATTATTAGAGAGAATAATTTTATGTATAATTTTTGTTTTAATTACGCAGTTTGATTCAGCCGCTTGTTTTATACTCATGTTGACAAACAAACATAAGAAAAACTGCTAGTGTTTTAGATACTAACTATGCCCCTTGTTCTTTAAATGTGCAGAAATTTGATCCGAACAATTGTAACTTTTCGTTTTGAAAAGGAATTTTAAAATAGTCTATTATAGGCCTATTTTTTGGGATCAAATTTCTGCACGTGTAAAGAGAAACACTAACATTCTTTCAATCATGCATTATCATAATACCTTGTTCTCTTAAATTGACTGAGCATATTGAGAATTAAATCAATGTCTTTCCCAGAACACGCTATGAAATATTTAATATAAAACAATTATTATCTCCAATAGTCCGCAAAAGCAAGCAAAATTATATTGAAATTCTTTGTTTGAAATATCTACAAAAATAATTTCCTGAAATTAATGACATTGCTTATGGTTCACTCTATAAGCTACAATGATAACACTAGCCTGCGAATTTCAACTTCGTGTTTGTTCCCTGAAATAAATAGCGTGATTTTATATAATGCCGATGAGATGAATCCGAATTTTCAATCCGTTTACTTCTATCACGTCAGATTTGTTTGCAAAATCACTTTAAATATATTGTATAATTACGTGAATTTCATCACAAACGTTTTCATTTCACTCTTTTATTCCAAATGCAAAAACAATATCTAAAACACATAACTTGCTGAAATTATGTATGGTTGTTCATACATGCCACTAGAGTGTTTTTGCTCTGCTTTGTTTTGTTTTGTTTACTTCACTATTGGCTGTATAAATTAGTACAATGTATCACACAAAAAATTACACCACTTGCTTCTTAGTTCAGAAAATTCTCCTGTTCATCTTTCTTTTATGTTTGTGTTCAGGTATTTTAACATCCTACAATAATCAGCAAGCATACTGATGCTCCAGCATCCCTGGTACCTCCTTTCGAACTCCTGCAGATCCTTGTAAAATCGTTCGCCTTGCTCTTCGCTGAAAAATCCTAAATTTTCGGGGAAATAATCTAGGTGAGAAAACAGAATATGAATGTTGATGCTCATGTTACAACCAAGTTTCTTGTATGCTTCAAGCCTGTTAGCCACAATGTTTCGGTAATTAAGATCCTTGTTGTTACCAAGAAATGTTGAAATAACTTCATAGAAATATATCCATGCTGCTCTCTCCTTTTAATTCATAGAGTTTTTAAATGGTGCATTAGACATCTGGATTCTTATGTCAGGACCATTAAATATACCTTCTTTTAATGTGCTTCAGATAGTAGTGGAAATTTCTCACATATGTTTTTGAAACAGTCTTCTTCCTTAGCTTATTTTAAGTGTTTATAAACTGTTTCATGAAGCCAAGCTTAATTGTGGAGAAGTGGCAGCACAAATTTAGAAGGACTCACATAGCTTTGGCGCACAACATTCTTAGAACCGACTTCCATATTTTGTCGAGGTGGCCAGTCTTTCATAGTCCAGTGATCAACTCGTGCCCTGCGATCCCACAGAAAAAGAAAGCATGGAAATTTGATAAAACTAGATTGTTGACCCAGCAGCATAGTAATAAATTGAAATCATCAAAAATTTGCCAGTTGTGTTCATTGTAGTTCAGTCGCAATAACAGCAGTTGCAAATTTGCGTATGATTCTTTGAGGATCATTGAATAGGCAACGGACATTGAACCAAAAACTTTTCCGTTATGAATGAGGACATCCTTTGAACTTCGCTTGGAAGCATCAATGAACAGTCTCCATTCACTTTAATCATAGTTTGCAAGTCCAGGTTTTAGCATAAATTCTTTCACATTACTGCAATATACAAGGTGATCATCATCGGAGAAAAAGGATTGAAAACCTATTTCGAGTTGTTGGTACCAATAGAATCAAGTTTCTGGGCAAAGCATATTTTTTTATTGAAGTCTAGAACCTCACAACGCAGCTAACTCTTTAGGGAGGGCAAGATCCTTGACTAAGTCATTTAATTCACTCTGGTTAAAACATCCACGTCCTTCAGCACCCGATTCTGGTAGATAGTCACTGTTACTCGTCACTATTTCCCTCACTGCTACATCAGACTCGGTTCGATCCCCGCTTGGGCTGATTACCTGGTTGGGTTTTTTCGAGATTTTCCCCAACCGTAATGTGAATGCAAGGTAATCTATGGCGAATCCTCGGCCTCATCTCGCCAAATATCATCTCCCTATCACCAATCTCATCGAAGCTAAATAACCAAGTAGTTGATACAGCGTCGTTAAATAACCAACTGAAATAAAATAAAAAATGCATCAGACTCAGATGAAAACTGTTCAAGATTTTCTGGTCGCATAGGGATTAGTACATGAGGCCCATATGGCACAGGTAAAATAACTGAGCAAACAACTGGATACATGACTTGCTTTTTATTTTTAGAATAGTACCCCTTCACATCATACCAACAGAAGTAGCAGTCCTTACTATGGTTCGACTACTCTCTCCAAACCATAAATACTCCAGAAGATAGCGACGGTCTTCTGCCATAGATCCAATGACTAAGTTCTTCAATGCATACTCTACATACATTGTGTGGTGCTCAAGCTTTACTGTTGCCTCCAAGTTTGATTCCAAAATAGGCATGATAGACTATGACTTTTTCACAAAATCTGTAATATTGTGCCTCTGCTTAGACAATGTGTATTTCCCACATATTATATAACAAAAGTGGTCTTGGTTATTTATACTTTATCGATGCAACATGGTAAATACTTTCTTACTGAACTAAAATCTCTCAACATTCTACTTCACAATAAACCTTCAAACTAATTTCGGTTCGTTCCCAGATGAAACATACACTAATGAAATGTGAGGGAAACTAGACGAGTTGAGTTAAGTTGAGTTGAGTTGAGTCTCTCACAAAGGAATGGCTGACATTTCTATCTCCCACAAATAAAGATAATGGAAAGGCTGCACGTTATTTCTCTCTAACTTCCTTATAATGTGATTGCACCCCCTATTAGCTAAGAAACATCCGGTGTCCTCAGTTTTTAATATAAACATCTCAAAAATATTTTTTGAATACATTTGGTTTTCATATTCTAACATACTAAAAAACCATATGTTAAAGTATTACGGTTTAAATAATTATGCTATAAATTGTCGTAAAATACACTCAGGGACAAAAAAAAACCGGACACTTCTATATTTGCTTGTATTTTGTTGCCAATTATTTCAAAATGAAACAAAACCCATTTAAACAAAATAATGGTTCATTTAGCACCTTATACGACAACATCTGAAAAAAAAATCTCTGATGAGAAAATTTACAAAAACTTACAAAGGGCGTATAACTGTGGCATCGTTTGGTCTAACTGTTTTTTCATTTTATGGTGCCTTAAACATTAAAAACTCTTTTCAGTAACGGGTATTACCCCTCTCGCTTGAATAACTGCATCCATACGTCTTGGCATGCTCTCAATTATTTGGTTAGCAATGTCTTCTTGAGGAATAAGTTCCCATTCTTCGCCAAGTGCTCGCCTCAACTCTTGTAACGATTCTGATCTCGGTCGTCTATTCTTAACACGCCGTCACAGCATGCTCCACACGTGTTCAATTGGGTTCATGTCTGGACTCCTTGCTGGCCATGGAAGAACATGGATTCCCACTTCTTGGAGATAATCTCCGACCGCATGGGCAATATGCGGCCGTGCATTATCGCCTACAAATCGCCTACAAATTGGCCAAATGGCACAACATGATCAGCCAAACATTCATTTATATACCTATCAGCCGTTAGTCTTCCATTTTCAACAAAAACCAACTCTGTACGAGCATCCGTACACACTCCTGCCCAAACCATCACTCCACCACATCCATACGGCACATTTTCGGAAATACAACACTTTGAAAATCGTCCTCCCCTCCTTATCCAAACTCTTTCACGTCCATCAGGTGAGCACAGATTGAAACGGGACTCATCGGTGAAAAGAACACAGCTCCACTGTCCATTTCTCCAATCCCTGTGATCATTTACAAAACCCAGTCGTTCAACTCGATGCATCCTGAGAAGTCTGGGACCAGTTGCAGGTCTACTTGATATGAGTCCACTTGCTTTCAACCTCCTTGTAACTGTTTTGGCCGAAATTGGGCGTCCATGCATGTTAACAAATTGCTGGGCTACACTAGTAGCTGGCAGGTTGCGCTCCCTAAGAACTCTCAACACCATATACCTGTCTTCATTTGGATTTGTAGCTCTTCGACGACCCGAACCTGGTCTTCTGGTATATTCTAGGGTCTCTCTATACCGTTTTATGGCTTCATGGGTTGTGCTTCTAGCCATATTTATAACATTTGCAATGTAACGTATACTGCGTCCATCATCGTAAAGGGCTACAGCTCGAGCCACATCTTCAGGTCGCATCTTGTTTTAAGACAAATGTTACAACCCCACTTAAACTCAGAAAATGTAAAAATAAAGAAATAACGAATGATAACGATAATGAAGCACAAAATGGTTGAGACAAAATTGTTATAGCTGAGACTCCGAAAGCAAAATTAGAATATTTGGTTGTAATGGCTTGTTTTTAAAACAAAAAAGTCAACAACGTATACACGTCTCCATAACAACAGATGGCTACCATAATATTGCTGAGAAGATAATGTTTTGCAAAATACCAGCAAATATTAATGTGTCCGGTTTTTTTTTGTCCCTGAGTGTATTATAATAAAATTCAAATAAGTGGTACGTGATAGGAACCTTCTCGCTTTGAATTTTATTTCAGAATGCTAAAAATACTATAAAACATTCAAACTTTGGAGGCAGTAATTTCATTGCAGAGTATTGTAATTAATAATGACCGAAGTTCAAATATCTTACGGGTGGTGTTGTATTTTTGGTGCTCAAAGCCAAGGTTGTAAGGGTTTTATGAGGTGTTTTCTTTCGATTATTACCTTTTCCCCTCGTTATTCCTCCAATACACTCTACAATTTCAAGTTTATAATCACCTCCAAAAATAAGACATTTGTTTGTGTGACAATGAATCTTCTGTTCACTGTAGTGGAAGTTACTCGCAGTATGTCTAAAGATTGGTAGATGCCAATGGATATGGATCCTGGAAGACTGATAGATCTGCATAAAATGCTTGGGAGAGTGACGACTTATGTAGATTTGTTAGGTATGGCAGACCACTGTTAGAGAGATAAGATATAGGAATTAGATGGCTGGAGAAGAATAAATTACTTAATGTGGCAGACGGTGAAGCTGACTTCAGAGGACAGCAACATCTTTACTTAACTCATACCATCATTGGTGCACAAAAACATAATTGGGTTCAAGTGCATAAAGACGCTCCACGTTCCGCCCGACAAGCACCTCTATATCTATACTAAATAATTGATACCAGTAGGTTCTCATTTCCACTCTTTACTGATATAGCGTACATTGTATTACAGTTTTCAAGATTATCTTCTCTTTCCTGATAAAAACAGTATTTGTCTATCATACAGAGATATTTTGTAGAATTACTATTTCATATATTTGTGTTACGAGAAATTAAAAGTAATTAAGGATATTATCAGGTTAAATTATGAATACATTTTGAATAATAAAATGCCTCGTTTTGTAAACGCTTCCTTGAAATTGCTTCGGGTAATTTGTGTTTCAGAATGTTTCACCAGATTTCAGCCGTTTCAATAGTGATGATGAAGTTACACTTGCTCAGATATGCTACCAGCTGACACAAGTAGCTTGGGGGCAGTATAATTCTGACAGTTGGTTATTGCGGAATCCTTTTACAAAGTAACAGCTTAGCCACAATATTCTGAAATCCTCTCTCAGATTTACTGCTTAAAGCAGTAGTGTTCATATGCAACGACAGATTTGTAATAGAGAATGATCTGCACAAGTATACAGTATGTATGAATATTGTGTATCGTTTTGAAAAGAAACCATGATCAATCTCAGACATATTTCACTACGACGACGGGATATTTTCAAGCCACTTAGAATGTGTTCTATAATTGGTTCAAGTGTTCGTCTACCATCCAAGCTACCGGACTTCGATCCCCGTGTAGGTCGTGATGGAATATGTTGCGGAAAAAGCAGACGTTATAGAGGAAATTGATCAATTTGCCTTAAATCTTTTCTAACATTTTGTCGGTATTAAAGGTTCATATCGACATATGCCCTTAGTATCATCACTATATAATGTACTGGAAAAAATATTATTTCGACCACTTGAGATTTTTATGTCCCTTTAATTAAACCCCAGAGCACATATTATAGATTGCTCATCTCTATGTTAAAATCGTTAGCACTTTGAAGAGAACAACCGCCAGGATCTCCACCCTTCCGCTGTAAACGAACATGAGATGGCAGTACAGTCGCTAATGCAATTCAAATTGGAGTTACGATGTGACTCCTTATGTAATCACTAGATGGTAGCGTAGTAAACCTGACAAAAGTTGTTACCGCCAATGCTTATAAGGCCGAGCAATCTGGGTATGTATGATCTAGACTTAAACTAAAAGTAGCCAGTACTATATTGAGGAAGCTTGTTAATATTTATATTTCCACTGTTTGTTAATTTCTGGAATATGAACAATAGCATTAACGAGTTACTGAAAGTGTTGTAAGATGCTTTCTCGTAGAAAGAAAATTGTTTTTAGTACAAAATCAAAATGATATTGAAAAATGTATGTAAATGTTTTAATGGGAGATTTATGTCAGTTTACACTTTTCATGCAACATCTTTGAATTTGAAACTACATAAACATGCCTACAATACTATTTATCTGTACAACATTTGGTGCGATTAGTGCTAATAATTTTTAAATTATATTGTTTAAATATATTTATATTGACGTCAATAAACGAGCTCCTTGCGTCATAGTTTTCAAAATGTTTAGTTCATATTGGCTAAAAAGCTTGAAAATACTCATGTGAATATAAATCAATTAGCTTTTTGAGCTCAGTCTAAATAGAAAGTCACAAAAAAATTTTAAGCGGACTTTCTTGATTTTTCACCGTTATTTCACCATAATGTCCCCTTAATAGGGGTATTTTCTGTAGGTGTTTATATTTAAATTTAAAATAGGCATTGTGACTCGCTCCATGGATTAGAATCAAATTAATTATTTTAGTATGTGGTATTTACTTACTACACACTATTTGCTGTATGTAGGTTATTTACTTCTACAATAAAATTTTGTTCCAATTTCGCTTCTCACAACAACAACAAAACAACAACAACAATAATAATAGTAATAATAATAATAATAATAATAATAATAATAATAATAATAATAATAATAATAATAAATGAAGGGTAATGAATACACTGAATTCCTACGAAATTAAATTTGTTATTAATGAATAAGTCTACTGTGTTGCTAATTGTCGTCGTCGCCAGTCGGACTAGAAAGAATTGTCAGATGATATATTATTGGAGGAAATCATCTGATAAAAGATCATAAAAAAACCCAAGATATTTACTGTCAGATCTCATGGCTTACTTTAATGACAAAATGACAACGATCGCGACAAAATATTTAATCCAGGATCAAAAGTGAAAGCAGTCTGGAGGAATTAATATGTACGAAGAAAAAAAAACAGCTATTATTAAATTCTCATATTATAGTTCAGATCAGCAACAAGTGCACATCTTGAAAACTGCTCCCCATGATAGAAAAATGAAACCACTTAGGCAATGCATTCCGGTTCTGTTAAATTATAATAGATTTTTTTCTTTCAGCATGGCTGAGTTTTGTATTCAAAGTAAGAGAGTTGTAGTCATTGTAAAACATGTCACCAGTAAAAATGTAAAAAGCAACACACCAAGAAAACGAAAATTTTTTAAAACATAAAGGAATGTTACCAGTGATTACTATTTTGAGATCATTTGAAGATGTAGCTGGAAAATGGGCCCATAGGTCTATAGGCCCTTTTTCGGGAGAAGGGTTAATTCGATTCTCCGTTTTAAAATTTATTTGTTTACGTAGTTTCGTTTGAATATCTTATAAACATAGGGCAGGTTAGCTAATTGAATGAACCCATGCACCCTTGAGTAGTTGTGGAACTAGGCAAACATCAGTGAAGATGATCCTCAAAGTATCAGTCCATCTAGAATGTGCACTAAAGTGTAAACTGTATTCTGAAGATAAACTTTCAATTGAGTGTGAATTCATTCCAGATTAATACTAAATAACTTGTAATATTATATAGGCTATTCTGTAGACAACAGATATTCATTTTCACGTATTCGGTTCAATTTATGACGTAACTATGAGATATATGTTAGAAATATAATTTTACTAAAATGATTATGAACATTTAAACCTCTGTAATGTGAGCTGTTCAATGCTGGTGTTCAATTTCTGCTAAAATATAATCATATTGAAAGTATTTTCATAAAAAAAGTTGTTTCTGGAAAAAGGGCCTTAAAATGGTCCAATAAATAAATATATTATATATATATACTTATTTATAACATTATTCAAGTCAGAATGCATTATTTAAGAAACACTTGTAGAGAAGTATTATTGCAACATATGCAAATTGTTATTTTGATGCAAGTTCATTAAGGTTGAAATTATATAAAAACTAGTGGCTTGTGCAGCAAATCCTGCGAACTAAGTTCATTAGACGTTCAAATAAATATGTTTCTCATTTATTTTCAATGAAGAATAGGCCTATCAGACATTTTGAAAGTTATTTGCTTCCGTAATAATGAAACATACTCCCTCTAAATGGTTTTTTTATGCAAAATGCTTTTTCTTGAAGCTATCCACCTTCAGTTTTTGAGTTTCAACGCGAAAACGCAAATAACAATGTCAGGACGATCATTGAATTTTTCATGCTATTTCAGGTCGTTGTGGATGGTAGGTGAAAGTTAATATATATATATATATATATATATATATATATATATATATATATATATATCAGGTTTGCTGTGCTTTCAAACAATAGACATAGCATCTTGGTATAGCTGCTGCATGTAGAGCTTGAAATGTAGAGGGTAAAATCATTTTATCCTGCTAAGAGATCTTGCTAAAATGATCGGGAGACTACATAATTTTTTAGGCTTCTTATTTTATCAGTAAGTAATACCTTTCGGTCTTTCCTTAAGAACTGTAATTTTTGCGCTCTCTCGAGCCAATACTGAAGAGAATGACACATATAAATATGTACACCACACTGCCGTTAAGTATATGGAAAAGACCGAACCCCACTTGATTAATAACTATAAAAATGTTTGATTTTTAATAACAATATTATTATATTACGTAAGGTTTGTAGTTATACTACAGGGGCCGCCAATCTGTGAATTATATAAATGAAGATCTAATTTAAGATATTATCTACATGTACTTACTTACATAACTCCAAAACGTTTCACTTTCATATCATCAATATAGTATTAATATGTATAATTAATGAAAAATAGTCAGATCATGGCATTAACTATAATAATATTTCATTTCTAATGGTAGTAATGTCATCAAACCACCTCAAGTTTTGCAGCTGTACTCAGAAAATTACACACCGCAGAATCAGACCTGTAAATTACTTTTAGTAAGTCTTGAAGTTTTTAATAACCAATTTAATTTGAGCTCTAAATATGTCAGCTATCCTGCAGGTCATGGCCTTCGTGTAATAGCCTATTGTTTATTGTAGGGTGTGTTTTGTTTTATACTGAAATGGAATTAGTTCTCAAAACTGACGAAAAATGTATTTTGGAAATTAGGAAAATGATGTAGGAAAATTGACATTTCACTGAAAACTACTATTTTTCTGAAAGAAAAAAACGTTGGTTTCGAAGCTTCAAAATGAGGGGTCATTTATTAAAATCCGTTCAGCCGTTTTCCCGTAATTTCCATTACCAGTTCAAATTATATATATATATATATATATGAATATTTCAATCATAGTTTTCTCGAAACATGACTCTTGCTTATGGGTCCTTTTTCGGCTACCGCCTTAATTGTCAGGGGATACTTGTAGGATACTTGTATGCTAACATCGATTTTCTCAGTACATTTTATAAAAACAAGAATTTTGTTAGACATGTCATTCAGAATAAAACGCTAAGCGCAACTCAAACAACCCCCCCACCCCACCCAGCGACGGACGTGGCAAACATACCCCGAGACATAAGAGGAGTGAGGAAGATTTAAATGAAGTGCTGTTGTATAGTTTATTTACAGGAGAGAGGCAGAATAGATTAATACAATTATTTAGGAGCTGGTATTTTTAGTAATCTTTTTTTGCTTCTGCCTACCAGTTGGTTACAATCTATCTGCCTATGATGGAGAAATTGAAGCTATACATGTTGCCTGAAATCAACTTTTACTCCATATGGATAAATTCACAAACGCCATCATCCTCTAGGACTCAAAAGCAGCCATCTTGTCCATAAATAAAACTGACCACCCCTACACAGAACAAATCAATAATTGTCAAAAAATACTTGTAACTTTAAAAGAACATGACAAACGAGTTGTGTTACAATGGATCTCAGGACATTGTCATCTATAGGCTGACACATTAGCTAAGAAGGGTGTCATTCTCAAAATAAACCCACGGAAACCTCTGTCATTTAGCTCAGTAAAACAATATATCAAACAACTACAAAAAATAATCACCAACATGATTGGACATAAAAATTTCGTAACAACGTAGTAAATTACTAAAGGATACACCTCCTGAACTCAGAAGACTACTGTCGGTGACTCAGGAGAAGACGAGAGCGGACTGAGGAGGAAGGGATGTGAACAGATAACGTACGACAACACGTGCTATATTTGTACTGCAGTAAGCGGAAACATTAGGTCTCCTTCTGTTCAACTTAGCTTTAATTTCCATACGCATTGTTACTAATGATTCCTGCACGAGTAATAATCTGGCTACTGGGACGCTTATCTGAGCGATGTTTATAATAATCAACAGCGATAGTCAAGAAGGTCACATTCTTTCCGCTCGTGTTCTGAGTAACGGACAGTAGCAGTTGCAAGCTTTCGCCTTAACACTGAACATAACATCCTGGGTAAACACCTCAATCGTATTTGCATCCTGCCATCACCAGCCTGCATTTTGTGCCATCAACAGGAAGACATGGATAGACAACATCTTGCAAAATACCCTGCTCTGAAATCCTCCAAGGAATTGGATCACTTCTGGGAAGCCAGAGTCCGAATGCTTTTGATTACTTAAACAGCAGTTTTGTTCACCACTTTCTTGTTTTCCCTCGGTTAAGATTGTATATATCATGTACTAGCCATTAGACAAATAAATAAACAGCTGAATACAAAATACAAATACCATAAAATAATAATACATATAAAAAAACTGAGTAAATAATAACTGTTTAATAAATTTTAGGACCGAATGAGCAGTAAGAACTCATATTTTGTCTTTCCGTTGTTTTCTAATTCATTACACCAGAACCTTCGTTATTTAAATTCTGATGATTTGCAGAGTATGGTGTATGAACAGGATTAATAAAATTATTACTTGCTTTCCATGTGATACACAATCTGTCGAGAGACTGGTGAATATAGTCAGCGATGCTTCATCTATAATTTACGTTGAAAAAGAGATATGCTTTTTTCAGGTTCGCACTGATGCAAGAAAGAAACTCCAATCCTGTGAGAAGAAGGCAGATTATTTTTCATGGGGACCTAAATAAAAATAGAATAAACAAACAATGAAATCAAATAGTAGTAAATTGTTGTATGGATGAAATTCCTTAGCAGTGAGATTTGACTTGATGCGGCCTGTAATACATTTATAGCCACCTTTTATTTTGCTTTGCTACCATCTCTTGGATTTTAAAAATAACTTAATATTCATTTTATTTTATCATTCCGTAATAACAAGTAATAGATGTCTTCATCAAGCGAAGACAAGATTATGTTAGAAAAAATTAGCTAATATAAAAAAAAACTCTGCGGCTAAGATGAAAATGTTTCTAGGACGTCTAAATATTTTGTAGCAATAGTTGGCACCATTATGCAACTTTTGCGAAACTTTAAATTTTTAATTTCATGAAAAAAAAAGTTTTTCCTGCCTTTTTCGATACGCTCTAACCTACATAATGCGTAGAAGATTCATTTTTGAAGAAATTATTTGATATGAACAGAAATTAAAATTGAAGGATTCAGAGCCATAGTGGGCCAAGCGCCATTTATTAAAAACGGAGAAAGAACAGTTTCAAGTTAACTGAACATAATATTTCAGAATATGTATGATAAGACTTTCTTGTGTTAAATTTTAACGTACCTTGTTTACATGTTTCGACCTATTTATGGGCCATCTACAGAACTGGTCGTTGTTGGTCTTGGCGCCTCTTGTTGTTTCTTATGAAGGTGCGTTCGTAGTGTAGAGTCAAAGAGTGTATGTGTTTTGAAATTGAGTTGTATGTTGAGAAGACCAACCAACAAGACCAACAACGACCAGTTCTGAAGAAGACCCATAAATAGGTCGAAACATATAAACAAGGTACGTTAAAATTTAACACAAGAAAGTCTTGTCATACATATTCCCAAGTGATACAGTGTTAAAAGTCGTGTAATCAAGATGTATGAATAAAATAGTTTAATGAAGATTGACATGTCATTTAGTTTTAATGTTCATACTTTATATTACTTGCTATATGTTTTTATTAAATTATGGTAATCACTTAATTTTAGCCCTTGTTTTCTTCCTTTTTCATATATGGCGCTTGGCCTACTAGGGTCCTGATCCCTTCAATTAACGAATATGTAGGCCTAACATATAATTATTACTTACAGATTTTCGTATATTGTAATTTAAGATTTATTTTTGAATTCGCTTTGGAAACCAATGGCATCAAATTTGCGGTACCACCACAAATGTCGGAGTTTAAATCTACATGATTTTACATCGACACAAGAAAATGTACCCTTGTATACTGCTAGTTTAAAATCTATTAGTATTAATTATGATTGGAACTATCTTGTGCTTTTATTTCATATCTAACTTCATGAAAATCCGGCTTTTGAGTATAGCTCTCTGTGAAGCTTACTTGAATAATTTCAAGGGAAACATTTTTGGGGCAGAGTACCGAACCCGGAACCTTGGCTAAGAGCGTCAAAGTTGTACCGACTGAGCTACCCAGGAACTGTATCAGACACTGGTTCAATTTTTCCCTTTACATCCACATACCTCAAGTGGGCTTACAAGACTTCGTAGCTATATTGAAATTATTCAACTAACGACGTATTTAAGCAGTAGTCCTCATTCACTTGTTTTTTTTAACTTATTACATTTCTTTATAGAGTATAGTATGATATCGTGCAGTGCCGTGTTATTAATTATTAGAGAGATTACGTTATATAATGCGATGTATTTTATTATTTCATTATATTACGAAAAATGTTATTTTCTTACAAATGTCCACTTTGCATGCCATGGAGATAAAATTGCAGAGAGCGAGATAATAAATCTTGACAGAATTTCTCTATCCTTGTTAGCTGTACAAAGAAACATTTTCCAAAAGACGAAAAAGAACTGAGCCGCCTAGCTTTATTTCAATCCGCTTTTGTACTCTGAGGACATACAGAATCTGCGTGAGATGTACTACTTGTCACGTTCTGCAAACATGACACATTTGTGTGTTCGGAGATCTCAGTTCAAACTCAACTGACTGTATTATAAAGAAGTCTGGGAACAAGTCAGAAGCCAGTTCAGCAGGGATGTAGGCCTATAACGTATCTTCAAGCCAGGTGAACTTCCGTCAGTTTTATGACTGGCATAGCAGTCTATTTGATCAATTTTTATTCGCAAGAGGTACAAAAATAAAATATCTTTTGATTGAAGATAGGAAAATGAAAACATTTGATCGTAGTAGAAAGACTTGGTTTGTGTTTGTCCCATACTATTTCAAGATATTAACGTTCTTTAAAATAGAGAAGGTTAGTGAACAATGTAGGTCTTATAATTTTGATATTTTTAAATTTATTTACATCTCCAATTCGCAAGACTGCCAAGACTAAAAGTTCATATTTCCGTTAAGGAAAATCGTACAATAGAGCAACTTACAAAGCCATTTAATGGGTCAAATTATGAATATTTAAATAATATAATCATTAATATAATGAAACTGAAAGTTAATTTCTAAGAAAAATAAGTGTGCAAAAAATTACATATATTTAATTTTAAATTTTTTACACTGAGAAGAGAATAGTTTTTCTTTAAATATTAAAATTTATATTACTTCAAAATGTTGACTTTGAATTGAAAGAATTAAATTGAAAGAATAGAAGTGGGAAGAGAAATTTAAAAGATACGCAAAACGCATCCTCGCAAAGGGTTCGGGGCTGAAAAAACTGAATATGCCAGCTCCAAGCCTGTTGGTCACTTGTCTCACTCCGGGTTATGCTGCTCTACAGAAGGAGCTCTAGAAAGTTTTGAAGGGGGAAAGCCTAAAAGAGACGTAATATCTTATGAACGTAACTACTTGACTTTGTATATTTACCACATATTTAAGTACATGGTACGCCTGAAGGATACCAATTTATAATTGGTACTTAATGTATTTTAAGACATGGATTATAATACTTGAGATTAATAGGAAATAGATTTCTTTCAGGAACGGGACATTCCATGCGAAATCGGACATCAAAAAACATTACAACTATGTAATTCCTCGAAAAAGAAATTATATGTATAGAGGTATAGAAGATTCTCTGTGAAGTTTGTTCTCGTTTAAGTCCATTAGTTCCCGTGCTTAAAGTAAAATTTATCGCAATTCAGTAAAAATCACCAGTTTCAAAGGGCATAAACTTGAAATGCCTTGTGATAGACATTCCAACAAAGTTCATATTGTAAGTGATAGTACGATTTTCATGAGTGTGCATGCACCATACTTTGTATTAATTTTCAACAGGACCATGCTGATTACCTGGTTGGGTTTTTCCGAGGTTTCCCCAAACAGTAAGGCGAATGTTAGGTAAATTATGGCGAATCCTCGGTCTCATCTCGTCAAATATCATTTCGCTATCACCAATTCCATCGACGCTAAATAACCTAGTAGTTGATACAGCGCCGTTTAATAAACAACTAAAAATAAAAAAAAACAGAGGCATAAGTACCTAGATATCGGAGCTACGCCTCCAAAATGCGATATGTGTTTCTAAAAAGATTTTGCAGGAGATAGAAAAAAAACATTGTGACTTTTAATTCTCTTGATTTTAATGATGAAATTATACCTGAAGTACTTTTGAAAATCTAGAAAATTAAAAGTTTAATGCTATATTCTTTTTTCTGCAGAATGTATTTAGAAACACATGGCGGACTTACGGAGGCGCAATGACGATATATCGATACTTCATAGACATCCCCACGAAACACAGTAAAAATAAAAATATAAACCGATTCCTCTCTCTCTGCAGAAATAGTATCAATCTTAACTTCGACGTTACATAAAGAAGAGTTTCTGTAGAAAGAAATAATTTCGTTAAATGATATTAACTACGTCCAAGTCCCAACTTGGATGATGATGCGCGCACACTTCACTTCTGTACGCGCGAAAGGAAAAATTTTCCTACACTCCTAGCCGAACGGCACATTAGTTTGTCTAGTGGGTACGACCATGTCGTAACTCCTATGTTATTCACTTAATCGGACTGTAATTGTTTTGATTCAAACGTCAATGCCTAAGGAAAACATAGAAAAAAATCGAAATTGTTATTATTTAAAAAAAAAAAAGCGAGAAAATAATACAAACTTTGAAGTGATATTTTCAAAATATACATTTACGTCTTTAAAAGTTGGTAAGCGGCAAACTTTTTTGTTTTTCACGTTATGTGGGAGGATAAAGCGAGAGAAATGTTGAGAAATAAGGGACATTTCTTTTAAAAGTTATTGCTGCTCAAAATCTTTACTGCTTTCCGAGTTACGGCGAGTTAAGAATCAAGACATAATCAAAAGCGTATAGTTTAAAAGCAAACACAGATTAGTGCTAGGCTTGCTTGAAGAGCACGAATACTTCAGTAATGTTACAAATAACTACCGTAATAAAAGTTGTCCCTCCTAATTAGGAAAGTCACTGCTAACATCTGGTCCACGAAACACCCACATTCACCTCTCCAATGTCACTCTGAAACAAGCCGAAACTTACGCTGCAAGCTTGGATAACCTTGACTTGTGCGCTGTTGCAGTGCAAGGAACTTAATATTCGTGTATGAAATATTTTATTTTTATGCTTATTTACCTTGAATAAACAATCTCAAATCTGCATTATTTAAAGGCATGTTATATGGATTCCGATAAGCTAAGATATTGGAATTAAATTAATATTATGTATTTGCCGTCTTAGATAGCTTATCAAATGCTAAGTGAAAATTTATTCATCGATTTAACATCGTCCTACAAGTTATGCTAACTTAGTGAATAAATTTTAACTTAGCATTTGATAAGCTGTCTAAGACGGCAAATACATAATATTAATTTAATGCCTGCATTATTTAGTTCTTAAAGTTTTCAACATTGCCGCATTTCTTGTTTTCATTTTATTTATGGGAAAATAATTGAAATACGAATTAAATCGTCTGTGTCCTAATATTATATAACAATGAATGTTGATTTACAAATAAGTATGTTCAGGAAGATAAGAGCTTTAAAATGAGCTATTGTTGAAATTCCAATTTTAAAGCGTTCGGCAGCTATTGCTGCATAAAAAACGTAATTGTCTTAATGTACCGGTACATTAAATTTGACAAATTTTTATATGGAAACTATTACACCTAGGGATGTCATATTTCGCAAAAACATCCATCTTTCTGTATTCTAATAAATTTATGGTATAACAAATAGAATGAAAATTAAACATTTTTAGGTAAATTTTCCTAATTTTCTGTCAGATTTCACATGAAATCGTACATACTATGAACATAGTATTCATATTCTGTGACAATTTCAGAAGATCAGAACCCGCAATCACTAATGTTTTCCTTGAATTTCAGTAAAAGAATGAAGTCGCTTGGAGCAAGGTGTGGAAAGTGGGAAGGATGCCGTAAAGTTCGAGCTTATGATTTCTCCAGAGATATGGTCGTTTTCTTGAATTTTAAAGAGAAACATTACTTTGCGCAGAAGAATTTCACATTAGCCTGTGTACACACGCTGTCTTCTCATCGAAGACTTTAGGCACACAAATGGTTTTAACCATCTGGTAGTGATTGTCTTTTGCCACTGCAATGGAATTGTGGTCTATGTTAGAGATAGAGGATAAAATAATAATCTCCATAAGATATCATAAGCCATCGGCGTAGGTCAAACAGTAGCGCGTTTGCTAATTAATCCGGAGCTGCGCTGGTTCAATGTCTGCTTCGACTGATTACCTGTTTTGTGTTTTCAGAGATGTTCTCCATTGTAAGGCGGATGTCAGGTAAGCACATGGCGGGTAATCGACCTCAAGTCACCTGGCTATGACGAATTCTATACTGCGTCGTTAAATAACCAGCTAAAAGTATCTTGTAGAACTTTCCCGGCTTTGAATATGGAATAATTCTTCAATCTCTCATATCACATAACAAGTT
Organism: Periplaneta americana; assembly: GCF_040183065.1. NCBI lineage: Eukaryota > Metazoa > Arthropoda > Insecta > Blattodea > Blattidae > Periplaneta > Periplaneta americana. The sequence continues at coordinate 137,182,303 of NC_091121.1, read as the reverse complement.
CCTCATTAATTTCAGCAAGTGAAATGTTTAAAACATCATTTTTCTATGTCACAGTCACTGATTCTGATCGTCGTACAGTACCTAGTTCCGCGGCATTGAAATTACAGAGTAGTAAGTCCATCATGTGATACAACCTAGCTTGTAGCAGACGTACGCCTACACACTCTTCAATTATATGTACTCGAATACCAGCTGACGTTCTCTTAATTAAAAATACGTCATCGGAATTTTCCAGCAAGCTTTAATAACAACCATGCTAAAACTATGTACTTCCTTGGCTTCCACAAATCCACTCATACATATACCATTAACTACATCTATCTACATATCCCGTAAAAGAATTTCTATTTCATTAAATATCTATCCTGTTGGTTATTTAATCAAAAGACAAGTTGATATAGACAGGACATTACAAAACTGATATGAACTTTTCTATTGGCACAAAATTTTCCATTAACCGAGTTACGCAAACATAACGTTTTATATGATGTTGTATAATTTAGATTTCAAAATACCAGAGTTTTCATTGCATACTTAAAAAACATGGATATCTTTCTTTTAGCGCATATGGATATTTATAATAACGTCGGATTACAAGCAAAACACATTACGTAAGTTAAAAACGTTAGCAAAAGGAATTGGTTAGGTCACTGGCTGAGAAGAAACTGCCTACTGAAGGATGCACTGGAAGGAATGGTGAACGGAAGAAGAATTCGGAATAGAAGAAGATATCAGATGATAGACGACATTAAGATATATGGATCATATAAGGAAACAAAGGAGAAAGTAGAAAATAGATAACACTGGAAATGGGTTTGCAGTGAAAGACGTGCACTTGGGCCAGAACACTAAATGAATGCTTGAATACCATAATCACAAATATATGATATAAATGTAGCAAAGATTTTATTATATATGTAATTTAGGAAGAGAAGTTAAATACACTTTATCTCAGGTATCCCACAAATAATTTGTCCCAGATTATATTATTTGCAGATGATGATTGTGATATTTCAAGTAAATATGATCAATATATACTTATAAACACTTATAAAGTAATAAAGTAAGAATTATTCGGGTAAAGTAATAAAGTAAGAATTATTCGGGCTGAGAGGCCGTGGTCTACTGGAGGTGTTAGGTCCACGCCGTCTCAGCCCGTATAATTCTTATTTTATTGACACCGGTCGTGGGAGAATACATTCTAAGATAAACTTCTAATCCACAGTGCAAATAACCTACCACTTAATGCTGATTAAACCAACCTAATCAAATTTGGTAGGTATACAAAATAGTGCTCAGTTGTTCTATAATATCAGAATTAATGGATCTGTTTTCAAAGCATCTATAAGCACAAATTTTCTTTGTTTCGAACTTAATTAACCACTTGAACTCGAAAACACATACAGTATAAAATATATTACCTCCAAATTGAGTTCTGCCAGCAATGTATTGAAAGTCTTTTCGTCTATTCTTGATATAAATATCTTTAAAATGACATACTTTGCTTATTTCTTTTCCATAATAAGATATATATTATCCTGGACAAAATAATTTCAAGATAAATATGTTTTTGCTTTACAAAGCAAGCCCTAAGAATAATGACAGCTGTGGATAAAGGTTGCGTCAAGAATATTTTACAAAATCTATACATTGTGAGTGCATTTTTCTCTGATAATGTCTTATGTTAAGATCCGAGATACTCGTACTTTTAAATTCCTAATCAAAACATTTAAAATTGTATATACAAGATACAAATTATATTTTGTAATGACCATATTAAAGTTTTATATAATACTGTTATTGAATTTGGTGTTCCCAAGAAACAAGTTCGATTAATTAAAATTTCTCTCAGTGAAACTTACAGCAGAGTCCGCATAGGCCAGTTCCATCTGATGCTTTTCCAATTCACTGCGGGCTAAAGCAAGCAGATGCACTTTCACTTTACTTTTTAACTCCGCTCTAGAATATTCCATTAGGAAAGTTCAGGATAACAGACAGGCTTCTTGTCTATGCAGATTACGTAAATATGTTAGGAGACATTCCACAAACGATTAGGGAAAACACGATAGGCTTGGAAGTAAATTCCGAAAACACAAAGTATATGAATATGTCTCGTGACCAGAATATTGTACGAAATGGAAATATAAAAATTGAAGATTTATCCTTCGAAGAAGTGGAAAAATTCAAATACCTTGGAGCAACAGTAAGAAATATAAATGACACTCGTGAGGAACTTAAACGAAGTATGAATATGTGAAATACCTGTTATTATTCGGTTGAGAAGCTTTTGTCATCTAGTCTGCTGTAAAAAAAATCGGAAAGTTAGAATTTATAAAACACTTATATTACCGGTTGTTCTGTATGGATATGAAACTTGGACTCTCACTTTGAGAGAGGAACAGAAATTAAGGGTGTTTGAGAATAAGGTTCTTAGGAAAATATTTGGGGCTAAGATGAATAAAGTTACAGGAGAATGGGGAAAGTTACACAACACAGAACTGCATGCATTGTATTCTTCATTTGACATAAATGGGAACATTAAATCCAGACGTTTGAGATGGGCAGAGCATGTAGCAAGTATGGGCGAATCCAGAAATGCATAGGCTGTAGAGTGTTAGTTGGGAGGCCGGAGGGAAAAAGACCTTGGGCGGCCGAGACGTAGGTGGGAGAATAATATTAAAATGGATTTGAGGGAGGTGGGATATGATGATAGAGACTGGATTAATCTTGCACAGGATAAGAATTTCATTTTAAGTCCGGTGTCACTCGAGACTTCAATTAACTGTTCTCTTTCACTAAATGAAAGTTTATTTAAATATCGCAATGAAAGTGATAACGAACCCATGAAAATCCGTCATATTTAATTGGAAGATAAATTTTATATTGTGACCTGAGTTCTATTATTGGTGTACGACATACATTCCGTGACCATTTCAATGTGCAGACTGGGTGTAGGCAAAACTATTAAGGAAGCTATAAATACATGAAAAGGTTCGATACTTTGATCCTCTGTTATAAATTCGGGTGGTCCCAGGCTAGGCTACAGGCTCGGCACTAGATGTGCAGGGAAAAGATGGAGAAACACCACGTTCAAAGTGCTTTAAATCTCTCTTTTGTTGATGAGAGTAGAGTGGGGTAATATAATTCAGAAAATGTCAGTACTGGGAGAAAAAAGTGAAAGGCGAGTGCCATGTGTCATTTCTAAACTCCGAGATTTTCAGCTATAGCTTGATACGCAATTCGTTTGAATTTTATTTTTTCTTCCGCCTTTTTTGAAGGACTACAAGGGCAGACCTCGAGGACCACAGGTGGTCCGCGGACCATAGTTTCAGAAACGCTGCTCTAATTCATTGATTAATTTCCTCAAAACTTTGAAGGGCCAAGAGAAAAGGTTGGAAACGCAATTAACAAAATTTTTCCCAACTCGTACCTTACACACAATTAATGTCAATTTATTTGCATAGGCATATGTTTTATCATCTATAGACATATTGCGTGTGTAGAATCTTTGGGTATATCAGTATTGTTGTCTGTTATAGATGGCTTGTGTACATGTAATTAATTTAGATTTTGCAAATCTAGTCTTTCAGGTGAAGCTTCCTGTAAAGCAGATTTGAATAATTTCAAGGGCAGAATTGTTCCGGGGCCGGGTAACGATCCCGGGACCTCTGGTTGAACGTTCCAGCGCTCTCCCAACTGAGCTACCCGGGAACTCCATCCGACACCGTTTCAACCTTTCCCTTTATATCCACACAACTCGCGTGGGCTGACGAAACGTCAGAGACCCACATCGAGTGCACACAAACTCTGTGTGACTTGGAATTGTGGTTTTCTGTTAACGTAGCCTACACAGTGACGTATATATTATATAAATCTAGTCTTTCAGGTGAAGCTTCCTGTAAAGCAGATTTGAATAATTTCAAGGGAAAAAAATTGTTCCGGGGCCGGGTATCGATCCCGGGACCTCTGGTTGATCGTACAAGCGCTCTCCCAACTGAGCTACCCGGGTAACTCCACCCGACACCGTCTTAACCTTTCCCTTGGTACGTTCAACCAGAGGTCCCGGGATCGATACCCGGCCCCGGAACAATTTTTCCCTAGAAATTATTCAAATCTGCTTTACAGGAAGCTTCACCTGAAAGACTAGATTTGCATAATATATACGTCACTGTGTATGTTAACAGAAAACCACAATTCCAAGTCACACAGAGTTTGTGTGCACTCGATGTGGGTCTCTGACGTTTCGTCAGCCCACGCGAGTTGTGTGGATATAAAGGGAAAGGTTGAGACGGTATCGGGTGCAGTTCCCGGGTAGCTCAGTTGGGAGAGCGCTAGTACGTTCAACAATAGGTCCCGGGATCGATACCCGGCCCCGGAACAATTTTCCCTTGAAATTGTTCAATTTAGATTTTGTTTTAACGTTTAAGTTGTATATGTGATTAAGCCTGTGATGAATCATTGTAAGATGTAAATTTTCAATCCCACTTTTTTTTAGTGACAGATAGAAACCATGAAAAACCCCTGTCAGATTGGCCGGCCACGGGGTTTGAACATAAGTATCTAAGCCATCGTGCTCGGTAACTGACGAATTGTTTATTCTTGCAGATGTAATTAAAGTGCTTAGCATGTATTATATAAATTTTGTATAGTGTAACTTTTCACTTGTTCGATATGTCAAAGCTAAAATATTGATGCAATATATATGGAATGCAATAAATAAAATGTGAAACTCTATAAATCATGAGAATGACTACGGCATCTGTATAATTTAATGTGAACCTTTTACTCTTATTAATTATTAATACTAATGGCCTCTGTTTCAAATGTATATACAAATTCTATAGATCCGAATTTTATTTCATGAAAGTTTAAACATTACAAATACGTCGTCCTATAAAAGAAAAGTCTCTGGAGCATTAGGAAAGTATTCCCTTTGTCTCGGAAACAATTGTAATTGAACACTCATGTCTCCACATACATATTTGACTAATTTCATTCGTCTGAAGAAAAAAAAAACACAGCATATTATGGAAGTAAACCTTTAAAAAAAATAGCAAACATTATGGAAAGTTACAGGATTGATGATACAGCTTATAACAGCTCACAATGCACTCATTGTCTTAGTGTTATTGTTATGCCGATTAAATTATTATTATTATTATTATTATTATTATTGTTGTTGTTGTTGTTGTTGTTGTTCATATCACGTATTAATCCTTGTGGTGGCCTCTTACGGTGTCACTCCATCGTTTTAGCTGACGGCCCAAAGATCCTTGTTCTAGGCTTCCTGAGTATATGAGATTTCCATTTCTGTCTATAATTTTGAATTTTCTCTAAAATTTGTCAATATTTAATTTGTTCAAAATATCCAAATTTTTTCTTCTTGTCTAATCTAGTATAATATTTTTAAAGGCGTATTGAACACCGATGAGCTGGCACATTAAAAGAGGATAAACAAGATCCGTATATGCTTATCTTTAGAACAATTAACATAAAGTTATTTGTCACATTTTTATTTAAGTTGAACGTTTTCGACTCGATTGAGTCATCTTCGAAAGCTATGCCCTTTAATACTTAAATACATATGCATGTGTATAATCTTGATATAATATAACACTAAACATGTTGACAATTTCTATTGTAAAATGCAATTGTAAAATGTGACTAAAATTAAAACATTAATAAAATGCTTATACAAGCTGTTACATCAGTAAAGTATTAAAATGAAGTGCGGACTACAACTTGTTGAACAGTCTGTAGGAGTGGATGGACAACCACATGATTCCAGTGTAGTATCTTGTGTGGAGGGTAAACACAAAAATTGTGCATTGCGATGATGGATCCAATATCTTTGGTGGCTGGAAAGCAACAGTTCCTTCACTGTACACCCCAATAAACCAGACAGTTAATCATAACGAACCTGACAGTTCCTTGACTGCACACCCGAACAAATCAGTCTGTTAATCACAACCAGAGTGATGCATTGGAGTTAATTCGCTCGCTTGAACTCGGTCGAGTGTCGCACCTTCGAGTGAGATACGATCGGTCGTGATACGCTCGTAATAAATAGAAGCACAGTACAAGGTAATCTCACCGACATCTCTTATCTTGTATGGAAGGAGACAGATAAGATACACATATGTTTTGCTCACAAGGTAAAAATAAGGCCTTATTTTCTACTTTTATGACGAACGTTTAATGGAACAGTCAATGGAACGTACCAAAACAAGAACATGAAGTTATAAATAAAACAGTATGAAAAACTTCGCTATACAGTTATTATTGACAATTAATAATTATTCAATATTTGATTTACCACATAATATGATAGGTGCATACATAGTGTTCCGCCTATATACTGCGACAATGTAGAACCGTTTTGCAAAATATTATTGATATAGTAGTAGATTAATAACAATATTAGTACAGAGATAACGTCACTGAAAATATAATAAAACGAATAATCATGTTGCACAACTATTACAGACGCAAAGATTAATACACTAATTATTAGAGATTATTATTATTATTATTATTATTATTATTATTATTAATAATATTATTATTATTACTAGAAAACATGATACAGTTCTTGCATTATCCTGATTGTGTTCCCCGTTTATAATAATTACATTTACATCCAATAACATCTAGCTATCAGATGTGGAAAAAAAAATCACTCCTGTGTGGGTGGTAACATATTTACCAACACTGCTAAGTTTTGAAATGATAAACATCTATGAAGTTACTACACAGTTCATCACTGTAACAAGAACGAATATCTAACGCTCGGCTTATACCGTTCGAGGATTTACCGCTCGTGACAATTTTACCCATCATGCAAATGCGCGACCTATCGGATTGTGCTATGAACTACTTGGCGCTCGAGCGAAAACGTCCGATGGAGACTTCTGATCACAACGAACCTGACAGTTCCTTGACTGCAAACCCAAAAAAGTCAGACTGTTAATCACAACGAACCTGACATTATGATAACTGAACACCTCAACAAACCAGTCTGTTAATCACAATGAACCTCACAATTTGATAACTGCACACCTCAACAAACCAGTCTGTTAATCACAATGGACCTCGCACTTTGATAACTGCAGACCTCAACAATCCAGTCTGTTAATCATAATGAACCTGACACTTTGATAACTGCACACCTCAACAAACAAGTCTGTTAATCACAATGAACCTGACACTTTGATAACTGTACACCTCAACAAACCAGTCTGTTGATCACAATGAACCTGACACTTTGATAACTGCACACCTCAACAAACCAGTCTGTTAATCACAACGAATCTGACACTTTGATATCTGCACACCTCAACAAACCAGTCTGTTAATCACAATGAACCTCACACTTTGATAACTGCACACCTCAACAAACCAGTCTGTTAATCACAATGAACCTGACACTTTGATAACTTCACACCTCAACAAACCAGTCTGTTAATCACAATGAATCTGGCAGTTTGATAACTGCACACCTCAACAAACCAGTCTGTTAATCACAACGAACCTGACATTTTGATAACTGCACACCTCAATAAACCAGTCTGTTAATCACAATGAACCTGATAGTTTCTTAACTGCACAACTCAACAAACCAGTCTATTGATCACAATGAACCTCACACTTTGATAACTTCACACTTCAACAAACCTGTCTGTTAATCACAATGAACCTGACACTTTGATATCTGCACGACTCAACAAACCAGTCTGTTAATAACAATGAACCTGTCACTTTGATAACTGCACACCTCAACAAACCAGTCTGTTAATCGCAACGAATCTGACACTTTGATATCTGCACACCTCAACAAAACAGTCTGTTAATCACAATGAACCTGACACTTTGATAAATGCACACCTCAACAAACCAGTCTGTTAATCACAATGAACCTCACACTTTGATAACTGCACACCTCAACAAACCAGTCTGTTAATCACAATGAACCTGACACTTTAATAACTGCACACCTCAACAAACCAGTATGTTAATCACAATGAACCTGATAGTTTGTTAACTGCACAACTCAACAAACCAGTCTGTGGATCACAATGAACCTTACACTTTGGTAACTGCACACTTCAACAAACCAGTTTGTTAATCACAATAAACCTGACAGTTTGATAACTGCACGACTCAACAAACCAGTCTGTTAATCACAATGAATCTGACACTTTGATAACTGCACACCTCAACAAACCAGTCTGTTAATCACAACGAATCTGACACTTTGATATCTGCACACCTCAACAAACCAGTCTGTTACTCACAATGAGCCTGACACTTTGATAACTGTACACCTCAACAAACCAGTTTGTTAATCACAATGAACCTGATACTTTGATAACTGTACACCTCAACAAACCAGTCTGTTAATCACAATGTAGATGGCACTTTGATAACTTCACACCTCAACAAACAAGTCTTTTAATCGCAACGAATCTGACACTTTGATATCTGCACACCTCAACAAAACAGTCTGTTAATCACAATGAACATGACATTTTGATAACTGCACACCTCAACAAACCAGTCTGTTAATCACAATGAACCTCACACTTTGATAACTGCACACCTCAACAAACCAGTCTGTTAATCACAATGAACCTGACACTTTAATAACTGCACACCTCAACAAACCAGTATGTTAATCACAATGAACCTGATAGTTTGTTAACTGCACAACTCAACAAACCAGTCTGTGGATCACAATGAACCTTACACTTTGATAACTGCACACTTCAACAAACCAGTTTGTTAATCACAATAAACCTGACAGTTTGATAACTGCACGACTCAACAAACCAGTCTGTTAATCACAATGAATCTGACACTTTGATAACTGCACACCTCAACAAACCAGTCTGTTAATCACAACGAATCTGACATTTTGATATCTGCACACCTCAACAAACCAGTCTGTTACTCACAATGAGCCTGACACTTTGATAACTGTACACCTCAACAAACCAGTTTGTTAATCACAATTAACCTGATACTTTGATAACTGTACACCTCAACAAACCAGTCTGTTAACCACAATGTAGATGGCACTTTGATAACTTCACACCTCAACAAACAAGTCTGTTAATCGCAACGAATCTGACACTTTGATATCTGCACACCTCAACAAAACAGTCTGTTAATCACAATGAACATGACACTTTGATAACTGCACACCTCAACAAACCAGTCTGTTAATCACAATGAACCTCACACTTTGATAACTGCACACCTCAACAAACCAGTCTGTTAATCACAATGAACCTGACACTTTGATAACTGCACACTTCAACAAACCAGTCTGTTAATCACAATGAACCTGACACTTTGATAACTTCACACCTCAACAAACCAGTCTGTTAATCACAATGAACCTGACACTTTGATGACTGCACACCTCAACAAACCAGTCTGTTAATCACAACGAACCTGACACTTTAATAACTGCACACCTCAACAAACCAGTCTGTTAATCACAATGAACCTGACACTTTGATAACTGCACACTTCAACAAACCAGTTTGTTAATCACATTGAACCTGACAGTTTGATAACTGCACAACTCAACAAACCAGTCTGTTAATCACAATGAACCTGACGCTTTGATAACTGCACACTTCAACAAATAAGTTTGTTAATCACAATGAACCTGACAGTTTGATAACTGCACAACTCAACAAACCATCTGTTAATCACAATGAACCTGACAGTTTGATGACTGCACACCTCAACAAATCAGGTTGATAATCACAATGAATCTGACAGTTTGGTAACTGCACACTTCAACAAACCAGTTTGTTAATCACAATGAACCTGACAGTTTGATAACTGCACAACTCAACAAACCAGCCTGTTAATCACAATGAACCTGACACTTTGATAACTGCAGACCTCAACAAACTAGTTTGTTAATCACAATGAACCTGACAGTTTGATAACTGCACGACTCAACAAACCAGTCTGTTAATCACAATGAACCTGGCAGTTTGATAACTGCACACCTCAACAAATCAGTTTGATAATCACAATGAAGCTGACAGTTTGATAACTGCACATCTCAACAAACCAGTCTGTTAATCACAACGAATCTGACACTTTGATATCTGCACACCTCAACAAACCAGTCTGTTGATCACAATGAACCTGACACTTTGATAACTGCACACTTCAACAAACCAGTTTGTTAATCACAATGAACCTGACAGTTTGATAACTTCACACCTCAACAAACCAGTCTGTTAATCACAATGAACCTGACAGTTTGATAACTTCACAACTCAACAAACCATTCTGTTGATCACAATGAACCTGACACTTTTGTAACTGCACACTTCAACAAACCAGTTTGTTAATCACAATGTACCTGACAGTTTGATAACTGCACAACTCAATAAACCAGTCTGTTAATCACAATGAACCTGACACTTTGATAACTGCACACTTCAACAAACCAGTTTGTTAATCACAATGAACCTGACAGTTTGATAACTGCACAACTCAACAAACCAGTCTGTTGATCACAATGAATCTCACACTTTGATAACTGCACAACTCAACAAATCAGTTTGATAATCACAATGAATCTGACTGTTTGATAACTGCACACCTCAACAAACCAGTCTGTTAATCACAACGAATCTGACACTTTGATATCTGCACACCTCAACAAACCAGTCTGTTGATCACAATGAACCTGACACTTTGATAACTGCACACTTCAACAAACCAGTTTGTTAATCACAATGAACCTGACAGTTTGATAACTTCACACCTCAACAAACCAGTCTGTTAATCACAATGAACCTGACACTTTGATAACTTCACACCTCAACAAACCAGTCTGTTGATCACAATGAAGCTGACAGTTTGATAAGTGCTCACCTCAACAAACCAGTCTGTTAATCACAATGAACCTGACAGTTTGATAACTGCACACCTCAACAAATCAGTTTGATAATCACAATGAATCTGACAGTTTCTTGACTGTACAATCAAAGAAGCCAAATTTTAAGTCAAGACGAATCTGGCAGTTCTTTCTGTGCACACCCCAACAAACCAGACAATTGCTTCACTGCACATCCCAAAAACAAAACTGGTAAACACGACAAACCTAACAGTTCCTTCGCTGCATTCTCCAACAAAACAGAATGCTAGTCACGACGAACATTAGTTCCTTAGTGAACACCCAAACATGTCAAAGAAACCTGACAGTTCGTTCACTGCACACACCAGCAAATCAGACAGTTGCTTCACTGCACACCCCAAAAATAGAACTGCTAATGACGACGAACATGACAGTTCCTTCACCTCACACCCCACCAAGCCAGACTGCTTGTCACGACGAACATAAGATTTTTCATTGCTTAATAATGTTGTGCGCTATCGTGCTTCCTTATTGCTTTATCTTTTCAAACTTAATGTCTTTCGGTGTGAGCAATCAGACAGAAAATAATTACCTAAACTATATCTACTTCGCGCAAACTTGTATTAATCTATCTTTGTAGTCAGCAGTCCGATGACTGTTTGGAACCTCAGAAGTGGCACCAATTAGGCTTTACTTCGCAGATCACAAAGCCAGGGGATAAAGCGGTAAGGTAACTAGTTCCTTTTCCTGTTCATTGAATACATTGCTGACTAATAACATAGTTCACTAATCAAACTAGAGATGATGGAGCAATATTTTTCTTCCTCAGAAACGTATCAAGAGAGATGTACTGCCTTATAATAAATTTATCAGCCAGAACACCTCAGTAAGAGATATATCTAAAGAATTGGTTATATCATTGTATCACAGGATATGTTAATACAAAATCATTTATTTAGGAAAACTTTTAGGAACTACAGTTCTCTTATGCGTCACAAACTACTCCTGTTCTCTTTACCGACTTTTGGGCTTCGAAACTGCATTATGTGTTAAGAAGCCCTTACCAGTTATATCTATATATCTTCCTGCTTTACCTGTAGAGCACCGGTTGTATGCATATATTTTACTTGAATATTTTGTATGAATATCTTGTACTGTCGGGTAGGACGTCGTTGCTTGGTATATTTTCTAATAATATAATCTTTGTTTGCAGTAATGTGTAATGTATGAATCTTCAAGAGATGGGAGCACTAACACAGAAGTAACGCCAATGTGTACCGTTGTGTCTAATCTGTTGTACTTATGAAGTATTGGTCAATTGCGTTATCTTCCCTCTTACGATTTGGGAATCTTTGTAGTTGACATCGAAGACATGGATATTTGTTTAGAAACAAAAGTTGTGGAATTTTGTCACAGCGCAGTATTGGACAATCGTCATTAAACTTACATTTCATATCTGTGCGTTGAGCTAACGCTTCTGTATATACTTCTATTGAGAACCTCCGTCTAACAAATCTACGCATTTTTTAGATTGTCTCTTGCGTCAATAACCTTCATTACAGTAGTGGGCAGTAGTAAATGTTTGTAATTTTATACCTTTCCAACGTATACATGGAGTGATGACACTACCAGCTCTCTGACACGTAGATAATCGAAAATGAAGGATGTACGCAAACCCACTTTCCACATTTGCGACAAAAATTATACCATGGTTGGCGCTGTATGAATAACTGTTTGGTAAAACAGGTAAAAGGAGCGAACGAAAATGTTGCGTTTATTTAGAATTGGAACATTTCAAATGAACATTGTCATAACGAATGATATATTGTACTGAGTCACATGAAAAGATAATGGGAAATTTTGCTTATAAGTTAGTTATAGTTTACAGAACAAGCAAACAGCTGATACACTGGGACTTTATCAAAATTGTATGAGTTTGCTCGATGCCGTAGCAATTTTTCAGCTCATTGATTTGATAAAACATTCAAAGTATTGGGTGTTTGAAAAGGACGGTTTCCACTGAAATTATTGTATTAATCGTATTTTTCCGCTTGAGTATTCTAAAACATGGATATCTGTGAAAATGAAAATTGGCGGTTTAAATATCACAATTGAAACGAGTTTTCCGCTGGAGCAAAACTGAACAAATGAATTATACCGTAAAGATAGCTCTCCTACATGCATTGGATGTGAAGAATTTTTTACAGCCACCTCAAAGCAACTACACATTTCATTACCTAAATAAACTTTATCAAATATTTATTATGCCACTGCAGTCAAGTGGTAAAACCTTGGTCTAATTTAATATTAATAATCCTCTTTCTACATTACGTAATTGTAGGTCTATATGGACGCTATTTGGATTGGTACGATTGGGATCAAGATGATAGCGGAATTCCATGTTTAATGACCCAAGACACTAGATTAAAGACGCATGATCTTTAACAGTAAAATAATTATCGTGTACCGAAATCACGTTAACTTGATTCTCGTCGAAAACGATGAGTTTCTAACCCTTTCTGACCTGAATTTGTTTTTGATTTTCCACAATTATGGTCGCATAAGGTCATAGACACACCATGGAGAAAAAAAAAGTAATCCTCTTCCTAATAACAGCAGGCCAAGGAACTGGCGGGTGCTGCACTCTATTGGTAAAGAACGTACTACTTTTTATGATATCAAATGGAATCATCAGGCAAATTATATGGTCAGAGATTACAGAAATCTTAGTGATTCCAAATGGACTCACTCGAGCGGAAAGGGTTAAGACAGAAAATTATTACACATACATATAAAGTATGTATATACTTCCAAGATTTATACCTAGAATGACTATATGGTGATTTTTATTAAGATCTTGTAATATAGCTGCTCCACCTTCATTGCATTTATTAGGTAAAATTAGATTATTAAATAGTTTGGTTGGCTGGTCGTGATTAACTATATATACTTTAATATTTTTATTTTTTTTTAGTGCTGCTTATATAAAATAAACCCGTAACTCCATTGATACGCTTACTGTAGGTATTCATTCATTCATCCATCCATTCATTCATAGTTTTCTGTCCAAGGGCAGGTCTTTCACTGCAAACTCAGCATTATCCAGTCTATCCTATTATATATTTGTATTTCTGGTGGTGTGGAAAAGAAGAACACTAATGGTTGTAACTACATCAGAATAAATAAATAAATAAATAAATAAATAAATAAATAAATAAATAAATAAATTTTCTTCCTTTCTATTTGTCTCCGCATATGATCCATGTAGGCCTATATTAATGTCGTCTATCATCTGAAATCTTATTCTGTATGAAATGTTCTCCCGTTCACCATTCCTTCCATCCATCCTTCAGCAGACAATTTCTTCTCAGCCAGTGATCTAACCAACTCCTTTTACTCTTCCTGATCAGTTCCATGATCAACTGCAGGTATAAGAGAATTTATTAATGAAATTATCAATGACAAAATAGCATGTTCAGGTCTGCCAATACTAACCTTTATACTGTGTTTAAATCATCAAACGTTTATTGTTAAAGCCGTCAATCTTATCAAATTACATAGTGATAAACACAATTATGCAATCATTTACAGGTTGGATGAACGTTTTCGGCTCAAAGAACCATCATCAGATCTCTCGAAGACACTACAAACAACTTATGTTACAATGTAAACAAACAGTGTGACATAGGTTTTTAAATGTGAAGTATAATTGAGCTATTTGACCGAATGTAACAATGCATATGAATAGATAAGAATAGTAATAAAATCTGTATATAAAGAAATAAAATTATTAAAATATGATTAATTGATCAAATATGTAAACAATATAAGAAGTGACAATAAGACCAAATCCGTATGGTTAAAATATGTATAACAGAAGCAATATGAAGACTGCATTTACAGGATGTCAAGTAGATGTGCTGGAACAAATTGATGCACGGAAGTAGATATACAGCTTCATATGTAGATAAAGAGGACGTAACGTTCGAAACATGTGAGGCCTTGTATTCTGAAATAACAAGTAGAAATTTTACTATGTTTGAGAATTAACAAATTTTGAAAATCAAGTAATGTAAAAGATCTCATTTGAGGGGAGGGAACAACAAATGAAGTAAATACTTACGAAAATTATGGAGAGAAGTAAGTGTCCGGTATTGTAAAGGGACCAGCTACAAAATTTTGACGAACGTTACGTTAATATAAGTAGATACACAGTTTCATGTGAAGATAAAGAGGACGTAACGTTAGAAACATGTGAGGTCTTGTATTCTGAAAAATAATATGTAGATATTTTTTGCTGTGTTAGGAAGATTAATTTTGAAATTAATAGATTTAAAAAATCAGGCAATGTAAGAGAGAAGAGGCTTGTATAAAACCTTAGCACAGCCAGTATTAAGCTATGGTAGTGAAGCGTGGACTGTGAAGAATAAAGATGTCGGTAGAATAACAGCAAGTGAGATGAGGTTCATGAGAGCAACAGCTGGATATACTCGCTGGGATCATAAAAAAATGAGGACATAATGCAAGAACTTCAAATAGAATCCATTATGCAGTTCATCAGCAAATATCAACTTCAGTGGAAGGGTCATCTCGAACGAATGGATCCATGCAGAATTCCAAAAGCACTATTTCATTACCATTCGCATGGCAAAAGATCTCTGGGTCGTCCGAAGAAGAGACGGACCGAAAATTATAGTTTGAGACCGTAGCAGGCCACTCGGCCTAATACTTGTTAAGAAGACGACGACGAGGTAATGTAAGAAATTGCAAAAGGGGGAGGGGAAACACAAAAGAAGTAAATATTTACGGAAATGGAGAAACAGTACAGCCGATATTATTATAGAAGAACCAGAGACAAATGTTGGCGAACGTTACGTTTACAGGATGACTAAGTAACATCAAATTGAAAGGTAGAAGGGGAAGAAAGCGTATTGGTATGCCTGGAGTCACGTGTGTGAGGAGAATTTAGATTATAAAGTGGACTATGTGCATTCAGGGGCCGACGTTGTGGCCCTGAGGTTAGCGATTCTAACTCTGAACCCAGCGGTTCAGCTGCCTGGGTGAGGTTTTTTTGGGTTTTTTTCCCTCACTCCTATGGATGAATATCAGGCAACTTTCTCAGGCGATTGGAACCCCATTCATCTTCGCCACTTCCTTTCCTCCCCCATCATCCTTTCATCCGTTTCTGGTTTTTCAGATCAATCTAGCGGAGGTCTCCCGAAAATACTGGCTCTCTCGACCGGCCTCCGTGCATTGTAGTTAAGCGACGTTGGATGGCTTCTGCAATAGCACCCGAGGTGGACCTACTCGGGGGGAGGAGTTTCGCCTCGGATCGACAGGGGGGCCTTGGGGAAGTTGCCGAAGCAGGAATGGTGTATGGATTTCTGTCGGCTGTAGGGACCCGTCGTTAAGGGAGTCATGTGGTTAGGTCGGTGCGCGTAGGGGGTTGTGGCACGCAACTCATTCCATATCGAGGGTTAGCGCAATAGATCTCAACAGGTTGCAGTGCTGGGCCATCCATGTCCCCCTCAGTTATATTCCATTCCATTTCATGTGCATTCGGGATTTGCTCATTTAAGAGAGATAAACCATTATTTTATGCCTGAGAAATGTAAAATTATTCAGCGATATGTATGCGTGGATTGTCATTCATAGGGTGAATGATCTGTAATTTATCATTTATGTAGGTCAATTCGTGGCCGTGTTCTATCAAATGTGTGGCAGATTTTGACTTTCGTCTATTATATTTGAAGTCAGCAACATGTTCTTTAAATATAAATGATTTTTCTTAGTCTTAATTCATTTTCCTGAGTACCACAAGTGACTGACAAGGGAACCTTCTATCATGGTGAATTGAAAAGGCGGTAATGCCGTATATTTTTGGAAAGAGGAGGCAAAAGTAAGTCAGCAGGTGAAATTTTTCCGCCTGAGCTCCATTGGGATAAAAGTTATGGGACTTTAAATTTAACATGACAGTCTGTGGAAAGTGACTAAATGTGCATACTCAAAGGTTAAAATGAAGTTGTTTTTTAAGTCACTGCATTGCAAACGAGATATTGCAGCTGTTGTGCATCTGAATTGCAAACATTATGGATATCGATCTTCATCCAATGAAGAAATTCTGGGCGAAAATACTTGCGAAAGCATGTCCTTCATATCTTACTTACTTACTTTTGAGGGTTTCTCCACTATTTAGCGGTTACCCTGTATTCCCATTCGCCAACAAGCCATTCATCTCCTTCCAGAAACTTGTCACTCATCAATCTATGGATCTGTCCTCTCCAGGTTGTTCTTGGCCTACCCCGCTTCCTTCTACCATGAGGTGACCATTGCAAAAGAGTTTTAGGCCACCTACTTTCCTCCATTCTTCTGACATGTCCATACCATTGAAGAGTTCGTCTCTCAATTCTATCCATCACTGTCTCCTCCACATCCGTTATCCGTCTCACTTCTTCATTTCTCCTTCTTTCTAATCTGGAAACTCTGGCACTACGTCGTATTCCATCCATTTCCACTGCCAAAATCTTAGATTTTTTACTTTCTACCAACGTCCACCCCTCTGCGCCATATGTCATTATACTTTCCACAACCGCCGTCAAAATCCTCTTCTTGGTGTCATTCAATATCGTCCTACTCCACAGTACTCCATCAGCATCCTTATGGCTTTTCTTGCTTGCACCAATCTACTATCTATTTCGGAGTTACAACTCCCTAAATCATCAATATATGACCCCAAATATTTAAATTTTTGGACAGCTCTAATAGTTCCTTGGTGTAAGGAGATGTCTCTTCCGTTTCCACCTACTACTAGATATTCAGTTTTTTTCATATTTACTTGTAATCCACCTGCTTCAAAAGAATCCAGGAGTTTTCTCATCATATATTCCACATCCTCACGAGATTGAGCCATTATCACTTGATCATCTGCAAATATTACTGAATGTATTGTACCACCTTGAACTGATATTCCCATTCCTCCACAAAACTGATTCCATTGTTCTAATATTTGTTGTATTTATATTTTAAAAAGAGTAGGAGACATGCTACAACCTTGTCTCAGTCCTTTATTCGCTCTGAAAGGTATAGACAATCTCTTCCCCACTTCAATAGATGCCTGGCACTGCTGGTACATGCGTAGGATGAGTGAAATAATTGGTAAATCAATACCAATACCTCCATTGCATCCCAAAGTTTGATAATAGGCACTGAGTCATAGGCCTTTTCTAAATCAACAAATATTAAATGAATTTCTTGGCCCTTTGCGTATGATTTTTCAGTTATCTGTCTCAGACTAAAAATGTGATCCATACATGATTTTCCTTTAGTGAAGCCTGCTTGATCCTCCGACATTTTCCCTTCTATAATGTGTTCAAGCCTGTTTGTAATAATGCTACTAAAAACTTTACTAATAGACGACATGACACTAATTCCTCTGTAATTTCCAGGATCTTTACGGTTTCCTTTCTTATATATAGTTTATCCTTCATATCTGCCTTCCGCATATTTTCTGAATCAGAAGCATATGATTTAATGTTATATGAGTCAGCAAGTTTATTTTTAGGGAACATTTTCTGTGAATGGGCTGACAGAACATAAATTGGGGAGGAGATTTGTCCGTCCATGGAAATGACTGGCATAATCATGTAGGAGTACGTCGTCGCAGCCTCTGATACTACTGTGGGATACAATTTTTTTCCCTTCTTTGAAGCGTAGGGTTCGTCCGGAGTGAATCTCTTTTCTCAAATCGACTTTGATCAGTGTTGAGGATCTAGCGAAGAGTGAAGCCACGATCGATGAACAACTGCTTCATCTTCGACACAAAACTGTCTGATTTCTGCTTTACCTCTGTCTCTTTGCTGCGAAGTTTCTACTCACTTTATGCGCCACAGAACGAGAAACGGTACGAAACTCCATACCCACGTGTCAGAAGCTCTCAAGTTAAGACGGTCGTCATGATCAATTTGAGCCTTCGCTTGTATGCTCCAAAGCCTGATAGTTCTGTCATGTATGACAGCGTTCGTACTTGATATTTCTTTGAAATGTTGCAGAACCAAGGCATTAATATCTGACGTTCCAGATTTCTTCTTCTTCACTTTTGCATCGTAACCTTAAAGGATCTTCCGTGTGATGAGAAAGATTTTTTTTACAGAGGTGAAGGATCGTCTCTTTCCTCTGACTGTATCGTTCGTATAGTCCAGCGATTTCTAATTGTATTCGTCTTTGACTACGTTCTGATACTTTTAGGAGAGGGACGTAAGAAGATGTGCTGATTTGCGACGACGCGATGTCTCCGTCTCTTCAGCGTCCTCCGCTTTCTGGCCGTCTTTTTGGCGTCTCATCATTAGTTCGTCTTCTATGTCACCATAATCTTGCTGCCCATCTTCCACGTCCAAATCTGGTGTTTCATCAATAAGAGCGATGTGTACGTTTCCACGGCCTCCTGTTCGTCCTTTAACTCATTCTTCAACTGATTAAACATCCGGATGAATACGACTGACGGTTTAGTGTCACTGGTGCCAGACTCGCGCACCACCATCTGAACCACAACTTTCGGATCAATTCTGTGTATGGCACAAATCAAACGTAAGAGTAACGGTAACACCAGAATTAGCTCGGAAAAGACTTATCTTCCCATAATAAAAGTAGGTGATCGCATCCTAGCGATAATACGCAATATTATTTAAAACGCACAACAGCTGCAATATCTCGTTAGCAATGCAGTGACTTAAAAAACAACTTCATTTTAATCTTTAAGTGCGCACATTGAGTCACTTCCTACAGACTGTCATGTTAGATTTACAGTCCCATAACTATGGAGCTCAGGCGGAAAAATTTCACCTGCTGACTTCCTTTTCCCCTTTCTTTCCAAAAATATACGGCATTACCGCCTTTTCAATTCACCAGTGAGCAGTGCAGCAAAATAAAAAAAACACTTTATACCATTTCGATCACCCTGAAAGTATTTTTAACAGAGGCTATACGAACAAGCTGGTACCACTCCCTAGGGCCACAGATATCTACATCTGAACCCTTCTTTTTTCTTTCAATTATACAGTGATTATAATCACACTCAACATGTCAATGACCCGATATTATAAAGTTACGATCAATTTTCTGGAAACCTGTAATCACCATGAATATAATTTCATTATATCCTGGCCTCCACAATTGTCCCTATAAAATATTACATGTTCTGCATTAAAAGGAAGATTAGGAAAATTTTGTAAAAGCACGATGCTATTCCATTTGCGTCCCTCACAGCTATAGCTTCGTGCCACATATAGCAAGTTGCTTCTTGAGTTGTTCAGTCGTGAAGGGTCAAAATGCAAGTTCAGAGTACTGTCTTTCGCAGAAAACAATGTTCGTTTGTAACTTAGGTGTTGGGAGACATTGTTATAATTGAAATGTTATTATTCTCTTAAAGTTCTCATTCTTTGAGGCATTTTTATCATCAAGTTTTGCAGTATTTGCCTTTTCTGCTTCTTCTTTGTGGAATTTTGCAGTTCATTTTGAAGAAGTTTTTCAGATAAGTTTTTGAAATGCAATAAATGAATTTAATGTTGTTCTATCAATGACTTAACATGTTATACATAAGGAATAAAACCTTTATACTACATATTTAATTGTTGGTATTAACGTTTTCGTCGCTGCATGCGACATCATCAGATACCATATTTTGCATTCATAATATAACACTTCAGTTAAATCTGAATTGTAAACAAGTCTTCATATTTAGTATATTAGCATGATATTATTCCCAAAATTTTAATTTTTGTTTTGAATAATGAAGACTTCTAATTTTATATCAATATGTGTATATTTATTTTAAGTTTTTAACTTTTTGACATCAAGGGTATATATAAAAAAAACAGAGGTTATTATATTAGAATTCAATTATGGTATCTGATGATGTCGCATGCAGCGACGGAAACGTTAATACCAACAATTAAATATGTAATATAAAGGTTTTATACCTTATGTATAACATGTTAAGTCATTCACGGAACAACATTAAATTTATTTATTCTTCTTTGTGATTTGTACACGCATTGTGTACATCTGTAGTGCCAATCTTTTCATTCTGTAGAATTTTTAATTTCATCTGCTAAACAGTTACACTTTCGATAAGTATCAGTTTTTTTTTTTTTTTTTTTTTTTGAAGGAGACTATAAATGAATAAAATATTGCTTCATAGATTGTTCACAGTACGATTTATACATTACCGCTAATATTTAAATGTGCAGGTAAAATTTTACTTGTTGCTTTCTTTGGAGTAATGCATTGGGAAAGACATAATATCATTTCGAACTTCAGTCTTGTCTTCTTCTGACTACTTTTTTCATGGCGGATTCCCTCTCTCTTGTCTGTGTTTTCCCTAGTTTCTTAGCTAATATAATCTCAATGAATGCAATAGTCTCACCTGATTCTTTTAAGAAGTAGCCTCTGCATATCTCTGAATTTTCACCATAAGTTATACATTCAAAGTGTACGCATAGCAAGAAAACTGTATTTTTTTTTCCATTTCTCAATATTTCTTAAACTGCATGTCGCTTTTTCTCTTCTAATAAGGCTAGATGCATAGAACCGTGACACGATTTTCTATTGATCAGTCTTCAACAAATAATTGTCTCTCAAAATCTGTGACTTTGTCTTTGCATTTCATACTACAATCTCTCAATGGATGAAATTTTCTAGCAACATCTTTTAATATAGATATAAATTACGGAGCGAATTTTTCTCCATTAATACCAATGTATATAAATAATTTTACATATTATATTGGGTGCAATTACTACATACCTTCATTGGATAAATGTTGTAACCCTTCTTTACTGGTTCCCAAAATCTGAAGAGCTGTATAAGATATAATTCTGATTCATTCATTCATTCATTCATTCATTCATTCATTCATTCATTCATTCATTCATTCATTCATTCATTCATTCATTCATTCATTTTATTCCATAGATCTTACATGAGCAATGAAGCTTTAAGATGTGGAACATGTCAACATTTTACAATATTACAATTACAATTTTTACAAATTTTTATAGTTTTACAATTTAGTAATTTTCTACAATTTTTACAATTTTGTACAATTTTTTTACATTTTGGCGAGATGTAGTGAAAGCTATCAACAAATTGACACAAGGGTGTGGATCATTGCACTGCAAGTGAAGAATGTTATCGTTGATGCAGCTGTATTAATATTAATGAGCAAAACTAGTGACAAAGAGGCCACCGGCGTAGCTTAGTCGGCTAAGGCACTTGCCTGTCGATTCGGAGTTGCGTTCGAGCGCGGGTTCGATTCCCGCTTGGGCTGATTGCCTGGTTGGGTTTTTTCCGAGGTTTTCCCCAACCATAAGTCAAATGTCAGGCAATCTGTGACGAATCCTCGGCCTCATCTCGCCAAATATCATCTCGCTATCACCAATCTCATCGACCCTAAATAACCTCGTAGTTGATACAGCGTCGTTAAATAAGAGGTAAAATAAAAACAAATATAGTGACAAAAACTGATTCTTGTTAGGACTATAGCGAAAAAATAATAATTTAATAATGTCATGAAATCATCAAACAATCAATTACATGAAATAATTACTCACTACTTCAATCGCTAACAGAATACTAAGATAATTATGTAAAATACAAAAAAAAAAAAAAAAAAACCTGATACAAAACAAGCGGTAAAGCAAATTATATTCACTTACCTGTTTATTACCATACGTCAAATTAATGTAAAAGGTAGAAATTACAAGATAAGTAGACATATCTGTTTCTTACCGGGGACTTTGCCTGTCTGAATTATCTTAAAGTGAAATTTGTTTATATTACCTATTTTATTAAGAATTTACTCATCTGTTACCATCAAACGACGGGGAAAAAGCAAAAAATGAGTATTATCAAATAAAAAAAAATTCGAAAAAATTGACTTAATTATCTGGTTTTCCCCGGGAGGAGTGAGTTAAATTTTGTAGAAAGTATTTCTCGATTACATTCGTAAAAAATTTGTAGTGATGGCGACAGTATGAGCAATTGAAGTAGTTTTATATTTATCATCATGGTAGAATACTAATTAAATCAATGAAACTTTGATTTCCTTTTTTGGAGCACACATCATGTGTGCGGATAATCTCAAAGCAAACCATATTGCAAAATTTATATACACTGATTACACAGACTTTGCGATGATTATGCTGTACGAAATATTTTATGTCATAAATGCCAAATCGAATGTCCCGTACAAAAAAGAAATATTACTAGTTTTGCGAATGAGGTACAGATTATGCACAATTCAATATGTAACACAAAACTGAGAGTTTTCCATAACAGTAGAATCGCTGCGCGTCGAATTGTAGCATGGTATATTAAATTGCGTAAACGTGACAAACCTTTTGACAATAGTACATTATGCAACGAGCCTATAATGGTAGTAATTAAGACGCGAGTATGTTTGTTTATGAAACGACGGCAAGCGAGTTTCATAATTTTCATACGAGCATCTTAATTACCATTATAGGCAAGTTTCTTACGACTTTTTATGCTCGACCATATTTCTAACTTGAAATTATTCATAAGTATTCATGTTATGGATATCTAAGTGAGGAGCGGAACTAACCTTCTAAATTGTGAGATGTGCGCAGACGCGAAAGTATTGATTTTTTCCGAGGAACGAATGTCATTGACCTTGATATAATCTAGAGAATAACATGAACATTAGTCTTGATATAACCTGGAAATTGATTTAGAATTGAAAAACGAGATGAAAAATTTATTTATTTGAATATTATTTACGATTAACGCTAATTATTATAGTATCAGAACATAACCTTTTGGATTTCCAGCCTCCGTGACGTTTCGCCAGTTGTATTTCGATTGCATATCCGAGAATAATCGATACTTGCGCTTTTATAATGGTAAAATGGTGATTTCTGATTGGCTGAACAACTGAACTATAATGAATAGGTGTACTTTAATGAGGTGCATTAAAGGGCTACTACCAGGTGTATCATTACTACATTTCGGCATGGTCGAGCATAAACATTTTTTTTCCACTGTCTACCTCCGTTTTCAGGTTTTCATATCTAAAATTAAGGTAGGTTCTTCCCGCGACTATATCTCGCATCCATTTCCGCTCCTCGGTTTCCAGTTTCTTAACAGTAAAGTTACTGCAGAGGCGCTAAAACTATTTTCTCTAATATAGTACAACAGGAACCTATTTTACCCATCCTCGTAGACACTATAGCTAAAATCTCGTATTAGTTACTCAGTTTTAAACGTACATTGTATTGTGCACCTATAAACATTAACCTATTGATCAGGAGTTTATATTTGGTTGTTTTAAAATTAAATTAGGAGATCAGGACAAACATTTTGCACCGAATATCGTGTATAAACTTGCGCAGAAAATCTAAGACAATAGCAGAAGGGGATTCGTTAATCTATTCCAGGGTCGATGGGACGCCTCCATGATGACTAACTACTGTTGGTATTGAATAAGAGATAACTCTCGTCACGATACGCTTGCCAATTCAGCGTTCGCTTTTAATAAAGCGGAGGAGAAAATAGCTTTCCATAGTTACAAGTTTGAAATTTCGTAATTCAGTTTATCGGTTACAGTAGCGGTTTTTTTTTCACGTTTTGCAATATTGCGCACATTTTAAAGTGTACCTAAAATTATAAACAGCTAAAAAATTAAATATTGTTTTCCGTATGACAAAAAAAAAAAAACGCTACGTGATACGAAAAATGGTAAGCAAATTTCTATTCAGCGCACCGAAATTAGATTTGTAAACCTGTTCAATCCTGTGCCACAAAACATAAATTTAATTTCACAGGCCTGTGTTTTCTCTGCTTTGTCATGTAGGAATAAATCCTGTTTGTTTCTCCTATCAAATTTCTTCCATTGAAGATACACATGTACTCTTCGCCCATCTTCCCGGCCATCTTCTAGGAGGCCTTCCTTTTTGTTTCTTATCTAAAGGTTCTGTGTCCTTGGGAAAATTATTGAAATTAAATGATTGCCAGAAAGAACAGCTATAGCAAATGTTTCAAGTCAATACAATAATTCAGTATAATTTACTATGTCTGATTTTTGTAACATTACTTATTCATAGAAATAGACTAGAATAATGATACTAGTAAAAGAACAGTTGTTGTAATGTTATTTATGGAGTCTTTCCAAAGACGTTAATTAATTTCTATATAATATTATAAGTATGTACTCATATTGTAGTGTACTTCTGTTGCTCTTGTCTACAAATGTGGAAAAGTTCAATTAATAAACTCAGCTTGATAATCAGCCCAAGACGGAATCAAACCAACCTGAGCGCAACGCAATAATCCATAAGTAGTGATGAGGTGTGATTTGCAGACGTGTGATTTCGTCGCTGTGATATATTTGTCACTGGTTTCGACTGTGGCTATAGTTTCAAAATCACAGCTCCGAGAAATCGCCATCTCCGAGAAACATGTGATTCATAAATAATTATTGCTACTGATGTTCTACTCTGCAATATATGACACATCCAAAGTCCAGACAACTGCGAGTCAGGTGATAAACTTGAAGTAACAACTAATCCGGGATTTAATTAACTATCATCACACTCTAGAGGTTAACGAGGATAACTCTTTGATACTGAAGCACTCGCTACCGGCTATGTTCTTCCACGAATGACTCACCTTCATAAGCATTATTGGGACACATCGCAGATAACACAGGTCAGAGTGTGGTTTGTTTTAGTATACTATTGTTTGTACAAGACATGACAGCGATATATCAATTCAATTCGCAGAAGAGAGTTGAACATAAAGTACTGTGTGCTCAACATGGGAAATATTGGAACGTTTCAATTAAATACATTGCTAATTTATATAACCCATATTATTAAAGACGATTAATTTAGAAGAATTTAACACTGATTTCTATAAGATCTAGAATAATCTTATGTTATGAAATGTGACAAAGAGAAGACCGAACACATCACTAGTCACCAGTTAGAAGTAATGGTTTGGGTCTCAAAACGAAGATTCCTGTTCCGTATATTACGGGCTGTACTATGCCTTTTGATTATAGTATTCAGATTCATTCCTGTTTTAATAACAAATATCAAAATCTGATTAATTATTATTCAGTCAATATGGCTTAAGCATTACATTGAATTGTAAATCATTCCGGTTTTGTTCCGATTTCCATTCCCCTTGCGTAAAACAAATAAATTCCTTAATTTTGAAAAATTACCATTAATTGAACAGTTGAAGAACCCAGACAAGCTGGATGCCTTGATTTGTATCTATTTTTCCAAAATACGGAATTTCCAAATTATAACCACATATATGGAACCCATTTGTCACATGCATCGGCGTCCCTTGTGTGTTAAATGAGAGAGGACAATCGCAAGGTATCTTTAACTACGTTAATTTCAATTAAAAAAAACTTTGTGGACCTAAATATAGCATATTCGTGCCAGTTCGTCTCTGCGAAATTTTGAAAAAAAAAAAAAAATATATATATATATATATATATATATATTCTCAAGTACTTTAAAATGTTGTTTCAATTACTGTTACTTAGGCCAACTGCCATCCGCTTTAACCAATTTTTCATATTTTACTTGAATTAGGAAACTACTTCACTATGATGAAGGATCGTGGAGCGGAGAAAAATTCTCTCCGACACCGGGATTCGAACCCGGGTTTTCCGGTATGGATTAATGGATAGAGCGTCAGCACGTAGAGCTGAAAACCCGGGTTCGAATCCCGGTGCCGGAGATAATTTTTCTCCGCCCCACCGATCTTTCATCATATAACGCAGAATTCCTGCACGGAAATATCATATGTACTTCGGTACATCACAACAATATGATATGCGTATATAATCACTTAGTGATTTAAGACGGCGCTCATTCCGTCGGATCCTGGCCACTTAGTCATTCGTAATGAATGCACCTCTGCACATCAGTGTGTTGGACATTGTGCCACTGTCACATATCTGTGACACAGTGCATGAGGGTTGGCCACTAAAGGAAAACTAAGAGGTGAAGCTTAAACTGAGAGGATTCACTCCGGCATCGGAATTGGAAAATTGGAATCCGGTGTGGCTTAGTGGATAGAGCGTCAGTACGTAGAGCTGAAAACCCGGGTTCGAGTCCCGGTGCCGGAGAGAATATTTCTCCGCTCCACCGATCCTTCATCATATGATAACGCAAAATTCCTGCACGGAATTATCATATGTACTTCGGTACATCGCAATAACTACTTCACTAAAAAGAAAGGTTTAGTTTATAATAAGGGCATTTTTTTATTTTTGGATACATATATCGTAAGACTTGAAGAAGCAACCTTTTTCATCATATCGCTATAATGCACCCATGTAAAAATTGAATACATTTTATTTATTTGTTTATTTATTATTTATTTAATATTATTTATTATTATTATTATTATTATTATTATTATTATTATTATTATTATTATTATTATTATTATTATTTAGTTTTTATTTATTATTATTATTATTATTATTATTATTATTATTATTATTATTATTATTATTATTATTATTATTATAAAGTAATATGCAAAAGGCGACGAATTTATGGGCTCTTGAATAATTTCTGTGACACGTGCTTTGTACTAGCTACATTATTAATAAAAATAATATATCAAAGAGTGTAATAATCTTATATTATACATGTTACAGTGTATAGACCTAGTCTATAAAGCCTACGCCGACAAATCTCCAAACAGTGCCTAATCATGAATGTTTTGAAAATAATAATAAAATATGCACGAATATATGTCAGGAATAAGAAAACGATGGGGAAGGGATGATAGAAACTGCAGGCATTCATCTTATTCTTTTATATTTTGAATCAATTGGGAGAATATACATCGTCTTTTATCCGCCTTTTATTGTACATATAAGCATAATATACAATATAAAATACTGAAAATATATTATAATATAGAGGGTGAGAAGACGAACCCAAAACAAGATCTAAAAAAAGTTACCCTCTCACATACAAAGGAGAATTTTTGGATGAAAGAAAATACAAACGGAGTAAAATAGATGGTATGGTAGAAAAAAGGAAAGGAGATTTCGATAACTCAATTTTGTTCTTTGCTAAGGGAATGGAACCACGAAGTTTCTTTTTATATTTTCTTCTTCAGGTTGGTTGTCATTGGAATTTGGCACCTTCTATTATTTTCTGCTCGTATAAGAAAGTTTTTCTTGAGACGAAGCTTTGGTCGGGTTAAAGACATAAGAAGGGTTGGGTGAACGCATAACTCTACAAGCCATTCTCACCACAATACGTATTAGGAAGTTCTCCAAACTTTAAAATCGATCAGACATAGTTTTAGCAGTCTTTTATTTCGTTTATAATCCCACGGCTTTGTCTTCGTTTTGCATGAAACGCAAAAGAAATACGGGAGAGACTGCATGAGTTAAAGTGGAACTAGAAATCTCTACTAAACTCTTTATGGAGAAAAGTGTTGCTAGTATTTCCACTTTTATACCATATGTTGCGTAAGTATTATGGATTACAGATAGCCTAATGATTAAAAAATATTTATCCATAGACTGATACAAATTGCCAGTTCGCTTTATAGCCTAATATAAAGCAAGGACACCTTAATAATATACTGTAAAATTGCATATCTTTTGGATGATACTTATTAAATTTCAAGATATTTCAAATCATCATGTCACTAGAGATGAACAACAATCGAGAAAGCGAGACTACAGCGCCCGCACGACAATGTTGTATTACGTCGCGTCCTTGACATACGGACTGCTTGTGAGCGTTACGAGATTCGATATTGATGACTCCCGAAGTCAAGCAGCCTTGAATCGCCACAGTTGTTTATACCTGACTGAACTTTTATCTACTTTGGCAACTGTTATATATGTATAAACAATCAAGTAGCCTATTTGAAACATCTCTATCTTTCCGTGTATAATAATCCGTTCCCCAGATTTATTTTATTACTAGGTCCCTATTAAAAGGCTGGGAATTTTCTTTTCATATGTTTAAGATCAAGTGTGCAATCTCAAGTAAAAAGATATTAATGTTATGTTTTATGTTTCTTAGAAATGCAAATTTATTTGAGAATTGTTTTTTTCTATTTATGTAAACATCTATACTAATAATAAATCTGTAGCCGAAATTTTTCTGGTACTTTTCGATTTTCCAAAAATAATTTGTCCTCAAATATATAATTAACCACCCTGAAACCGAAAATCGCTTTTTTGAAATTTTCGTTTGCATGCCTGTCTGTCTGTCTGTATGTATGTTTGTTACCTTTTCACGCGATAATGGCTGAACGGATTTCGATGAAAATTGGAATGTAAATAATTAAGTTCGTTGTATCTTAGATTATAGGCTATATGGCATTCAAAATACATTATTTAAAAGGTGGGTTATAAGGGGGCCTGAATTAAATAAATCGAAATATCTCGCTTATTATTGATTTTTATGAAAAATGTTACATAACAAATATTTATTTACAAATCATTCCCGAAAAGTTTTATTCTTAGAAAAAGTTTGATAGGACTGATATTTAATAAGATAAATGAGTTTTAAAATTAAAATAACTGCCATCTAAGGCCGTGTAATGAAATATGCAAATGACTTCGTCTATAAGGGGCCTTGGTCAACAACAATCGAAAGCTATGAATCAAAGCCTACAGAAAATGTTTCTGTGTTTTTATGAAGCAATATCGGAAGCTAAATTAACCGATTTGTATAATTAATTATTATTTCACCATTGGAAATTGTGGTTTCTCTGTATGGACATAATGCTATAATGTTATTACAGTAACTTCTGAGTGAATTGAGGACAGGTAAGATTAAAATAGCTTCTTATGCACAGAAAACTTGATAGTCTATTCTGTGTATTCGTTTCCTATATTTCTTAACATAATGTTTATCTCAGAGAATTAACGAACAACGAGAGTGTATTGATTTAGTATGCAGTAATAATATGTTAGCTTAGCATTTCATTATTTTATAATCCAAATTTTAACTATGCTCAATTGAATCGAGTTAAAATACATAAAATACATATGCATTACATGCAATGCAAAAAATTTGGGTAATGAGCCAAGCAGATTATGTTGCCCTGTTGTAAAATAAAATTTGTTCCTCCTGAGATTCAAGGGCCCCCATAACAAATTGAAAACTTACTTATCGGGGTACATCCGTTATCAACACACTTTTTATATAATATAATATAATATAATATAATATAATATAATATAATATAATATAATATAATATAATATAATTTAAGTTATTTGAAGGGTTCAGAACCATAGTGGGCCAAGCGCCATTTACTGAATACGTAGAAAACAAGAGTTAAAATTAAGTTATTACCATAATTCAATGGAAACATGTAACAAGTAAAATAAAGTATACACATTAAATGTAAATGATGTCAATGTTCATTGAACTATGGATGCATGTAATAAAAATTAAGAAACATGTTAAAGGAATTGTCATTGCACCAAATGAGTGCTCTCTGGACCAAAATGATTCCATTTTAATTATTTAAATATAATTTAAATTAAGTAACATATTAAACGATTTATCCTTCTATCAAACACGAATATTCCCTGGATCAAATGTCCTATTTTAATTATCTAATTACTTTATATTTATTTCTAACGGGTGCAGCGGAGCGCACGGGTACGGCTAGTAATATAATAAAATAATAAACCCAGAAAATTTTGATAACTAACATACTGTTCTGTTTTGTTTTTTTTTTTTTGTTCATTTAAACATTTATAATTTCATTTATTTCAATGATGTATGTTATTCAAAGTTACGAAATCTTTCCACGCTGACCAAATGCTATTTCGAGAATGATTAGCGAGACTCGAATCGCACGAGAATGACGAGTCGAGACTCGAAAGACAAATGCAGCGAACACAGCGAGCGAGAGCTGCAGTTAGTTTTGTTCATCTCTATCAGTCACCTTTCATAGTCCTTCGTGCCTAAAAATATAACCTTATCTACATGCTTTAACAATCTGTAAAATCTACTATTTATTATTTGTAACTACATTTCAATTTTTTTCATGCGTTAATAGAAGGATATCATCAACCGCGTTACCAAGTTAATTTGTAATGTTATTATCGGGATCGTAAACCAATAGAAAAATCTGCATCCTTATTACACACTAACTGGAGTCACGTTTATTGAAAAGAATGAGGAAACTTTATAAGAAACGTTTTGTTTATCTTATTAACACATTCACGACCGAGAACAAAGAAGAATCGAGGTCATGAACACCGCGTTACTCTTTGTCCTACAATCTGATGTATCCTTTTCCAAGGGGTTATATACTCGAATACAACTGAGTTTCATTTCAGTTTGTAAATATTCTCTAACGATATACAGTATCACTTCATTCATGTCTGCGTTTGAAGATTACAAAACGGCAGGTTGTTAAGTTGAGAGAGAATGTTTTTAACATTTGTAACACGAAATACTTTAGGCACAACAAGTCTGTTTTTAGTCTTTGTAATATCATTCAGTAATTGTAACTTAAACTTACACTCTAGTATTAATAGTACCCGTTTAAATAATTATGTACAACAAGCACTCAATAAAACACTAAAAGATGTACACAATACTACGATGTTACAGTCTTCAAAGGCAAACAACATAATAACAAATAAAACTCTTCAAGATAAGTTGAAACTAAAGCTAGATGAAGAGCAGAACTATCAGGTAGCTCAGGACTATTCTGTCCTAAGTAATAGCAAGTATATGGCATCAGTGGAAGCAAATAACACGATAGATTTAGTAAACGAAAAACTGGAGAGTGGGCAGCAAAAAGACGAAGAGATAGCCATTAATTACATTTCACCAACTCTGTCTGTTGAGAAACATAATGATGTGGATTCAGCTCTGTCGGGATTCTATGCAGAATGTCTGCTAAAACTGTCTTTTTCTTGTATACAAAGAAAGATGCTTGTTTACATTGACAGACTAGATCGCTTGAATAAATTTGATGTGCTCGGTGATTATTTGTCGATAGTTCGCGTTGCGAAAAATACAAGAAGACCTCTGATGACTGAAGAAAATCTTTCGGAACCAAGAATGAGTGGTGTTGATGCACTGAGAAATCTGGATTCACTCCTAGACCACTCAATTAAACGGTTCTTTTATACTCACGCATTCCGTGTGAAGATGCCTGTCTGGATATTGATGAACGTAGTGGGAAGTCCACAAATGTTATCTGAAAGCAGAGCAGTGAAGTTTACATTGTCACCTATTGACATCGAAGAAGGTAAGATGCATTTTTTATAGGATTAATAATAACCTTAATTCTCCAAAACTTCTAGTTTTATTTCAGTGATTATCTTGTACTTAACTTCTTCTTCTTCTTCTACTACTATTTTTTTTCTTCTCTTCTAGTTTCTATTACTTTTTACCGGTTTCTCCTTTTCCTCCTCGTCCATTTTTTCTTTCGTCTTCTGCTTTTCTGCTTGAAACTGAAGACTTAAAGTACATTACTTTCTCTTGGACTCGTTTTTTTGCAGACAATCATATTTATGTATGTCTATACAGGGTGGAAGTGAATTAATCCTGCAGATTGAAAGGGACGTTAGGGTACACGTAAATGAATTAATTATTACGATTTCTGTTTAAGTGCACGGTTAATTGGAAAATTCAGTTCGAAGTTTCAGCAGTCTGGCAACATCGCCGCCTCTTTCTTCTCATAATACAGATGTAAGAAGTCTGAAATTCTTTTTCTTTGTTGTTAATTAAACTTCTGTTTTCTACGTAGAATTTTTTTGTAGTTTTTATTTATTTTTCTCTCTGTAAATGTCAAATACATCTGCATGAAATTTTCCATGTAGGCCTAATTTAACATAGTATAATAAATAAATATTGGAAAGTACGAGTACATTGAAATTGGTTAAATAGTTTCTTCACAGTGAAAATCTTAATTCTCTATAAAAATATGTACAATAATTGAAACAACATTAAAGTAACATTTTAAAATTTATTTTCGGAACAAAAGTTGCATTGGTTCAGATCAAATTTCTGCACATTTAAAAGACAAAACTAAGATTATTTCAATTAACTATTATTATAATACACTGCTCTCTTAAATTGACTGAATGTATTGGGAATTAAATCAATGGCTTTCCCAAAACACACATTGAAATACTTAATATAAAACAATTTTTATCTCGAAAAGGAAGCAAATACAAACTAAATTTTATTTAAATTTTTTATTTGGTATATCTAACAAAATAACTCCTTAAATTAATGACATTACTTATGGTTCAACCTGTATGTTAACGATACTCCACAACAGTGGACGGCCTGAGGATTTGTTAAAGTACTGTGCCCAAGTCATGAGAAACGCTACAGAAAGTTCTTTTTTCAGCCGTTTCTCTTCGTTTCTTTTGTTTTTCTCAAAGTCAGATTCATTGCTACAGTTTTAAATATCAAGAGTTTGTCTGTTTATTTATTGTCTGAACTCTACTTCTATCTTACGGCTTCGAAGTTTATTATTTTCTATTTTACTTGACATACACACTAAACCTAGCCTACAGATGATGGGACTTCCGAAACGCGCGGTCAGCAGATGCCGGGTCCACATCTAAGATAGCACATTGCATCAAATTATTGAACGGATATGCACGCCTTTGAATTTGAAGCTACGAAGCAACGTTATAAATTATTATTGGACACTTTATAATTCAAGCACATCGCATAAAAATACAAAAAAAATGTGTAATGTATAAAGCAATTATTCAAGAAAAATATCCATTTATACATTACTCAAAAGCTTACAGCCTCATCTCTCCTCCTTATTATATTATAACACCATGTTCATATTTTTATCTGTCATCAACATCTGGTACCTTGTTTCGTTGAGATTGTTGATTATAGAAAGGCATTTGTTAAGATAAGTCGGAAGATTCGTCATATCTTTCATTCGTCTTACAGATTGGAAAAACGTCGATACAATCCAACTATGTTATCTTCCAAGAAGGATTCGAAATTACAGTCGATAGCATTCCCGAATCATTATTACTCCGAGATTTTTTGGTGACTCATTTGTGTTATCAGATTCTTTTAATATGTCATTATAACACGTTTATGCATACTTTCCGGTTGAATATTGAAAGAAATATTTTAAAATGTAATTTTTCGAGATACGGTAATAGTAAATAAATAATCAGTGTCAAGAATATTGGAACAACCACAAAATTTCGAAAAAAAAAAGTATATATACACAGAGTAATTCAAAACCTTTGCGACGCACTCTGAGGGGTGTTAGATCTAACAATAAGAAACCCTTTTTTTTAAACAACCTATGTCTTTTGACGGGTCGTTTCGAAGTTACCGTTGAAAATGTTTTCTCGCGGGCGTATGTCAATTTCTGCGAATTTGTGCACCCCTGTTTGTTTGTTGAGATGTTTGTAAGAGATGAGAAGGTTGTTGTTGTTTATGTTTAATGTTCAATGCGTTTTCCTTTAAGTTGAGTCCAATCATCAATTGAGAATGGATGTCTACACTTTTCCCGAGTTAGCCGACATGGTAATGTGTTATGAGGAGCCTCGCGAAAACGAAGTAGAGCTCTCCACATGTACCAACAACAGTTTCAAGACAGAAATCACCCTCACCACACAATGTTTGCTCGACTTTATCAGCGCCTTCCCGACGATGGGTCTCTTCGTCCCCGACGCATTGGTGGAAGCCCGCGTAGACATTAACCCTAGATGGACCAAGCTTTTTTTGGTAACACGCTGGACCAAGGGAGGGTTAATTAATGTCCACCATTATATTTTACCTTTATGGTTATATTTACAATTTTTGCGTAAGTATTATTTCTTTATTGAGTGATTTAAATAAGAAATAATGTATTTTAAGAAACAAATATTTTTTTATATCTTGAAAATTGTCAAATTAAATTAATTATTGAAAGTTAATGCTTGAACAAATTCTTATACATCATTCACATCTTCATTCAGATTCATCCACCTCATTCACACACTCACAGCGTATGCTTGTCTTTTGACTGTGTTTTCTACACACATACAAGTTGTATTTTCCACAAACAATGGTTGTTTTTGCTAATTTGTTTAGTTTTTCACTCTTGGTGCTACACTGTTTGCTACATGTATAGCACCTCCCTTTCCCTGATGGCTGCTGCTGATTCTGGGTTGTTTTGGTGATTTTATTCTTGAGGATGGCGTCCATTGACATAATGATATTGGTCTGCAGTCCAATTATGGTTGCAGCACGATGTTCCACGTTTGGTTTGATTAGTTGTAACCTCAGTTTCTGTAGATAAAAGCGCCGCCTGTTTGTTTTCTTTTTGTACCAGTCTGGGAAAGTCATAATGTACAATGTATAAGTATTTATGCACGCAATATCAATTAGGGTGTAAAATACTGATAACGGCCAATGACGGGTACCTCTCTTAGTAGTTTACATCCTGGCCATTTTATCTATGGTGTCAACAGAGCCTTTGGTTGAGTTATAGATTAAATTTATATCTGATTTTTTTTTCCATCTTCAGAAAATTTGCCATCTTTATGTGATGACAGCATGATTAGGTTCTTCTGAGGTTTACGAATATACGGCACTAACATGACAGGTGATTTTCCAGATGCAGGGTCAGTGAATGCGAACTTTCTTGAGTGCAATTCTCTTCCAGTTATGGTTTCAGTTCTTCAGGAATATGTTTGGGATTATTCTTCATGGAACCAACTAAAGTAATTTTACACTCGTACAGATGTTCAGCAAACCATATGTTGCGCGAAGCGCATGGCGCATGCGCTAGCGGAACTTCCCGAGTGCTCTCAGTAGCTTCGTTTCATTGGTTGAAGATGGACGCTCCTATTCCAGCTCCCGACGCGTGTGAAGTGCTATCAATGAAAAAGTTTCTGAATGAACAGGGCATAGCGCCGATTGAAATTGATCGCCAGCTGTGCCAGGTCTATGGGCCTAACATCATGAGCAAGCAGATGGTGCGTTGCTCCACAAGGTCGTCTGTGATGATGGTCGGCCTCCCACTGCGCTCCTCGTCGTGCACATTTTGGCGTCCTGCTGAAAATTGTCTACAGCAGCGACGCACCATCTGCTTGCTCATGACCTGGCACAGCTGACGATAAATTTCAATCGGCGCTATGCCCTATGGATTCAAAAACTTTATCATTGATCGCACTTCACACGCAGCGGGAGCTGGAATAGGAGCGTCCATCTTCAACC
This sequence comes from Periplaneta americana, assembly GCF_040183065.1. Taxonomy (NCBI): domain Eukaryota; kingdom Metazoa; phylum Arthropoda; class Insecta; order Blattodea; family Blattidae; genus Periplaneta; species Periplaneta americana. Next base: position 137,146,165 of record NC_091121.1, on the reverse strand, counting down.
AATGAAACGAAGCTACTGAGACCACTCGGGAAGTTCCGCTAGCACATGCGCCATGCCAGGACATTACTCTATCACTTACGCGCAGTCGCTTTGCGCAACATATGGTTTGCTAGCTGTGGGACGAGTGGGAAAGTTACTTTATGGACGCGCCTCGTAATACAATGTTGGTTTCCAAATAAGTACATTGTTACAATAAGTTCATTGTTGTAACATAGTCCCGCGCCATGGCGTCGTGGTCTAAGGCATCGTGCCTAGGACTCGCGTTACGGAATGGCGCTAGTTCCGAGTTCTCATGGGGGAAGAAATTTTCTCATGAAACTTCGGCCAGTGTATGGACCGGTGCCCACCCAGCATCGTGATGCACTTAGGGAGCTACGATAGGTAGCTAAAATCTGGTTTCACAAACCAGTTATAACGGCTGAGGGGATCATCCTGCTAACCATACGATACCTCCATTCTGGATGGATGATCGTCCACCTCTGCTTCGGCATGTGGACGTGAGGCCAGCTGCCAGTTGGTCGGTCTTGGCCCTTCATGGGCTGTAGCGCCATGGATTAACTTTTTTTGTTGTAACATACATTTATAATTTCGAAAAAAAAAATTGTTACAAGTTGGACCAAGGGAGGGTTATTTTGTGACCACTTCGAAATTTGGTCCGTATAATTAGGTTTTCAACCAAAAAAACTTGATTTTCTTTATTGGATCATAAACTTTATACTATTTCTGACACAAAATGAGAATACCATGGTCTGAACATGTTCTATACTATAATAGCAATAGTTTTAAAAAAGTGTGGACATAAATTGACCCTCCCTTGGTCCATCTAGGGTTAATTTTCAATTGATGATTACACTGAACTGAAAGGAAAAGGTAGTGAACATTAAACGTAAACAAACAACAACAACCATTCTCGTCTCTTACAATCATCTCAACAAACAAACAAACCAACAAACAAACAAACACACAAACAAACAAACACACACACAAACAAACAAACAAACAAACAAACAGGGGTGCATACATTCGCATACAGTACATTGACGTACGCCCGCACAAAAACGTTTTCAACGGTAACTTCGAAACGACGCGTCAAAAGACATAGGTTGTTTAAAAAAAAAAGGATTTCTTATTGTTAGATCTAGCACCCTTCAGAATTTGTCGCAGAAGTTTTGAATCACCCTGTATATTTTTTAGATATGATACTAAATTCAGATTAGCAGCGAAATACAGTCTCATGTTTCTCCCTTATTATATGACGACACTGTATCAACATATCGTACCTTGATTCATTGGGATTGTTGAATTTTTTAGTAGGTTATTTTACGACGCTTTATCAACATCTTAGGTTATTTAGCGTCTGAATGAGATGAAGGTGATAATGCCGGTGAAATGAGTCCGGGGTCCAACACCGAAAGTTACCCAGCATTTGCTCATATAGGGTTGAGGGAAACCTCGGAAAAAACCTCAACCAGGTAACTTGCCCCGACCGGGAATCTAACCCGGGCCACCTGGTTTCGTGGCCAGGCGAGCTAACAGGGAGATTGTTGATTGTAGAATGGTATTTGTTAAGATGAGTCGGAAGATTCCTCATACGAGTATCTTTCATTCGTCTTACAGATTGGAAAAAACCTCGAAAATATACAACTATGATATCTTTCAAGAAGTATTCGAAATTACATCAGATACCATTCCCGAATCAATACTCCGAGACTTTTTTTACTCATTCGTGTTATCAGCTTCTTTCATTATGGCATTATAAAAAGATCATGCATACTTTCCTGTTGAAATATTGAAAAATTATTTTGAAATATAATATTTTGAGATACGATAATAGTAAATATACAATCAGTGTCAAGAATATTGGAACAACCACATAATTCCGAAAAAAAATACATATATGTAAACATGCTAAATCCAGATTAGCAGCGAAATATTGTTAACATGTTGAGAATAGAAATGAGGGGATTGTGAACGAATCATTGAACTTACCGAACGAATCATGATTCAGTAAACAAAATTAATCGATTCATTTGTGAATTGAAAGTTCAATTGATCGTCTTCTCTGTCCTCATTCGTTATAAATCGTTTCCTATACAGAATCTCCTGAATCAAGTTTACTTCACTTTTCTATGTCAACTGGATAGGATACGTTCACTTTTGATTCCGGGTGAGAAGCGGTGTTGAGGAGAGCAAACAAAGTGGGACAAAGTACGCTCCGATATTTGCAAAAACTTGTGACTCATAGAGGAACCTTGTTAAGATCAGTTGTTTTTATTTGAATCGCGTGGAAAATAAAATAGCTGTATTCCCAGTAGGCCTATGTCAACTGTCTGTTTTTAATTACCCCTCCAGAGCAATCGAAATTATGATTGAGTTTTGAATTGAATTTATAGAGGTAAAATTATTAATGTAGTGGATATGAAGGCTATTATTGTTTATGACGTTCGTTCTCACTATTTTTGTCATCCATCATCATCATCATCATCTTCATCATCATCATCATCATTTCCCTGTCACGTATTAGACCCCTCGGCTTCTTTTGCTAGGTCTTCCCATATTTCTTCTATCCAAAGGTTGATAATTCATAGCCATTTTCTCCGATTTTGCCTGCATTGTAAAATATTATGATTAACTGCATTAAATTTATATTCACTTCATCTCTTATTTTGTATTTGGTATTTCATCTCGTCTAGTGCAGTGGTTCCCAATTACTTTAGAGTTGCGGGTCCTCGTTTTACTTTTAAGAAAATCTACGGACCCCACACCTTTAAATTTTGGTATCTGCGTAGAAGTAGTAGTTGGGAGGTAGGTAGGCTTAGCAATATTAACAGCAATAGAATTTAACATATAGGCCTACAGGATGTTAAAACGTATCCAATATTTTAGGAGGTACTAGTATGCATCAAAACAAGAAAAAATGTCTATAAACATGGGTCCTACAACACATACTTTCTGAGATATAAACACTTGTTCATAGGAGGTGCTCAATGTGACGTCCATTAATGGCAATCCATTCCTCTGCCCTTCGGTGTAAAGAATCACGCACTTTTTGAAACTGATCAAATGTCTAGGGGATTTAGATTTGAGGAACGAGCAGGCCAAGTTGTGGGGCTTCCCCAATCAATCCAGCGATCCTGAAATATCAGCGTCAGATGTTCACGCTCATTGCCGAAAAAATGTGCTGGTGTGCCATCATGCATGAACCACATCTGTAGTCTTTGCTGACATGGCACATACTCCAGCAAGGTAGGCAATACGTTAATAAGAAAGTTCTGATAACGAGACCGAGTTAATCTCTGTGGTAGCACGTATGGCTCTTAATATATCGCCAAGAACGCCTGCCCATACGTTGATTGAGAATCGGAGCTGATGCCTTATTTCTTCAAGTGCATGGAATTTTCATCAGCCCACACATGGTGATTACGAAAATTCACAACACCATCTGTGCTGAACTCTGCTCATATCCGCAACCAAACTTTTCTTTTCAGTATTCCTTGTGACATATCAGTATTCCATGCCTGGGGTGAGAGATGAATTGACAGGGGTATGATTATCTGGTAGCCTGCTGTATTGTAGGGCAGAAAAATGCATTGCCATAAATATGGACGTCACATTGAGCACCTCCTATGAACAAGTGTTCAGATCTCAGAAAGTATGTGTTGAAAATCTTGAAACTTTGCCTGCGTGGCAAGCTGGAGGTCTAACTACTCAGCCACCGCAGGGGTATGCAAAGGCGAGGCAATAATAATGAAGTGTTTCAAAGTTAAGTAAACACATTGAACAAAATATCACTACAGAGGGGTGGACAAATACCTATCGTCTCGCAGAACGTACAGTCTGGTGCATTTCATTACTTAATCTCCAGGACGTAGAGATGCTCCTGAGACTACATGGCAGGTTACTAACAGATAACACCAACCGCTCCCCGAATACCAGAAAGGGCGCCACCAAAATTTCTGTTAGGGCACATCCTTACATCGTGAAAAATTTGTATCTAATGCTACAGTTCATAGCATAAATACTCGTCGAAAAATGTATTTCATACTATCGTGCTATCAAAAAGGAGTGCGTTATATGGCAGTAAAATTTGTTAATAATCTCCCAATGGATATAAAAAAAATATAATTGAAAACAAGATTATTTAGGGCCAAATTAAAGAAGTGCCTAAATATCTCACGCCTTCTTTTCTGTAGATGAATTTATGACATTCAACAACGCTGCATGAATATTTATGTCTTGTATTTAGTATCATTACTAACCCCTTGTGTTGTATTAGTATAATGTAAAACTCTTCTTTATACATTTCAACTAGACTGTGACTATAATTAAGAGATTTTAGTACGGCACTATTAAGATTTTTTGACATGTTCCATATCCTAGATGTGAAGAGATGTACATGGAATACCATGGAATGCAAATAAATACAAACTCACGTATACAAGATCCTTCGCACGAGCCCGTATGACCGTTCGTGCTATAACTATGCACAGTTTGAAACTTCAAAGAAAACAAAAATAATACTACTAATAAGAAAATAGTAAAATAACAGTTATTATTATTACTACCGTTATCATTAATTATCACAAATAAATACAATACAATACAATCTCAGACTGCCCCCAGATCGCTACCGATACTGTCCCCACACTGCTACTCCAAAGTATCAACCAGGTGCTCTGACCGACATGATCATCCTACATTCTACCACGCCGTAATCATCTCTCTTTGACGGACGCCACTAACAACAACCCACCAATGTCAGGAACACTCCTGATCCGCCAAAGTCCGTTCGCTCGGTGAATGTGCAAGTCGGTATACTTTGATGAAGCCCTTGTTCCACTGACGGGATGCCTTCACATTTATGGCCTTCAGAACCTATAGATGAAAGCGTTTGTGTCAGTCAAACCCTGCAATAATCGAGTGTTGTCAATATTCCTATCAAACATCCAGTTGATTCATGGAATTATCGAGAGACACAAGCTGTTTAAAAATATGGAAACCGTAGTAATTACAGTAATTAGATGCTATAGTTCCTGTTGATGGCTATGTAATACTGACGTTGTAAATAATGTAATGAACGCGTGATTAATGAACTTAGGCCCGGTTTCTTCAACCTTTGTTAAATTATAACAATGTGTTATTCCATTTTAACTGTAAACTTAACAGTTGAAGCATTTCTTCAACTACTGTTAGTACTAACAGGCTGTTAAAACCTATGTTAATTTAACTGCCCAATTTCATGCAGGGGATGATTTCTGTGATTTGACAGACCAGAAGTTCAGACAAAGGTATGGGCTATTTTCTGCCAAGCCTCACTTTTCGCTTTGAACTTAGATACGTTTGTTTGTTTATTCTCATTAATTGGTTTATACTGCGAAATAATTTCCAGCAGAAGGTTTCTTTCTAACGAAGAGAATTTAGTCCCACGATTTCTTTTTGTTCCAGTATTTTCCATTTCATAACAGCAATACCAATACGCCTCTCTACGCTATTGCGATACAAACGAGGAAAGAAGCAGAAATCAAACCTGAGAGAATAGAAAGACTTCTATCCTCTCTGAATCAAACAACGGAAACAAGCGAGAATCACAATTGTCAGAGTTCAGAAAACAGAAGTGAGCCTATACATGGTTATAGGTTATGGTTGAACTCTAGAATCTCTGGTCCTAACAGAGAGTTAACAAACAGAATGTTAAAATGTGAAATGTAAAGTTGAAGAAACGCAATATTTTTAACAGCAATTCATACTTTTAACTTACAGTTAATTAACGCTATGTTAGATGCATTTTAACAAAGGTTGAAGAAACCGGGCCTTAGTGTAAATAATGGTGTAAATATTACAAGAGAAGTAAACAGTGCAGGAGCAATGCCCGGTTTCTGGTACACTTCAGTTAACTCTTAGTTACTTAACTGCACTTATGAATTTAACTCCCCTGATATCTTTCATGAGTTTCCGGAAAGTTAAATCCAGATTTATCAGCGCTTGTAACTAAGAATTGAGGTAACTTCATTTTTTAGTAACTCTTGTCATCCATAGATATCTCAACTAGTATATTGTTAGTTATTTTTTTAGTTATTTATAATTACTTTTGCGTGCATAAGTTGTCAGTAGTAATATGGCTGATGGGTACATAGTGAACTCTGTACTAGTAGATGCTACGTTTTGTAACTAGAGAACCGTATGATAAACGATAATGTACAAACAATAATAATAATTGTTGGTATTTGGCGTGACTATCGAGAAAATAATACTACTGGAGAGAGGGCTAGATGTACTTCCGCTACAAAACTGCAACCATAGTCAGCTGTGGTGGCTCTGGTAGCAATATTCGTCCATATGAATGCTTCTATTTAATAACATTAACATTGGTAGGCTAGGACTCGCATTACGGAATGCGCGCTGGTTCGAGTCCTCATAGGGGAAGGTATTTTCTCATGAAATTTCGGTCAGTGTATGGGACCGGTGCCCACCCAGCATCGTGATACACTTGGGGAGCTACGATAGGTAGCGAAATCCGGTTGTGAATACCAGCTATAACGGGTGGGGGGATCATCGTGCTAACCACACGATACCTTCATTCTGGTTGGATGATCGTCCACCTCTGCTTCGGCATGTGGGCCTGAGGCCAGCAGCCGGCTGTCGGTCTAGGCCCTTCACGGGCTGTAGCGCCACGGATTATTATTATTATTATTATTATTATTATTATTATTATTATTATTATTATTATTATTATTATTATAACACTAGCCGTACCCGTGCGCTCCGCTGCACCCGTTAGAAATAAATATAAAGTAATTACATAATGAAAGTAGGACATTTGAACCAGGGAACATTCGTGTTTCATAGAAGGTTAAATCGTTTATTATGTTACTTAATTTAAATTGTATTAAAAAATTAAAACGCCATCATTTTGATCCAGAGACCATTCATTTGATCATAAAAATTATTTTAGGAAATACAGGAAACGAATGTACAGAATAGCTGTGCATAAGAAGCTATTTTAATCTTACCTGTCCTCGATTCACTCAGAAGTTACTGTAATAACATTATAGCATTATATCCATCTAGAGAAACTACACTTTCCAATGGTGAATTAATTAATTATACAAATCGGTTAATTTTTCTTCCGATATGACTCATACAAACACAGAAACATTCTCTGTAGGCTATCTTTCATAGCTTTCGATTGTTGTTGTCCAAGGCCCCTTATAGACGAAGACATTTGTTTTTTAATTCATTACACGGATGGCAGTTATTTTAATTTTAAAACTCATTTATCTCATTAAATATCAGTCCTATCAAAATTTTTCAAGGAACAAAACTTATCGCAAATTATTTTTAAAGAAACTCTTGTTATGTAACATTTTTCACAAAAATCAATAATAAGCAAGATATTTCGATTTATTTAATTCAGCCCCCCCCTTATAACCCTCCTTTTAAATAATGTATTTTGAATGCCATATAGCCTAAAATCTAAGTTACAACGAACTTAATTTATATTCCAATTTTCATCGAAATCGGTTCAGCCATTATCGCGTGAAAAGGTATCAAACATACAGACAGACAGACATAGAAATAAAAATTTCAAAAAAGCGATTTTCGGTTTCAGGGTGGTTAATTATATCTGTTAGGACCAATTATTTTTGGAAAATCGAAAATTACCAGAAAAATTTCGGCTACAGATTTATTATTAGTATAGATTGGTAGAGCACCCAAGAATGAATATTCTTTGACTGTCGACATATAATCTGATGTTGAGGAAAATTAAGCTTGAGATATTCGAAATTGTCTTTACAAACACACATTATTATCCTAATATGTATAGAGAGTAGAACAATTACCGTAAGTTACGTAAATAAAACGCCATTTTTTAAACTATACCGATAATGTAGTAAATTAATTTATTGTACTCCGTATTATTATTTAATATCAGTTATTATAGTTTACGAAACTATAATGCAGTAGCACCACATGTCGGTATTTGTTGAAATCAGTACTCACAGCCAGGTAAATACAGGACGAGGCACAGATACCAGTTGAAGTACAGATAACTGTACAAATGATAATTGTTGTTTCGGAAACTCATTTCAAACATATCAGCACGTTAAATCGTAGATAACTCTATAAGTACAGATAACTGTCTTTCCAGAAACCGGGCATAAGTAATACAGACGGCTCTGTGGACAGTACAGGATCAAGCAATACATGCTCTTGCTGAGGGAAATCCATAGGTACTTTCCAAATCAATCGAAGAAATTAGTTATTAGTGTTCATGGCCAGGACTTTGTAGTGAAATAGAAGTTACCAAAAGGACCCATATCAGAAATGGCAAAAGTCCTTAAATTACATCCGAATACAGTGCGTAACTTTATTGCAGTGATCCAAAAATTCCAAAAAAGAGGAAGAACACAAACATTTATAAGTTGGATAAATTTAATTGTGGCATTATTCGTCGTAAAATATGACTTTGTTCAGATTGGTAGGTTTTCGATTTTGGACGAACTTCGTTCTCTGCAAGACAAATGTAATTTTCCGTAGGCCTACCTATATTAGACTCTATCAAAAGTGCAGATACATACAGGTTTCAGGTTTTACGTAGGGAACTTTGAATAAGCGTAGAAGTGTAGTACAGTTATACAGTAGGGCCTATATACTATTTGCGGCTAAGTACAGGAGAATGGAGAAAGTTACACAACGCAGAACTGCACGCATTGTATTCTTCACCTAACATATTAGGAACATTAAATTCAGACGTTTGAGATGGACAGGGCATATAACACGTATAGGCGAATACAGAAATGCTTATTGTGTGTTAGTTAGAAGGCCAGAGGTAAAAAAGATTTCTGGGAAGGCCGAGACGTAGATGGGAGAATAATATTAAAATGGATTTGAGGGAGGTGGGATATGATTGTAGAGACTGGATTAATCTTACGATGAAAGAGTAATGGGACGGAGAAAAATTATCTCCGGCGCCGTGATTTGAACCCGGGTTTTCAGCTCTACGTGTTGATGCTTTATCCACTAAGCCACACCGGATACCACCTCGACGTCGGACAGAATCGTCTCAGATTAAGTTCCAAATCTTGGGTTCCCTCTAGTGGCCGCCCTCTGCACTACGTCATAGATGTCTATGAACGTAGGAACGAAGTCCACACATGTGCTGAGGTGCACTCGTTATGAATGACTAGTTGGCCGGGATCCGACAGAATAAGCGCCGTCTTAAATCAAGAAGTGATTTACGCATATCATATATATTATTTTAATGTACCGAAGTACATGTGATATTCCATAGTATCCGGTGTTGCTTAGTGGATAAAGCATCAGCACGTAGAGCTGAAAACCCGGGTTCAAATCACGGCGCCGGAGAGAACATTTCTCCGTTCCATTACTCTTTCATCGTATGATGACGCAGAATATTTGCATGGAAATATCATATGTACTTCGGTATATTAAAATAATATATATGGATTAATCTTGCTCAGAATAGGGACCGATGACGGGCTAATGAGAAGGCGGCAATGAAATTCCGGGTTCTTTAAAAGCCATAAATACAGTTATTTTTAACTTTATGAGTTCAGCTACTTGTGAATATCTTAGCTCAAATTCCTTACACAAGTGAGGACGAAATAAGCCATAATGCTATTGCTGAAAAGTAAACAGTGTTAATGAGGGTTATGGCAGTGTTGCTGATAATGGAAACTTCTAGAGCCCTCTCAGTCTAACAAATACATACAAAAGCAGGAAAGTAAATTCAGAAGAATAGTAATTCTTTCTGCAACATATATAATACGAAATACGACGTATAGGGTCAAAGGAAAGGCAAGTTGAAGTAATAGGAAAACAGCTTTAGAAACAATTCAGGAAATTGGAACAATGTTTTGTGAATAATCCCAATTCAAACATTACGATCAATGTTTAGCTTTAAAGTCAATGCAATTTTAAAATAAAATCTGTTTGAAATAAGCTTATTAAATAAATATCGTTTTCTTCGCAAATCCTTTTGTATCAATTCAGTGATTTTCTTATGCTCTGTATCATAGCCACTTTAATTAGTTCTCTATCTCGATCGCCACAAACTCGAAGCCGATAAACATTTTGGTTGTGTGTCTTTACTCTCCTCTCCTATCGAATGCGTTTTGTTTGGTTGGACGACTTCATTAGGAGTCGAGAAGGTTCCTTTGTGAGTGGACGTCAGACGATTTCTGGAAGTTATATCGAAGACAGAACTCCTTTGTCTATGTTTCTGATCGAATACAGTCAGCCTTCAGCTTTGTCGGCAGAGCCAACTTTCCTTCCAACTATACAAATACGTACTGTCGTATCTATAAATATTAAGTTCTGTAAATTGTGTATCTAGCGCACCCTTACCCGATTGAATAGAATGTCAGTTTTCACGCAGAAGACTCGAGCTCAAGTACCAGCAAGTGCAAGTGCAAGTGCAAGTGGCAATCCTAGTAAACATAATTTATTATATTGCTATGATGTACCGAAGTACGTATGGAGTTTCAGTGCAGTAATTCTGCGTTTCCATATGGTAAAGAATCGGTGGAACGTAGAAAAATTCTCTCCTTCACCGGGACTCGAACCCGGGTTTGCAGTTTTATCCACTAAATCATACCGGATTCAAGTTCCGATGTCGGATTGAATCTCTCTCATTTTTATGTTCTATTTACTGTGTTCTCCTTTATTGGCTTACCCTCGTGAACCGTGTCACAGTATGTGTGACAGTAGACACAATGTTCAACCACAAGTACAGAGGTGCATTCATTACAAATGACTAAGTGGCCAGAGTCCGACGGAACATGGCGCCGTCTTCAGTCACTAAGTGATTATTTACGTGTTTTCATATTACTATGATGTAGTCGACCTGGTTGGCGAGTTGGTATAGCGCTGGCCTTCTATGCCCAAGGTTGCGGGTTCGATCCCTGGCCAGGTTGATGGCATTTAAGTGTGCTTAAATGCGACAGGCTCATGTCAGTAGATTTACTGGCATGTAAAAGAACTCCTGCGGGACAAAATTCCGGCACATCCGGCGACGCTGATATAACCTCTGCAGTTGCGAGCGTCGTTAAATAAAACATAACATTTTAACATTTTTAACTATGATGCACAGTAGTGGCAAAAAAAAAAACCGGACCGAACCTTGTAGCTGATATAAAAGATTCCTGTGCTGTATATTGTGTGAAACTGTGGTAATTTCAATATGAATAGTGGAGCCAGAGGTATGCACTGCTATTTAATGTGAAAATACGCAGTTATCTTTGCCGAATAGAGGTAGAAATGTAATATTGATGCCATATGAAAATAAAACTCTCAAAAGTTTTTCGTCTGTAAGTTTGAGGCACTGAAGGAAACAAGAGACGGTAAGAATCGAACAAATGCAATAAATTTCATTATTACAATTAATTATACAAGATGGGTGTGTTTTGTGACTACCAAAATTTGAATCTGTGACTCTGAAATGAGCTACAAGGGCCGGTCCGGTTTTTTTTGCCACTACTGTACATAGGGAGTTTCGGTGCAGTAATTTTGCGTTTCCATATGATCTTTTATATTATGTTGTGTTATGAATTTATGATGGTATAACAATACTGGTTCGGGGAATTTTATTACTAATCCGAAAGGTTGACACCACTGTCGACCATCACAGAAGATCGATTATTATCGATATAGGTCTATATTCGATATTTCTTCGATAGTTAGAGTTTAGATTGTTTGTTTGCGCAATATGAAGTAGCCTATTAACAAAGATCTTTCCGCCTGTGTTTATGGCTAACGAATGGGCATTTAGAGATTTTTTTATTTAGTTGTGTTGTGATACATACATACATACATACATACATACATACATACATACATACATACGTCCACACTTGTAGAGTAACGGTTAGCGCGTCTGACCGCGAAACCAGATGGCCCGGGTTCGATTCCCGGTCGGGGCAAGTTACCTGGTTGAGGTTTTTTTCCGGGATTTTCCCTCAACCCAATATGACCAAATGCGGTGTTGGATCCGGACTCATTTCACCGGTTTCACCGGCATTATCACCTTCATTTCATTCAGACGCTAAAAAATCTAAGCTGTTGATAAAGCGTATTAAAATAATCTCCTAAAATAAAAAATACATACATACATACATACATACATACATACATACATACATACATACATACATACAACTCAACAAATGTTGCTGTCAAACCCTACAGCAGTTCTGGCAATGTTACGATGGCTCATTTAAATCAAGTAACTTAAGCGCCAGGAGATTTAAATCGTTCAATGTAGGGGACTTAAGCAAGAAGTTTTTTTGAAAATTAGTGATAACCTCTTCTATGGGTTTAAAAATAAGAATGAAATAAAAGCTGCCATTAAAGGCCTTCAGGTTTCTATAAGAACAGTAGCTCGTCAAGTAGAAGACATATCTGCTTATCTGGAGGAACAACTTCAGAAGGATGTCGTTGACTGTTAAGCATTTTCTCACCAGACGAATCTGTTGATATTAGCGATACAGCAAAGATTTTGATTTTTATCTGCATGATTTTCCAGAATTTTACCATCAAATAGGAATTTCTTGGTATAGTTTCTTCAAAAGCAAGAGACACGGCCTAGATATATTTAATACTGTGTACAGACTTTTTAAGAAGACCAAACTCCCGCTGTTCAAGCTTGTGTCAATCACCAGTGATGCTGCAAAAGCCATGACTATTTGTAATAATGGATTTATTGCTCTTTGCAGACAAAATGACGATTTTCCAGATTTCATAACTTATCACTGCATAATACGTCAACAAAATATGTTAGTAAGAGGTTAAATACAAGTAAGATAATGAACATAATATTCAATATAGTCAACTCTATCAGTGAAAAATCTCTCCAGAGGCGTCTCTTCAAGTTAACTCTTGATGAGGGAGTACTACAATTAGTTTTGTACACTGAAGTGCGATGGCTAAGTAGAAGCAGATTTTTGCGTAGTTTTCGCAATTTGCTCAATGAAGTAAAATGATTCCTGAAGGAGAGAAAAGATTAATATGAGCAGTTGGAAGATGATGTGTGATCCTGCCTTTCAACTGACTTTACTAGCACTCTTAATAAAATGAATGTAGAATTACAGAACAAAAGCAATTACATCGGAGAGATGGTAGGCACAATTTTCTCATACAAAAGTAAGTTTTTTTCCAATGATGAATGATATCAAAGGCAATGATTTTCTCATTTTCCTAATAGCCTATTCAGGACCATTTAGAGAGTTATCCAAAAAGACAAGTGCATAACTGGTATTGATACTGTTATAAATGAGCACGAATCAAATTTCAGTGCATTCCAAAATGTTCAAGATATTATTCAATATATGGCCTGTCCGCTTAAATCAGATTTGGATGTAAGGAAAAATGCAGACCTTTTTAGTGATATTTTGGAATTAGCAAACTAGATCTGGAAAATAATATTATAAAATTTAAAAATGACATTCTTTTGAAAGCTGATATTGGTAATTCATCATTATGGAATTAGTGTGCAGTGACAAGTACCACAACTTAACAAGATATAGTGAAATGATCCACTCCTGTTTTGGCTCAACATATCTCTGCGAATCAGCATTTTCATATTATTTAAACATGATTAAAACTTCTGACCGCTCAAGTTTCACTGATAAACATTTCAAAGATTCTTTGAAGTTTGCTCTTACAAACTAAGCTCCTGATTTTCAAAACTTGGTGAATACAATACAGATACAGACATCACATTAATTCAAGAAGGCAGGTACAAATGTGTTATTGTATTTTGTTGTATTTTGTAATATATTTTTTAATTTGATTTTAAAGAAAAAAAATGGATTGTATTTATTACTATGGAATATTGCCTTCTTATAACTTAGCAATATGCAAAACTACATCATTTTTGTTTTCAGTCTTGAAAGTAGATCATCTATAGCAGACCTGGATAATAAGTAGATCATCTACGGCTTAAAGTTGCCCAGGCCTGCTGTACAGAAATACAGTAAAGACGGAGAGAAAAGAGGTTTGAATATAAGAGAGTAAAGTAGAATAGAACGCAAAGAAACAGAAAAGAACAGGACAGAATGAAAACTGAATAAATTAGAAATGACTTAGACTAACCTGGACCTATTCGAATCTACAATTAATTAAAATACGCTTCCTGTTTTTGTAGGGATATTTGTTTAGTGAGTTTTAAAGATGATATTGACTCTAGAGTTATTTCATCGCCAGAGGAATGGTATGAAAATATTGGTGCGTAGAAAAGAATTTGAGAAGAGGAACTAGACATTTAATTATTTGATTGAAGTTATCAGCCTCGAAGCTTCAGTTGAGAATCAGAGATAATTTTTACGAAAGCTAACTCGTAACTTTTACCCATCCATATGAATTGCAACAAGCGCCAGTGTGGTAATATGAATGTGTACATATAGACCAGAGACATGTTTACTGTAAAATGTTTAGTTCTTTGAGCATACCGGTACATACGACTCTGAGTAGATGTTACTCGTATAATAATTTTGTTAACTGTGATTGAAAATTGTACCTGTTGTTGTTTTTTCCATTGCCTAATAATAAGCACATGTTCGTTAGCTAATTACTTGGCCACTAGAAGCCTACTCGATGGATAGCGATTGCAAATGCATTATTATTTCGATCACCTTAGTGAAAAAGTGACTCATATCCTGAAGAATACAATGTACACTGGTACGAAATAAGTCTTTAAAGTTTTTTCCTTGTCCTTTAGACCTTCGAGTTCAAATCTCACGAATTTATTATGAACATATTTTTATGGCTTCTTAAATATGCAATTAAGAGTCATGAAAATATAATTAATTATTATTTATCTATGAAATAACGATTGAAGTTCTCGATATGACATATTGGAATATTGGTAGCAAGTTATAGTTAGAGTTTTCCCCTTTGTAATACATAAATGTAATTGATAACGTCATGAATTGTAAAGGATTATACCAAGTCGTGAGTGTTTTGTAGAAATCAAGATAAACGAATTTATTTCATTGATGATTGCGTTGTCTCTGGTCTTTATATCCTCTTGGATGTTAATAAAGTAACAAATTTTCGTAAACTGAGTCTTTTCCTGTACTATAATAGATGATATTCCTAATGTTGTTAGTGTTCTTGAATTTCGTGATCTGAACACGAGAAAGAAATATCTTAAATATCGACATTTCTTTGTTAGTCGGATGTGATAGAGCTTAGTTTTGTTGACAACTCATTTTTGCTAATTTGTTATTAAATATTTCCTATACAGAGTAGCCCAAAAAATGTTAGCACTGTTTGGTCATCAATAACTTTGGAACAAATTGAGATAAAATTTAGTTTTCCGGGGAAATTGCAGCTGACCAAATGAGCGCGCAGGTGTAATCTGAAAACAAAGTCACGGATGCAAGAAAGGAACAACGGAAGGCGATTTTGAAGTGTAATAAAAGTTTGAAAACATTAGCGAGGTACAGCGACAATGTTGGAACGAGTTTCAAACAATGTCACCGATACGTATAACAGTTGCGCTTATTCGAAACAGACTCGGAGCCAAAGATATTGTTAACGATGTGTATAAAGGACGTTCCGGGTGATCTGCAACAGCAACAACTGCAACAGTTTACACGTTCACCACAGAAGTCTGTGAAACATTGTGCACGTGAAACCGGAGTGACGAATTTTGAAGATACAAAGTGGAAGGTGTACATTCCAAGACTGCTGCATGCAAAGAATGAATAGGATCCTGATGGACGAATTGAGTAGCCAACTGTGAGTGGTTCAAAAACATGGTGCGCGAGGTTGGAGAATTACATAGCAAGAAATATTGTCTGATCTGATGAGGCACAATCCAAATTGAATGATACTATAAACCGCCACAATTGCGTCTACTGGGCCACCGAAAATCCGCACATTCATCAAGATAAAGTAGTCAATTTATCGGGACTTAATGTATAGTGTGGTTTGTCCTATCGTGGTTTGATTTTATCGTTCTTCTTTGAAGGCACAGTTACAGGGCGTATCTGGATGAAACTCTTCATGGGTTATGGATAGGTCGAAGAGGTGCTGCCGAGCACCCAGCAAGGTCCCCAGACCTAACACCTCTCAATTTCTACCTAAGGGGAATCCTAAAGGATGTTGTTTACGGGAAAAGCCAGCTACACTGGATGCGCTACGAGAATAAAGCAAAATGTCATGTGCAGCTATCACAGTGGACACGTTACAGAATGTAGTTCGTGGAACATTTCGGCAGCATCGACTGTGTTTAGATGCTGAGGTTGCCACTTCGAACACATACATTAAGCTACAATTTCCCCAAAATCGACAATTTTTTATCTCCATTTGTTCCAAAGTTATTGATGAACAAACATTGTATACATTTTTAGGCTACTCTGTATTAAAATGTTTAATATTCCTTCAAAATCAAGTTGATACGTGTGATATTAAATCGCGTAGTCATAAATTTTAATAAGTATATGTATTCAAATTTCTTTCAATAATACCATTACGTTTATCATATTTTTTAAGTTACTATGATCTAGTAATCCTACAAAGAAGTCTTTCCTTGGATGTTATGAGTGTAAACAATTCAGTGGACTTCTAATAATTGGTGTAGGGAAGCAGAAGATTAATTCTAGTTATGGCAAAGAGGCAAGAAACTATTTTAAATATAGATATTAAGTAATAAAATATCTATTTTATTAATTCTTTGAATCGTTCCTATTGACATAGGTGATCGTCAACACCTCATAAAATCTAAAAAGATAACAAGATAAATGCTTCATCATTAACTCTGTTATTGGATTATAATGTGATGTCATATGTTACTTTGTTCACAATTTACATGTAGCAATTTACAGATTTCAATGAAGACTTCAAAGTTATGATGTTAAATAAACTAAACTAAAATCATATCTTTTGATCTAGAACTAAAGAAGCAATGACTCAGTAATGAAAATGAGTAGAGATTGTGGAACATATTATTAACGACTAAAAAAAAGAATAGTGTCATGAAAATGACACATACTTTTTCATTATCCTTTTTACGCGTTTAAAAAAATTCAGTTCCTATATCTTGTTGCAAATTATATACTCTATATCGATTTTTTTTCCTGAATTGCATAAATAGCACCATTCTTCATAAAACATTAATTTGTTACACTTATGAAATTGTAAGGATTAAGAAAATCAAAGTATTAATTCTACACACATTCCGACGAAATAAGTTTCCTTACATTGTACTCGCTTCTAATATCCGTTAGATTTTACGAGAACAAATTTTTAATATTGTTAGTTATAAAAGTATTACTTAAAGATTTGTAGAGTATAGTGCAGATTTAGTTGCATCACTCTTTCTGCACAAGAATTACGTCAAGCTGAAATACTTACTTACTTAGTTACTGGCTTTTAAGGAACCCGGAAGTTCATTGCTGCCCTCACATAAGCCCGCCATTGGTAGCAAGATTAATCCATTCCCTATCATCATATCCCACCTCCCTCAATTCCATTTTAATATTATCTTCCCATCTACGTCTCGGCCTCCCTAAAGGTCTTTTTCCCTCCGGCCTCCCAACTAACACTCCATATGCATTTCTGGATTCGCCCATACGTGCTACATGCCCTGCCCATTTCAAACGTCTGGATTTAATGTTCCTAATTATGTCAGGTGAAGAATACAATGCGTGCAGTTCTGTGTTGTGTAACTTTCTCCATTCTCCTGTAACTTCATCCCTCTTAGCCCCAAATATTTTCTCAAGCTGAAATACTAGCTATACATTTTCACAATTGAATGTAAGAAATCCGAAAGATAATTGCCAGAGCTATTTTTATAATAGTCTTGCCCCATTTTTCGTCGTCTTATTTTATGGCTTTCCTAATTTTGAAAAAGAATGAATGTTATTATTAGTATTATATAAAAGTTTTGTTATAAGAGGTAACTTCTTTCCTCTTGAATAATTTCAAGGGAAAAATTGTTCCGGGGCCGGGTATCGATCCCGGGACCTCTGGTTGAACGTACCAGCGCTCTCCCAACTGAGCTACCCGAGAACTCCACCCGATACCGTCTCAACCCTTCCCTTTTTATATCCACACAACTCGCGTGGGCTGACGAAACGCCAGAGACCCACATCGAGTGCACACAATTCCAAGTCACACAGAGTTTGTGTGCACTCGATGTGGGTCTCTGGCGTTTTGTCAGCCCACGCGAGTTGTGTGGGTATAAAAAGGGAAGGGTTGAGACGGTATCGGGTGGAGTTCTCGGGTAGCTCAGTTGGGAGGGCGCTGGTACGTTCAACCAGAGGTCCCGGGATCGATACCCGGCCCCGGAACAATTTTTCCCTTGAAATTATTCAAATCTGCTCTACAGGAAGCTTCACCTGAAAGACTAGATTTGCATTTCATTCCTCTTGTTCTTTTCTATTACATTAGTAAAATACGGGGTGGGCATAATAAAACTGTCCCGCGGAAAATATATATGAAATATATGAATTTATATGTATTAGACTGACGCGGAAATGACCCTGACAATGCAGGAAACAGTGATTTTGATGCAACAATGGCTTGCTGTTATATGTTCGCGCATACGCATCTCCCGCATGCTCTGTTCCGAGCTTCGCTGTGTCATTACGTTTGAGTGAGTGAGAGGAGCAGACGTGTTTAGTGCCAGTTTATTGCAACACAAAATGGTGCTCACGATAAAACAACGCGTGTTCATTGTCGAGTGTTATGCGAAGCACAATTCATGGAAAAGGTGTGCGGAACTGTTTGTGCGAGAGTTTCAGATTTGACGTGTTTTGGCAAAACCTCCAGCAAAGACTGCAATCCAAAACTTAGTCGGAAAATGGCGTGAAACGGGCTCTGTAGCGAAGAAAAACCGTAACCATCCGAAAAGAGTTCGAACATCAGAAAACATTGCTCGAGTGCAGGAAAGCCTGGAACGAAGTCCGACGAAATCGATTTTCTGGGCCAGTTTTATTTTTGCCCACCCTGTATTCCTTCCATTCAGCAGTGATAATTCTGTTTGATTGAGTTGTCTCAAATTCCATTTTATTTCTTCTAAACATTGCCCTCATATTCTTTTGCCCATCGTTCAGGTCACATTATAAATCTACAATTTCTTTCAGTAATGTTCTTTAACTTATTTGATTTGCTCGTTCGAGAAATTTCCATTTTCGACATACTGCAAATAATCCATGCTTCTTGGAATTTGTTCTTTGTTATTACAAATCTTCCTTTTCTAACTTCAGGTGTAAACTAAGATGTGAAATTATTATTGTTGATATTAGTTTTTCGCTGCTGTATTGATTCATTGGCCGCTTCCAGGATATTTATTTTTAAAGCTACTGTTGGAAATTGATTGAGTCCTTTTCTTAGATAAGTCTATGGCTGATTTTTATTGTGAGTTGATCTTGATAGATCTGCATTTTGCAAGGATTTTAAAACGATATTGAGTTTTGAGACATTTTGTGGATTTTTGTTTCTTCTATGGGCATTATAATTTAATATTTAGTAAGTTACAGTTTACGATCGCTGACTACATTTTCAAAATTTAAAGTTAAGTCATATGCAATTTGGTTTGATATGTTGCTCTGTGCTTACACGGTTAGTGTCTGGGTCACAGAGGTTGCACAAGCTGCTGATACTTCTGCAGCAGTGAAATTCTGTGAACCATTTCTGGTGAAGCATACAGACAAAGCCCACTTCCACGTTCACGGGGATCCTTTTGGTTGCATGTCCCTGGTAACGCATGTCAAACAATGGATGTATGTTGTGGAGGTAATGGAAGAGAGTATCCATATACTTCTAGCTCCTAAATACTGGAACTATCAGTTAAGAGAAAAAACCGTTCGGAGAATTCATCTTCAAATCAAGCTAGCAATACACATGAAGTTGTAAAACGAAAATATTTGCACACAGAATTAACAGTGTCTCCGAAATGTGCCAGTTTTCTCCCGCAGCTTAAATCTTGCTATCCATGCACTGATTTAAGTCTTGAAACTAGAAGGACCAATTTATTATAACTTTTGAGGGCAAGAGAACAAAAGTTCATTAATGATTAAAACAGGATGAAAGACTTCGAAATAAAATAAAAATGTGACGATTTTTGCAACGATGTGACAGTCGTGGTGAAAGGTATGCAATCTAATCAAAATTATCACAACCATCAATGTGTTGTGTACTGAAAGAAATTCACTATTCAGAAACTTCTCATTGCAAGAGGCACAAGCAGATAAAGACATCTTTTTTTTTTCCTATCGCAGCCAGCGAATAGGGATTGTATAGAATTTTCCTGTGCTTTGTTTCTCTGTGTGCCGGTGTTCAGTTCCATTTTCAAGCGCTAGAGGTTAGTGTAATCGAGCACACGGTAAGATAATAATTGAGAATAGAGTTGAGACACAGGATCCAAACATCGCCTACCTTATTGCATAATCCAGTAACGCTTTGCTTCAAATAAATTCAAGTTAACAGCTTTTCCTTATTTCTCAGTGTCAAACTAGTTGTAATAATATTTTTTTTATATATTTTATATAATATTATATTATAAATATTATAAAATAATATACATTATAAATTTATATATCAAATTCGTTTAATATTTGTATACAATATAATATAGGTATATCGCTTTACTTCTCATTGGAGTTTGTTTTTCTATTTTCAGCGCTAACAAATCATTACATATTTTAATTGCATAAATCACATATTTTATTTAACGTTTCAACTCTCGTTATAAAGGAATTCTAGAGTCTAGACATTACAGGTAATAACGGATTTATTATTTCAACGGTCCAATTTATTTTGAGTACATAATGTACCTGGATGTATTAATTGTATGTGTTATATTTCCGCTGTGTCGACTGTTAGCTGGTGTGATGTCAGTACCAACTCCTGAGAGAAAGCAGCATCTCACGCCCAAACTGGTTTGAAGGTCATTGAAATCATTCCACTGCTACATCAAAAGTACCGACGCGAAGTATCCATACTGTATAATTATCTATATGCTGTCGCAGCTGTCACACTGATCACTTCAGATCCCAATCAACAGTGAACTGAATGTCGTAAATTGTTCAGATTTTTTTTACAATCTTTTCATCGAAATTTACCAGACTTTTCAAACAGCCCACATATAGATTAGATGTATTAAATCAACATAATGTGAAGAGATCAACACGTCCTTCGACTTATACGCATAAAACTCGAAAAACTATGTACAAATAACGTACATACATACATACATACATACATACATACATACATACATACATACATACATACATACATACATACATACATACAGTCCACAACTGTGGCGTAACTGTTAGCGCGTCTGGCCGCGAAACCAGGTGGCCCGGGTTCGATTCCCGGTCGGGGCAAGTTAACTGGTTGAGGTATTTTCCGGGGTTTTCCCTCAACCCAATATGAGCAAATGCTGGGTAACTTTCTGTGTTGGACCCTGGACTCATTTCACCGGCATTATCACCTTCATCTCATTCAGACGCTAAATAACCTGAGTTGTAGATAAAATATCGTAAAATAACCCACTAAAAATAAATACATACAAACATGAAAATAATAAGATATATAAATGATTTTTTTATTTAAGTAGCCTAGTAGTGGTTCATAAAATATAAATTTATCCTTAATCCTAGAAACATATATAGTTATCGATAAAACATTTAAACTATCACAGTCTACATAAATAAAAATGTAGTTTTCTTGACTTAAAATGAATACATTTATCCCTGTCAAAATTTACTATTTGTTTTCCACATCACAAAAAAAATATATTATGGAATGTTTTTCATATATATATTTTAATGTTGTTCGCCTTGAGATAGTAATGTGTCTGGTAACTATATTAGCAATTATTTTATATAAGCGTACTGTTCGATTCTAATATTTGTTTCCGCCTTTGTTTTTAATGAGTGGACTTGCAGCGTAAAGGATCTTTATTATAGTTTAAAATTTTACAAATTTCAGTCACAGAGAGTTCACGCTTCAGAGTTGTAAAGGAAGACTTACAGACACATAAAACTTTGACTACTTTCATATTAGTTTCAATTATATATTTTTTTTCGATACCAACTCCCATCTCGTTCAAAGAAAAGATAGCATAAACAATTTATTTCTTGAACCAGTAGTAATAACGGGTCCGTTGACATGTTCGCTCATAAGCCATTAACATATTGTTTTTACTTTCTGCTCATTACAAACAATACAGCAGAACTAAAGCAGAACACACCGCCATGACACAACAGTGCACGATGTTATTCGTCTGCTAATTCCCGATTGCATTTTAAGTGAAGTACCTATTTCTTGCAAGTTTCAGATAGGATAACTTGTTAAGAATATGGACATACGCACTTTTTCACTTGCTGCCGTATGGGGAACGAAGTAAATAATAATGTGCAGTGTCAACAACTGGTGACCATTCCCTTCCTGCAATTAATGCCAGCCAATCAATAAATTTGCTCCTGCCTGCAAACACGCCGGCTGCCAGTAAAAATATATATCGGACAGTACAGTTTAGTTCAAGGAAATTTCAATTTAATACAATAAAATCTCAGAGACATAATTATATCAATATTGACAAATCCATTTAACCTCTGATACTGAGCGGAATATCAGGTCGTTGGTTCAAGTCTCTCAATGTTGTTTGGTACTTGATGAGGAGAACAGACTTTCTCAGCGTCATGGAACTATAGTTTCGTGTTCATCTGGTGGAATAGCCGAAATTAGGACTTACGATGAATCTAGGCAATTTAAAGAATGAAATTGGAATTAATGAGGTAATATTTTATTTTGATAGCTATTAATACCTAGAGCACGGGATTATAACCAAAATTGGCAATATCTCGTCATCATTGAATTATTGTTAATAATATAATAGTTATACCAATTATTAATAATTCTTGATTATATTGATGGATTAATTTATTTATTCCTGTTATTGTTACTATTGCTCCAATAGCTCCCGTTAATGGCCATTGACATTACATACACAATCCTATAATTTAGACAAAATCAATTACCGTCATTTCCCGTAACTATGGTCCTGGATCAAAACTATGGTCCACAATACAACCATTCAAAGAACATTGTAGAAGTAATATAGACCGTTGGTAGATAGCTGCAGTGACTTGACTTCAAACTACAGTACAGCAAAAATATAGATAAACGAGGTACTACGTTATGGGTATCGTGGATCATAGTTGTGTTCCAGGACTATAGTTATTGGAAATGACGGTACTTAATATTTAAAATTTAGGCAAATATTTACGCGAATTTATTGTATACCAACATAAATGGTTATAATGTTAGGAGACAATCACAGTAAGCTTAAACACTGAAAAATAAGATATGTTTATTTTACGGTGCTACTGTAAATGTTTCCTATATTCTTACTAATAATGTTATGAATTTTATTAAGTAATATATTATCACACCGAGCGGGCTAGCGGCGTGGTAGAGGGCTGGCCTTGCATTCGGGAGGTCCGGGGTTCTATCCCAGGGGCCGGCAATCCTAACTGAGTTTTTCCATGGTTTCCTCAGTTATTTCCAGGCAAATGCCGGGATTGTACCTCTTGAAAGTCCGGCCACGGACGGCGATCCTTCCCTTAATCCTTTCATATGTGTGAGTGAATGCTGTGTAATGTCTTAAATGTTTGTGTTGTATCGGAGGTGGCCCTGGCATTGAGCTGATCCCTCATCCGGGGAGGCCCTCCATGTCCTTGTGTGGTCAAAAAAGTATGTATGTGATCCATAGATTAATTCTTCTCCCGACAGGTCGCGGCCCTGTAAGGCCCGTGTGCCGTGGGTCGTGTAAATGAACCTTGAAGGGAGAGGTTAAACTAAGGGAAATATGAATAATAATAATAATAATAATAATAATAATAATAATAATAATAAGAATATATTCTTTACCTAATGTAGCCTGAATTGGGCACATTTGATACTGCATTCTTCCACAATTCTTTCTTATTTCCAATACAAAAGCAACAAACTCTCAATGCTTTTACTGTATATAGAAAATATAAAAGATAAATCAATTGTAGTACTAAGATATCGTCGGTTTCCAAGCAAAACACATTAAGTAATAAATATTATTTCTGAGAAAAATGCGTATATGATGTATGTAATAAACTTAGAATTGGAAAATTAAATATACATAAAGAGAAAAAACTTTCTAAAAATGATATTTAGAGAATTCACTTTTGACAAGAGCTTTCAAAACAACTTTCTCTCAGAGGTAATATTTTTAACGTAATGTGTTTTGCTTGTAAGTCGACGATATATATTATATACTATACATATACTGCTTATATATGTATATATTATAGAATATATATGAGTATATTTAGAGTAAAAGCTGGTAATATTATGATATTAATAATACTGTGATAGTTCTTTTTGAGAATTTTTTATAATTTTACTGAGCGAGAGGAAGATCGGTTTCTTACGTCAACGTATTAAGGGAATGTTCATGGACAAGTTTCTACACAAAACCGGTCCTTCTCTCGCTCAGTAAAATTGTAAAAAATTCTCAAAAAGTACTAACATAATATTATTAGCAGGGAAAGGATTTATATGTAAATACATATTTACTTATAAAGCTAATATAATTTATATTTTGCATTATCTTTATGTTTCACAATGTGTAGGGTTGAAAAATCCTACTTTTATTTTCCATATTTTTCCATATTTTAGAGTTTAGTACATATTTTCGTTAATTTCCATATATTTTCCATATTTCATATAAAACAGTCCATATTATATTAGGTTTAACAATAAAACAAAACAAAATTCCATTAACTTTTAAAAATACATTTCAACAATACAGATTTAAACACATGTTCAGTAATCCCTTTAACATCAGAGTTATTTGAAAATTAGCAGTCCTATCAACAATGGGAAAGTAAGTTACAAAACTGTATTAATTTAATTTAAAATTTTTAACAGACTTCAGTTGTGCAGCTCAACAGTTAAATGCCAGTCAGAGTACACATAGGTTCAGTTTTGTAAATCATACTATAAAGACGGTAAATATGCCAAAAGTACGTCATTCAGTCAATTTAAAATCAAAACTAACAAGTTACATTTCAGAATTTAAAGAAGATGGTTTATCAACTGACAATAAAATATTATTTTGTAATTTGTGTCAGTGTGCAGTATCATCTACACAAAAGTTCCTGGTGCAACAACACATTACAACTAGTAAACATCAGGCCAACAAACAACTAAATTCCAAGCAGAGACAATTGTTTTTAACACAACCAACAACATCGAATGTAAGATCTGAGTTTAACATCGACCTGTGCCGTTCTCTCATCTCTGCTGATATTCCTCTCTACAAACTAAAGAATAAGGTCTTCAGGGAATTCCTTGAAAAATATACTCAACATACAATCCCGGATGAGTCAACACTTAGGAAGACGTATGCTCCATCCATCTACGATGAGACAATACAGAAGATAAGAGATGAAATTAAAGATAGTTCAATTTGGGTTTCCATTGATGAGACTCCCGACAAAGAAGGTAGACTTGTTGGTAATGTAGTTATCGGTTTGTTAAGTGAACAATATTCTGAACGAATTCTTTTACATTGTGATGTTCTAGAAAAGTGCAATAACAAAACTATAGTTAAACTGTTCAACGAAGCTATGGGTATCCTGTGGCCAAAGGGTATTATGTACGATAATGTGTTATTCTTTATTAGCGATGCTGCCCCTTATATGGTCAAAGCTGGACAAGCATTATCTGTTGTATATCCTAAATTGACTCATTTTACTTGTGTGGCGCATGCATTTCATCGTGTGGCAGAAGTGGTCAGAGACAATTTCCCTAAAGTAGATTTGTTGATTTCATCAGTGAAAAAAGTATTTCTCAAAGCTCCCAGTAGAGTTAACGTGTTGAAAGAAATGTACCCTGAAATTCCATTGCCACCAAAGCCAATTTTAACTAGATGGGGTACATGGCTAGAAGCAGTTGAATATTATGCCGAACATATAGACTCTATTAACAATGTTCTCCTTGCATTGGACTCTGAAGATGCAGTCTCAATTGATACTGCGAAAACAGTTACCTGTGACATAAGTGTGAAGAATGACTTAGCTCACATTCAGCATATATTTTCATGCATCATAAAAACGCTCAAAAGTCTCCAAAATAGGCACCTTTCACTATCTGAAAGTTTTGAAATTATAAATAGTACTGTGGAACAACTGAATCGTGGTAGAGGTAAAGTTGCAGATGCAGTAAGAGCTAAGGTGGACACTGTACTTTCAAAAAACCCTGGATATGAAGAACTACAAAAGGTTGTTGCTGTGATGAGTGGTGAATCAACAGTGAAGATTAACTTGGACTTATCCCCAGCAGACATTGTGAAATTGAATTATGTACCAGTTACTTCTTGTGACGTCGAACGCTCTTTTAGTCAGTATAAATCTATCCTCAGAGACAATAGAAGAAGATTCACTTTTCAGCACTTGAAAGAAATGTTTGTAACCTATTGTTATGGTAACAGACAATAAAAATTGTGTTTTGTTGAAACTACATTGGAAGATAAGGTACGTCCATTATATTTTTTGTTTAGTTTGATTAAAATGTACCAATATTTAACGTACATAGTCATTTTTTTATAATTTTAAGTCCATATTTAATTCCATATTTTGGTAAAAATCCATATTTAATTCCATATTTTGGTAAAAATAACTACATATATATTTACATATTTCATATATTTTTAGTCCATATAAATCCGTTCCCTGATTATTAGTATCACAATTTACTAATCTATACCCTATATGTATTTCCCCGGAAGAACTAATGTAGAAATTCTTAGACCGAAAGAGATTAAGTGGGCTGAGGGGAAAATAAGGGACGGTACTCCGGTAGATAGGCCTATTTACGACAGCCAGTAATACTTGTGATATTTTATCGATAATAACCAACTACCTAGCGAAATATAAGTTATATTAATCGAAGAAAATAAATCGCAATTAATCTTCTTAAATTGCTTTACGACTCTTAAGGAATTTGTAATTCTACTGACAGTAAATTAGGCATTTATTTATAAAGAATACAAAGTAGGTAATTAAAAAAAGTATATTGTCGAAGCTTATTTTGAATGCTAACCGTTAGCCGATTGTTTGAAAACAATATACAGTATTAATTTAGAAGGTTATTTGCCGCCGATGGATTTGGTGTCAGCGAGATGAAATTTCGGAGATGGGGTTGAGAATTCACCATGTGATTACCTGACATTCGTCTTACAGTTGTGAAAATTCTAAGCTGGAATCGAACCCACGCCCGAGCGTTAATCGGAATCAATAGGCAAACGGACTACCTCCTGACCTGAGGCTGGGACTGAATTTGGTGTACAGTTTTCATTTGTTTACATTATCACCACACTATACAGTTTTTTTAAATACCAAATTTCTTCGTATTGTCCTAAATACTGTACTTCTGAAAACGTGTTTAAATTTTACAAGTAATTTTAAATCAATTATTTATGACAATAAATTATTGCGTTCAATGTCTGAATAAACTTTTCTCCTTGTTTAATCAAATAGCTATGATAGTAAATATAGGCCTAATGAAATATGTCCCTGAAATTATTTTCCTTTCTCCTAAAACACGAATTGCAGTTTTGTTGGTTACATCCTTATTCCGGGAAAGTCTTGTATTGCTAAGCATTAATGATTAGACAATTATATACCTTTTAGCACCATGAAGAAGCATAGAGGTCACATGGAAATAGAGCTCTATGCTGGAAATATCTCGACTCTAGAACTAGGTGGTGTGGTCGGTATCATGCTTCGACCTCCCTTTACCCTCGGGAAATACCCGTTACCGTACTCAATCTGATAGAAGTCTGAGTGGACCCAAGGGGCGTTCTGAAAGTTTTGGTAACGAGAAAAATCTCGCTACCAACGGGGATCTTGCAGTTCTTAGCCAGTTGCTCTATCAAATGAGCTAAATGGCCTGCAGACATGATGATAGGCCTAATACATAAAATATATCAGTAATGAGGTAGTAGTATACTTGTAATTTTAACATTAAGAAGATATTTTTGCCATTATTTTCAATTTTATTTTCAGTTTTATTTTCCATTATTATTATTGACTTGATCATGAAGTTCATTTTACTTCATAATTTTGTTACTATATTCTATTTATCTCATACTACCTCGAATCGAGTGACTCGGCAAATATAATGTGTGTATAATGTACATATATATATATTAAAACGTGGGGGTATTGAGTCCGTTCAGCCCTAAGAAAAAGATGACAATGTGCTGATCGTAAAAATTGCCCAAAATGTCAGAAGAAATAGTAGTACGTCGAAAACAAATTCTCAACACCATACCTACTAGTTAGTACAAATATCAGTGACATGTCTTGTTGGAATTTTAAGTCTGATCTCTATCTGTCACTCATTCATAGTGTTCTGCCCAAGAACAGTCTTTTACTGCAAACCCAGAATTCTCCAGTGTTTTCAATTTTCTGACTTCTTATTCTCTGCGTATGATCCATATATCTTAATGTCGTCTATTATTTGATATCTTCTTCTGCCCCAAATTGAAGGGCTCAGAACCATAGTGGCCCAAACTCCATTTACTAAAACCGTAGAAAACAAGGGTTAAAATGAAGTTATCACAATAATTCAATAGAAACATATAGCAAGTAATATAAAGTATAAACATTCAAACTAAATTATATGTCAGTCTTCATTAAACTATGGCATTCACTTAATTTTAACCCTTGCTTTCTCCATTTTTAATAAAAGGCGCTTGGCCCACTATGGCTCTGAACCCTGCACTTCTCCCGTTCATCATTCCTTCCAGTGCATCCTTCCGTAGGCAGTTTTTTCTCAGTCAGTGAACCAGCTAAATTCTTTTTCTCTTTCTGATCAGTTTCAACATTATTCTTTCTTCACCCACTCTTTCCAACAGAGCTTCGTTTCTTATTCTGTCTGTCCATTTCACATGCCCCATTCATGTCCATATCCACATTTCAAGTGCTTCTAGTCGCTTCTCTTCACTTCATGGTAATGTCCATGTTCTTGATCCCATACAATGCTACAGTCCATACAAAACACTTCACTAGTCCCTTCTTTAGTCTCTATCTTTATGGTAAAAGATTGAAATTTTGACTAAATGACGGAATATAATTTTATTAATATGTTCGTTAATTAGTTCCCTACTTAGTTGAATTGAGGTTATGGTAACTCTAGGGCCATCGTATTCGTACGGCCGGAAGAATTAGATCAATGCAAAAATGTCCATGACCCCATCGGGAATCTAACCTGCGATGTTCTGGCTTTACAGCGTTACGCCTTAACTGCCTCTCCTGTCGACAATTATAAAAAATAAGAGTCTGTTGACTCCCATATCTTTCCATATGGATGGATATGATAAATGCAATACAACCTCCAGGTTAGTGGCAAAATAAATTAATTTGTAAAATCACTTTGCCAGTACGTTATCAGTCCATTGTACCTCAAACCCTTCTTTCTTAGGATAGGGTCACTGCAAACGTTTATTTAAAAGAAAATATCCTATACTAAATCTAAGTATGTTTTTATAATTTATTATATAGCTGCATTTTTTAACTGCGCCATGAGCAAAATGTTAATTATATAGTTAACTTTATATGTTACATGCATTGCTAAGTCTGCAAAATAGGAAGGAAAATAACCTACAGTTTGTATTCATATCATAACTCAGGTATTCTCGGGCCGCACATGGAGATCGCCTAAAACTTCAGAGACCGCACTTGCACTAGAAATTCGATTGTAGAGGCCGCGCATGGGCATCTCGGGATAACATTGTCTATTAACCTTCATAATTGTTCATCTTTGAAATTCTTACTATACACTTCTTGTCTTTGTATTACGTGCACTTATCTTCTGTATAGCACTTTTTCTAATTTATTATTTTCCATAAGAAACTATGAGCGTATTCCGAATCTCACCGGTGAGCATTCCGATGGCATCACGGTGTTCCGAATTCCACCAATGACGTCATTGATGCTCCACCGGTGTCGCACCGGTGCCATCAACTTGCAGAGGTGGTGGCAGTCTCCATCACCCGCCATCATTGAATCTGATTGGTTCTTGTATAGGGCGGAAATTAGCAGACGAATAACATCGTGCACTGTTGTGTCATGGCGGTGTGTTCTGCTTTAGTTCTGTTGTATTGTTTGTAATGAGCAGAAAGTAAAAACAATATGTTAATGGCTTATGAGCGAACATGTCAACGGACCCGTTATTACTACTGGTTAAAGAAATAAATTGTTTATGCTATCTTTCCTTTGAACGAGATGGGAGTACGAAAATTTCGCAAAATTTTGCTAGCGTAGCACAGACAACAACTTGTACAGTCGCCATGACAGCCATCGATCCTTCCAGCAGTTTTGTTCCTTATTTCGCTGCAACGTAACGTCATTGATGCCACCGGACCGGTGACTCCTAAAGTAGTTTAGTTTTATTGTGTAATATCTTTTCCTAGTCCATAAGTAAGATTCGCTTTTAATTATGATTTTTCCCAATTTTAATATTTTGTTTTTATACAAGTACCCAGATTTCAGTGGCTGTCTTGGTAGCTCTACCTGTAATTGTACATTAATGTTAAATTAAGCATTATTGAATTCATTTCTATATTTTAAGACAGTTATTGTCATTTATTTTGTTTACAGAATATAGTTAAAATATTTAACCTTATTATGTAATAATTTTCTAAACTAAGTAATATTTAAGCCGTCTCCCTTCACAGGTCGGGGAAAGAAAGGAGGAGGAATGCAAATGGCGGCCGCAATGATGAAGATGATGATGATTGGGAAAGGCATGATGATCCCTGTGATGATGGGCATGACAAAAGTGATGGGCATGAAAGGTCTCTTCA
Source organism: Periplaneta americana (assembly GCF_040183065.1). Lineage (NCBI taxonomy): Eukaryota > Metazoa > Arthropoda > Insecta > Blattodea > Blattidae > Periplaneta > Periplaneta americana. The sequence continues at coordinate 137,115,273 of NC_091121.1, read as the reverse complement.
TGGGCTTGATGTCAATGGTGATGATGAAAATGATGTTCTTGTCAAAAACTGGAGGCATCAGCTTCGGATGTGGAATGGGAGGAGGCGGGGGCGGAGGAGGAGGAGGCGGCGGTGGCTGTGGCGGTGGAGGATGGCCTATGATGGGAATGGGCGGTGGAGATTAAATTAATGGAAGCCAACTGGCGAAAAATGAATATCTGCGTGTTACAATAATTACCATGTTATGAAAAACACGATATGAAGCCAAAATATACCTATGTCCATAAGTGTACATAAATAAATTTAATTCTAATTACCTTTAAAGATAGATACTTTTAAGTAAACAGCTGTCATAACACTTATATTTCGAATGTAATTAGTTTAAAAAGTTGCAGTGTTGTAGAGATTTCATCTGAGTTACAGGCAGTAGTGTATGACGTGGCATAATTAATGTAGTTTATTAAAAATTAGAAAGTGCACTTACAGAAAAAAATATAGACAACTATTAATCTGAGAGTTATAGTTTTTGACTGTAAGTTAAGTGGTTGCTGTGAAACTATTAACTATTAATCTATTTGATTTTATATAAAATGCTGTAGAGTGTATTGAGTCTGGTAATGTATTTCGTAATTTATTTTTAATATATTTTATTCTGTATCTATGCAGTGTGTCTTGCTGTAATTACCTGTTCCATTGTTTTAATATAAATAATATATAATTATTTTCTGAATATTTAAAACTGAAATTCCCTAACAATAAATGTACATTTTATTCCGATCTCCATTCATACTGCAAAATATAAGTGAGGGAAGACTCCCTAAGTTCGCCACCTTAAGTATATTTATTTTTAAATTGATGATGAAGTCATATTTGGAAAGTATAAAAAATTACATCGCAATATTGATACTAAATAACATCTTACAATAAATATTTCGTAAGGAAAAGGGTACTCCTGCTCGTAGGAAAACAAAACAGATAGGGGGATGCAACTCGCGAAGTTAGGACGTAGGCCTGTGTGTTCCCTAAGTTCGCCACTGGTGTGCCTGTTGTAAATTAAAATAATATTTTAATATCATCAGAGTACGATGTAGTATATTTTAATACAGAAAGAATGATCATAGTAGAAATGAAACAAAGTTTCATCATTAATAAATTATCACAGAATTAATAATTTTAGTATTCCTTTACCTTTAAAATATCTAAAATATCACTCATTTAAATATTAAAGTTAAAATGCCATCAGTTTGAACGATCTCAGAAAACACTAACCAATGATCCTAAGTTGGCCGTAGAAGAAGTTGCAGTAGCAAACTTAAGAACCGTTTCAACATTAAATAATAATGTCAAGTAGGAAATCACTATAGTAAATGTAATTGTAAAAATAGAGCCAGAAAGTACAGATAATAGGCTTTAAAATGATATATTACACTCTGTAAATGCATTACTCATTCCGTTAAATGAAACGGATATTTACGGATGTGATGATGAAATCTTGTTTGCATGGTGTTTAACTGTATGAATTTTGCTATCACAATTCAATTTTTGTCGAATTATAGTTATTACTTCCCCAGTTTTCGTTTATTTTTCCTCGGTTGGTATGATTTTCATTTTAAAACCAATCCTACGGCGTTTTAAAGGATTCTCGCTAATTTTTGTTTCACAACACTAGGAAGCTTATTTTCTTATTGGAAATTTAATTTTATGTTAATACGATACTAATTTCTTTCTGAAGACCGGAGCCGTGTTAACCCTGTCTCTGGGGAGAATCCCTTTGAGTCTGGCTCCAATAAAGATTTAAAATTGAACCTGAATAGTCAACGGAAAACACTCATTCAATTCATTTCAGTAAGTGTTATCAAAATAAACATGGCCGTCGTATTTAGGCTATCACTGTCGTCTTCATGATCATCATCGTTATTTCTGTGGTGTTCGGGTAAAGGGGTATAAGTCATTTTTTTTTTTTTGTCCAGTTGGAATTTTGTTCCCTGATGAACACACAAGTTAAATTATACAAGTGGGTGTGCAAAAAGAAAGAATACTAGCAGTTGATGTGTTTTATCTGTGTAGAAAATTATTTGTAATAAGGGTTCCAAGTTTAATTTTCATTTATCTCCCAACTCATTTTTATGACTTATCTCCCTTTACCCAAACAACACAGATTTATTTTCAAGGAATAGGTCCTCATTTAACTCCCTAATTTCTAACATAAGGATCCTCAACATAAATTTAGTTTTTTTTAGAATGGGCCTAATCCAAGAGGAAGTGAACTAATTCTTATACGATACAATCATAATTTCTGTAGACTATTCATAAACATCAAGATTCTTTGCTCTTTGGCTTGAAAGAAATCAGAACAAATTATAAGAATCCAACTTTCTACGTTAAACATTTATTTTTTCACCGCGTCGTTCAAAAAGCGCGTAGGTTTTGAATCGCTTGGTATTTTTTTGTTTGACGGTTGTCGACATTGATTTATTTCATTTCGATATCCAAAACATTCCGATTGTTGCTTCAGTCTGAATTTCTCGCAATTCGTCATTGTGTAGAGATGGGAAAAGTTGTTATTTTCTCGTAACAGTTCCAACTGTTCCAGTTCCACGAAAATACTAGGTTCCAAATAACAGTTCCGAAATAACAGTACCACCATATATTATATAGCCTACGCCGAAGTTCGCTCCACAGCACCGGATCGAATCCCTCTCCTCCAGTGTTTTTCCCTTTGTGGCCTGACTCCATGTTGTTACCATAACAGATAAATTCTGTAGAATCAGAAATTAATTTTTACATTATATATATATATATATATATATATATATATATATATATATATATAATTTGGAAACTGCACCAAAATAAAACACACCAGGAATGAACGAAACTCCTTCAGAGTCAAGTACTTAAATTCAGTTCTGTCATTCTGTGAAGAGTGTGACACAATTTATTTATGTTAAAACCCTTTAATCAAAGTAGTTTATGCAAACATTTGGGTAAAAAAGGCAAAAGTGTAAGTCGAGGGCCATGAGAAAGTCCAGAAGTCATATTGACAGTATTGACACCACGAAACCAGTTACGTTATATTTATGCACGACGCCAGTTCAGGATTAAAAGTTGGTATTTATTTTGCCCCTGAAAATTGTTAAAAGTAGCCAGATCTAGTGAGAAGGTCGCTAAATTGACAACACTGCAGCAACGGTTGTCACAATGTAGTTCCATACACGGCCGACTTGATGCTAGCTTCGCTTCACCTTTGAAAGCGAAGGTAGCATCAAGTCGGCCGTGTTCATAATATCGAGTATATTGTAACATGTAACAGCAAGTATTTTGTATAACAGGTACAGTACCACTAGTATGTAATGTATTGCAGTTTTAGGCGCCTAAAATATGCTCAAAATTTGTAAAATTAGGCTCTATTTTAATGAAAATAGGCATTTTAGGCACATCAAGGTATCATACTTATTTCTTTCACTGAAATTTTTAGTTATACACTAAAATACGCACAAAAAAGTATGTTTAAACATTAAAAAAGAATACTATATTATATTTATAAACAGAGCTGCACAAATTTAATATATTGAAACTAATGAAATAATGATTATTGATATCAAGATTACTCATTTTAAGTTATTGAAATTCAGTTCCATGCTCAGACTTTATTATAATTATCTGCACAGTATACCACCAGAATTTTTTCTAAATTCTCCACAGTTAACCTTTGCCTTTTGTCACTGAGAATCATTTTGAAAGCAGAAAAACTTCTTTCAACCGAAACTGTTGTGAGAGGCGCAAATTTTAAATTAGGTACAATAGAAACATCAATACTTACTGGAACATTTACACTTTCCCCCGATATCACTCTTGATACTTTTTCCAACAATGAAAATCCTACATTCTTATTTAATACGTTGTCCCACTTATTTTTAACTTTTTTCCCAGTTTCGCCCAAAGCAGAATGTATGTTCACTTGAGCTTCCTTTACTATTGCTATTTGGCTACAAAGAGATTGTTTTTCACGTTCTAATTGTTCAATGCTTGCAGGTATGAAAGAAAAGTTTGATGTTATGTAGGCAATATCGTTTTTCACTCGTGAGTCATTCAGACAATCTTTCACTGCTTTCACACACGCTGCACTATCAGTTTCAGGTAATTTATCAATAACTGTGACCACTTGTTTAAAATACTTAGAATAATACACCACTGACTGAATCCAGGTTCCCCATCGTGTAACAACCGGCTGAGGTGGGAGTGGGATATCTGGAAAGTTCTCTCGGAATATTGAAATCCTGGATGGGGCTTTACAAAAACATTTTTTTGTGTTAGAAATAAACGAATTGACAAGAGGAAATTCATTCCGGATTGTTTCAGAAACTCTGTGAAGGCCATGTGCTAGACAGGTTACATGCGTGAGGTTAGGATAAAATGTTTTAAGAAGTGGAGCTGCAGCAACCATGTATGAGGCAGCATCAGTACAAAACAACAGAACTTTAGAATCGTCTATATTACCTGAGTATAAAGACTGCAGGCCTTTATTTACAAAATAAGCAATGGCTTGGCTATTCACTTTCGAAAGTTCCTTAACACATACGAGGTGTGGAATCGAAGGTCCATCAGGACTAAGTTTTCCTACTACCATATTTGCTATATACCTATTCATAGGATCTGAGGTTTCATCCACAGAGACCCATATGTAAGAATCACCTATATCCTCCCGAATGGAAGCTAAAGTTTCATTGTATATTCTGTCTAAGTAATTTTTTCTTAGGGTCGACTCAGATGGGATATTTTGTTTGCAGTATTTTTGTAAAAACTGTCTTAAAACCGGATTTTCAATTGCATTCCAGGGAATGTTAGCAGCAACAAACGCTCTGGTTAAATCAGCATAGAAATTGCTGCTGAGATTGGATGAAGTAGGCTGTGTTAGTAAAGTTTGTTGCAGTTGATTTTTCTGCTGAGCTTTAGCCTTATGAGCCGCTCCTTGCACATGCTGCTTTAGGTGGCACTTCTTTTCTTGCGAAATCTAAAAATGGAAAGTAAACTGAATTAAAATAAAATCCTAATTCTTGTATTGCCGTATTTCTATCACAAAGTTAGTGGGCTCGAACAATCAAAATTTTAATGACCTGCAAATACTTTTAACTATCGGAATTTAAAAGGTTAAAGTGTAGTGGTCTTAAAAAGAATTATACCTCAGGATAGCTCAGTCAATGTATAAATATTATAGGCCTACTCATTAAAATTAATAGAATTTATATATTTCAACTATTGTTACATACCTGTTTGCTACAAATCTTGCAGAATATTATTTTTCCATCATAAGTGAATTCTGAATATTCTGTTAGCCATTGCCGGATCAATGTAGATTTTGCACTTATATTTATCGGCATTATCGCGTTAAACTTCACAGGAAAACGTCCTACCGCTCAAAACTTCTCAACACAAATAAGGTGAGGCAAAGAGCAACTGTTAACGAGCATTCAAATGAACCGTTGTTATTGAGATTCAATTGGACAAAAATACAAAGTTCCACTTATTGTTGCATTTCCTGGTAGTGTTAACACTAGGAGGGCCATTCTTTTAAATATTTTGTAACGGTTTACCCTACTAATTCGCAGTTTTACGACTTTTCATAAATATTTCAAAAACACTCTTTCTCCAAAAATTGTGATTTTATGACACTCTGAAGGGCAGTACAGCTAATCGGTTTCAGACCGAAAACAGTCATTTTTATAGTATAGTATATCTCTGAATCGGTAGCAGCACATGTTGTGATTGTTGCCTGCTTCAAAACTAAGGTTGGTTCTTTGTCGGCATTTATGCCTCCAAACATGTTAAATTCGGTGAAATCTATTGCGAGTGTCGTGAGATTCAAAACATTTTGTTTCCTTTATCAATGGTTTCATGGCCGGTGTGAAGCAAACTTTCCACTTTTTAAATGCCTTAAATTTCGCAGTGAATGCATGTATAAATTATAAAAAGTAAGAGTAAAATGCGAAACTTTACAGTGAATTAGGCATTTTTAGGCGAATATTAAAACATTAGTTGGTCCACACCTGTGGAGTAACGGTCAGCGCGTCTGGCTGCGAAACCAGGTGGCCCGGGTTCGAATCCCGGTCGGGGCAAGTTACCTGGTTGAGGTTTTTTCCGGGGTTTTCCCTCAACCCAATATGAGCAAATGCTAGGTAATTTTCGGTGTTGGACCCCGGACTCATTTCGCTGGCATTATCACCTTCATCTCATTCAGACGCTAAATAACCTTAGATGTCGATAAAGCGTCGTAAAATAACCTACTGAAAATTAACAAATTAGGCTCTAATAACCGTTTTAGGGCATTTTAGGGCACTATAAAACTCTTTGAATACTTTTCAATTTCCATGAAACACAAATATTAATAATTATTTTTACTTTTCTCCTAAAGAAACAAAATAGGCATTTGCCCTAGAATCCGATGTCTGCTCATGAGTCATAACTCATAATGTAGTTCCATAACATCGAGTATTTTTTGTAACAGCAAGTATTTTGTATAACAGGAGTATTTAATGTAACAGTGGAAGAGCCACGTACTACTAGTACGTAATGTAACAGTGGTATTTAGGAACATGTACGTACGACTAGTATGAAATATAACAGTAGTGCAAATCTAGTCTTTCAGGTAAAGCTCCCTCTAAAGCAGATTTTAATAACAGATTTATTATAACAGTAGTGTTTAGGACGCTAAATGATCACATACTTCCCTTTATGCCATGTGATGCAGTACGATGTCATAATGAGTCGAGATGTGAATTCCTGGAAATGAAATCTTTTCTAATGCTAAATTGAATTCGTAGATCAGGTTTGTTTGAAGCAGAAAATGTAATGTAATTTTAAATTATTTGTAAATTGGTCACGAAATCGAAATGGATCCCAGTGGTAAATATAACCTAACCAATTCCTCCTCTTCTGCTTAGCTGAAGGTCACAGTAGTGTTCAATTTCTCCAAAAATGCGTAAACAAAAGCTATAATCATTTCGGCCGTACTAAAATTCATATTAATAATGTACCGCCATGAAGAATAATCGCATTGTAATGAAATATGAAAATTTACCGTTGTACTTTTTTTTAAGCAAAATAACTTCAATAATACAGTCATGTTTCAACAGACTTTAGTTTAATTTCAAGAATTGGCAATAAAACTAAAACTGTAAAATAGTTGGAAATAAAACATAACCTATATATTTTCATCTCCCTTGATAAAATTCACAATGTACCGTAGTTACTATAATACAGGCATTATGTTATATGATAGATTCCTATACATAATTAACATCAGTTCAAGATTATGTGTACATTTTTTAAAGACTACCTTCGTATCTTTACTATTTATGTTTTACTTTAGTTTCTAACATTTATTTCAGTACGACAAAAGGATTCCCAATTCTGCTTTCAAACAGTGGCGCCAATTTATATGGGCTCGTGGAATCCGAGCCCACCCAATAATTTGTCGTGTTGTGAAATATAATTAACTTGAGGCTCGTCAAATGTTTGAGCCCACCCACTGTTTTCCAAAAGTTGGCGTCACTGCTTTCAATAGTACCAAACATGTTCCGTTCTGTGGAACAGGAGTTGTCATAATGTAGTTCCAAAGTGAAACGAGTATTTGTAACCGCAAGTATTTCGTACTGTTATTTTGGAACATAGTATTCCAAGGTGCTGTTACTTTTTGGAACAGTTCCAAACAAGGAACGGTTCCAAAATAACTGTTACGTTATTTTTTCCCCACCTCTATCATTGTGTGTCTAGCCATGGAGCAGTTTATTATTGCACAACGTGTGGTTTCATGACAGTGTGACTTTTAGTCCAATAAAATCGGTTCTTCGCAGCTCCCGTACTGTTGTTAGTATTGTTAAAACACAAAGAAGCTGGCAGACTAAATTTCCATTGTAGCGAAATCAAATGCATTACTAACGTAGTTACATAACTGTAAATCAGACATTCGCGGTAAATATTAATTTATTGTGGAAATAATGTAATAAATTCCCCATGTTACAAATATGTAACAAGGGGCATTATAGGGTAATATTCAAATTTAAAAAAATAAATTAATAATAATAATAATAATAATAATAATAATAATAATAATAATAATATGACAATTATGACAATCCCGCAGAAATGAAGAAAACAATAATAGGCCTAACCTCGAAACCCGCCATTACGGAAAAGTTTTGGCGAACCCCTTCAAGTATATTTCGAACCCCCTGGAGGTTCGCGAACCACAGGTTCGGAAACGATGTCTTAGCGTATGCTCGATTACAGTAACCTCTAGCGCTTGAAAGTGGAACTAAACGCCAGCGCACAGAGAAACAAAACAGGAAAATTCGCTGTGTCCATTGTATATAGGCCTAATCCCTATTCGCTGGGTACAACAGCAAACTTCAATAAGTTATTTCCATGGTAACAATAACAGCTTAAACATAAATTCAGCCATAATGTGAATGATGAGCTCTGTCTTTAATACGAAGTATTTCCGGACATTACTTTATTAAGAAAAAATGTTTACTTTCCTTTCCTCTATTACATCAGAGATTTAGGAATAGTTTTTCTGTTACATCCTTTATCTATTATCTGTCTTTTTATCCGTCTGTCTGTCTATCCGCTCCTCTACCCATTCACCCATCTACCTACCTATCTCTGTCCCTGTGTCCGTGTGTCAACATGGCCTTCTCTCCGTCTTTCTATTTGTCTGTTTATCCTTCTGTCCGTTTTTTCGTCTGTCCGTCTCTCATCCTTCTGTCCTTTTCGTCTATCCTCATGTCTATACTCTCGCTTATCCGCCCGCCACCTTCTTGCCTATTACGTACCTATCCATCTACTTACCTAATTCTCCATTTATTCATCCATCCATCCATCCACCCACACACCTACCCAACCTAATTGGTTGTATATATGCACCCATCCCTATATTAATACACGTTCGAATTAATTTTTGTCGCTTATTTATTGAATAATTTACTAGTTAATAATTAATTAATGAATACATTCATTCTATTCACCATTTGCACTTGGAATTTATGATCTGATTTATATTGACTATATTGGATTGCTTCTGTCATTTTTAACTTACACGAAAGCTCTCGTTTGAGTGTAAATTCCATTTTATCAAGATTACAAACGGAAAATGTAGAAAATATTTAAACAAAGGCATGTCATATGCCACTTTCTTATTGTACGAAATATAAAATCAACTTATTTTGATATTGCAAAATAATCGATTTCGAGACTTGCACGAAAAAAGAAAGTTCTTAAAATAATGACAGCGAGGTAGTTGTTTTGCATGTCGTCTGTCTATCTCATTTATTTTTCTTTCTTACTCGTATTAACTTATAGAATATATAGAGGCAATAACTTGTTGCTTCACGAAGTCGATTTCGAGATGTTCGAGAAAATACGCGTCTTTCAGCATCGCATATCTCGCAAATGTAGCTTACGGTCATGTCATTTGTCTTATCTTTCTTTTTAACTTTCCGTCTTCGTACAGCAATTTCTCCTAAACTGTTGGACGATTTTTTTCTCATTCACAATCTACGAATCCATTTTCTTATGAGTGATATACGATATTCCTCTTATTAAAAAAACTGCTAGTCAGTATTCCCCGGAATCATTTAGATCGCGTATCATTGGTATTACATAAGCCACTGCTGGGTGATAAATAAAGTGTGAAATAAAAATATGAATTATATGGTAAATTATAAAAATGTGTACTTTTTTCAAATTTTAAACAGTGAAAGAGTAAGTAAAATGAATTCAATAATGTGTGTTTGAATATAAAATGGTTTCGTTAATATGTGTTTTAATATTTGTATTTGTTGGCCAATTTCACTGATATATTTAATGTTCATTTAATAATATTCAATAAAACACACAGTTTAGTACTAAATAAATTTAGAATAATGAGGAGTTACATTTTAACTATAACTTACATTTAAATTCGTGATTTCAAAATCCTGCACAATCCCCTACATTGCAGCGTTCATCGCGAGGCTTTAGCCGGTTGACAGTTGACAGCGGTGAGAATTGTCAACTTCATTAAATCCAGGGTTACGAACTCATGACTATTTTCGATTCTGTGTAGTAAAATGGATGCCGAGCATCATTCAATTCTATTTCATACCGAAGTTTTGTGATTGTCGAGGGGGCATGTATTGAGCCGTCTGTTTGAATTTGTGTCAAAAGTACAGATTTTTCTATTTGGCATTTTATATTTCAATGTTCACTGATGAACTATGTCTTTCTCGATTGGCCTACTTGGCAGGTACATATTTTCCGCCTCAACGAGCTGAATGTGAGCTTGCAAGGTGCAGACAATTCATTATTCTAGGTTCAGAATGAAGTCACGGCTCTTGCAAAAAAATCTGGAGTTCGACATTAAAGAAATAGATTGTACAAAGTCGTATTTCTCACTTTTGTTGGATAATTTCTTAAGTGAAAACAATATTCTTAGTGAACTGATAGAGAATATAAAAAAGCATTGTTGGAATCTAATCAAAATCACATAATTTAAGATACATTTTCCTGAAAACTTGAGAGACCATTTCCTATACGACACATTGCCATTATTCGCTGTTTTTAAGATTGATATTTATACTATATACCTTTGATTGAGACTCTAATATTGTATTTTAAGCTTGTTTTCTTCCAAAGCAAAGCGAATAGTTTTTTTAAAGTTTATGTTATTGTGCATGTCACTTGAAAACTCGCTCTGTCCGTACAGTGCACTAGTGAATAAAAAACTGGACCACTTCACTAGAATATATTAATAGACTTTGTTGGAAAGAGGAAATGAATATTATGTTTTCTCAAATAAGAAGTAAAATGTTATAATATTCATAGCTACTGACCTTTGTGAATGTAGGTTATATTCTCTAATTTAGTTTTAAAATAATTACAGGAACAAGTTGAGTGTTGAACCTGATTAAAGACTCAAATTAACAGAGTTGAAACCTGACAAAAAAAGTTGAGTTTTGCTAAACAAGCACACCTTCACACTGAAACTATGTTTACTTATTTAAATTACAGATTTTAAATTGAGCAGAGATATTATGTGTTTATGATGTACATGTGTCCTACCAAAGACCTTTTCGGTTTCGAACTTTAGTACTATTTCGGGTGCAATATCTCTCGGTTTTTTTCTAATAATTAATTTTACAGCTGGGATATGTTTCTGAACAATTTAGCTATATTATATAAGAATCCTGACTGCTTACTCCTAAATGTATGCAAGTAAAACTGTAAAATGCAAGTTAATGTGTTTTGCCCATATATCCCCGAGTGTGGGGGTAAAATGGGCTTAATGATGTGAATCACAGTCAACTGAAAGAAGTGAAAAAACACTTAAAATACTTGAAAATATAACCGTATTAACTATATTATATACTGTATATACAATTTTTTATGGTTATTGCGTAACGCATTTGGCAGATGATGAATGACGTTTGGAGATTCTAAGACATTTGAATCAGTGGAAGGAAATGTATCAATTGTGAGTTAGTCACCTGATCCTGCAGTGCCAATGTAAGCATAATCAGGAATGACAGTCATGTGCAGTGGAAAAGGGCCTGAACCTCGGAAGGCCTTTACAACCAGACATACACTGACACATCTGTTCCATGCTTCTTTGACAATGGAAGCAAACTCGACCTTCGTAAAAGGTCTTCTATGTTGCCTGAAGAAATCTGTAGCACCACTGTTGTAAGCTCTCTTCAGAGGACTAAACAGGCCCTTATCTGCTGATTGAAGCCAGGCTGTGATGCGTGGAGAAAGACAAAATATGCATAACCAGTTTTCTACTGCAAAATTAAGAGTGTCAGGATTACAACTATGTCAATCATGTCCATCCACTATCAAAATTGCAGGTGCATGCTTACTGATGTTGAAATAAACAACGAAGTTCTTGATTATTAAGAAAAATATACGAGGTGTGATCAATAAATTCCGAGATTGTGTCTGCTGTGGGCAAAAGGATCACGTGATTGACACGCGTGCGCAGCAGTGACACTAGACGACCTTGAAGAGACACGAAACATAGTTTCGAAGCGCTATCTTCATTGAGACCTGTGTTTTATTTATTTTATTTTAGTAGGTTATTTTACGACGCTTTATCAACATCTGAGGTTATTTAGCGTCTGAATGAGATGAAGGTGATAATGCCGGTGAAATGAGTCCGGGGTCCAACACCGAAAGTTACCCAGCATTTGCTCATATTGGGTTGAGGGAAAATCCCGGAAAAACCTCAACCAGGTAACTTGCCCCGACCGGGAATCGAACCCGGGCCACCTGGTTTCGCGGCCAGACGCGCTGACCGTTACTCCACAGGTGTGGACTAGAGAGAGAGACCTGTGTTACACAATGTTTTGTCAGTACGTGCATCCGCGCATTTGCGAAATCACGATGGACTCTAAACTGGAGCGGAGAACCAACATCAAATTCTTTGGAAAATCGGCAACCGTAACCCATGGAATGTTGAAGCAAGCCTACGGGAATGAAGCAATGAGTCAGGCGATGTGTTTTGAATGGCATTCGCATTTCAGAAATGGCAGAACATCGCTGAAGGACGACGAGAGGTCAGGTCGAACACACACATGCAACACTGTCGAAAATGTCGAAAAAATTCGACAAATTGTTCATAATGATCCTCACGTCCATTTTTAATATGAATGACCACAACTCTGGACAAAGAACAAATGGATGCTCCATGACGATACTGCGCCAGCTCACAGAGCTCTCGCAACACTCCAGTTTTGCACCCGTAATAAGATGGTCGTCGTTTCTCACCCCCGTATTCACCAGATTTGGCCACCTGCGATTTTGTTTTTGTTTCCGAAGATGAAATTCAAGCTAAAAGGTCACCTATGTTTTGATGTACCTAAGTACATATGATATTTCCATGCAGATATTCTGCGTCATCATATGATGAAAGAGAGAATTTTCTTCCGTTCCATCACTCTTTCATCATAAAAGGTCACCGTTTTGTCACTGTGGAGGAGATCCAACGGGAATCGCAGAAGGTGTTTGACAGACTTCAAGAACGCGACTTCCAGGAGGCATTCGAAAAATGACAGACACGTTAGGATCAGTGTATAGCTGCCCAAGTGGACTATCTTGAAGGGGATGGCAGCCAAATTTAAATGAGGTAATTTTATTTCCACTTATGGGACAGGTCTCGGAATTTCATGATCACACCTCGTATCTCCGTTAAAGTAGGCAGACTGCTTGTTGAAGTACACCTTACTGACAGCAGACAGCTGTCCTTTTAGTCATTATTGTCCTCACTCCTTTTATAATGATACTTGGAGGAAAGTAATTCCCTGCTGCATTGAAGCAGGCCACAAGGGCAATGGCTTTTCCCTTTTCTTTAGGGTAAATGCAATGCACCACTGTGTGTTCTTTGGGTTCAATGACATCTTTCGTTCTTGTAATCATTTGTAGGCCATTTTCATCAAGATTGAATAGTCATTTCTATGAAGTGTAATGCTTGCCCATATCCCCCCCCCCAACATTAGAGCCCATATTACCCCGACATGTAGGGTTTCCTGTCAACAGTTGGCACTACCGTAAAATATTCACAAAATAACGACTGAAGCAATAGAATGGCAGTTCAAGATATGTATTCTGTATGTATACTATTAGATTTAAACTATTTTCTAAAGTTTATGTGTAATCTATTGCATATAACACATCTAAAATAAGTAGTTTAAATTTTATTATACTTGGAAGTCAATACTCACGCTTCAGATGGCTATTTTAATAACAATACGAGACAATACTGCACAGCGCGCTTCCCACAGCAACCATTACGATACTCTCACTTTATACTAACCGTTATTAGGGAAGAAACATAATTCGTTGCGAGAGTTTCGACATGAAAACGTAATATTGCCCATATTCCCCCGAATTCCCTTACATATAATTTACGTTAAACAAATTTATAGAATGTACACGTCGACGAAAAATAGCTGGCACCAACTACTTTTACTTTACTGAAGAAGATGCAGAATAATCGGAAGCAAACACTTTCTATTAGAAATGCATTTGAAGGATCCAGGGGAATAACGAACATTCACACTTTTTTCAAAAAAAGTTATTCAATATTGAATCTTAAAAATCTATTTACACGGTAAGTGAGAAACACTGAAATTTAATATTGATTAAGAAATACACTTAGGGAGTATATCATTATAACACTGTTTGAGTCTTATGTAATGTTTTTCACAAGTATGTCCCATTGAACATATTGTAACTGTACTCTCTGGTATGGAAGAATGATCAATGCATGTAGTGATTTGACATAAAATAGATGCAGGAAAAAGTTAGTTTTCATCTTATATCTCAATTTGGTGGAGGAAATGCTTCATAACCATTATCATTCACTGCAGAACATTGTAGTAAGGCATTGTAGTACTTCTGCGCAGCTTCACAGCAGCATCTTTTTTGTACTCGCAGGTCTTGAAATTTGGCCTTGATTAAACACTAACAACAATGGTAACAAACTTTAATTCAACACCAATACAGTTTGGTCAACTGACAACATATTATTAACAATATATTAGGTCCCTTTAAACATGCCAAAAAAACCATGTTCTTATTTTACCTCACAAAAAATAAAGGACTTTGATCATCCTTCCATACAATTCAAGGACTACCTTCATTCTTTCATTTCGATTCATATTTTTACCCCTCATATTCAGGATCCTCATCACGTTTCTTCAATGAAAATACAGTACATTTAGAAGATAGTACTTGACCTCCTCTAACAGATGGCACCATTAGCTCAGTTTTTACAGAGTCCGTGGATACCAGAGTAACGCATATCGGCCGCCATTATTATTCCATTTCAACACGCTTGGGATACGAACATTTAAAGTAAAACTCAATTTAGTCCAGTGTCCGTGGCCCTTAAAATTAGAAATATCTGATTCTGATTTAGGCTGCTTAAGCTACATTAATTCCCTTATAACTCTATACGTCAAATAGCGCGCGCTGGAATAACAATGGCTGATTTGTCGTCATTTCCGGCGCAAACGATCGCGGTACTCTGGATATCCACGGACTCTTGAGTTTTTACATTTATTCCTTATACAATTGTATACGGAAAATAGCGCGCGCTGGAATAACAATAGCTGATTTGTCGGCATTTCCGGCGCAAAGGATTGCGGTACTCTGGATATCCACAGACTCTGAGGTTTTACATTTATTCCCTATACAACTGTATACGGAAAATAGCGTGCGCTGGAATAACAATGGCTGATTTGTTGGCATTTCCGGCGCAAAGGATTGCGGTACTCTGGATATCCACGGATTCTGAGTTTACATTTATTCCCTATACAACTGTATAAGGAAAATAGCGCGCGCTGGAATAACAATAGCTGATTTGTCGGCATTTCCGGCGCAAAGGATTGCGTGGATATCCAGAGCACCGCAATCCTTTGCGCCGGAAATGCCGACAAATCAGCCATTGTTATTCTAGCACGCGCTATTTTCCGTATACAGTTGTATAGGGAATAAAGCTTATGTAGTCTAAAACAGAACCAAATATTTTTAATTTTAAGAGCCATGGACACTGCCTAAATTGAGTTTTACTTTAAATGTTCCTATCCCAAGCGTGTTGAAATGAAATAAGAATGGCGGCCGATTGCGCTACTCACGGACTCTGATATTTTAAGAAATTGACTTAGATCGTTATCCCCTGGACCCTGCATTTGTTTTAACCAGTGATAATTTCGAAATTCTTTATGAATATAAAATATCGAAATTCTTTAGATACTGTATATCAATAGCTGTTTTATGTAAATTTGTGAGTCTGCACATGCGTTTGGAATGAAATAACGCAGCGTATATTATTTAAAATGTTTCTGTGATGGAAAAAGTAATTATGAGAAAACTTGTGCCGTTTTCATAACACTGCTTACTTCTTAATACCTTGAAGTACAGTATTTGGCACGATTACATCGGAAACTGGATGTATTTCTTAGTAGCAGTAGGCTATAGGTTTTCATTCCATACAAATACGCATAAATTTATTTGAAATATTAATTCAGTTCAGCATTCCTATGTCTCATGTCAGAAATTATCAGTATCATTCAATTTCGGTTAACATACATTTAGTATCAACGATCGTAAAGAAAGTCATTTACTGCGACTGCTTCCTCAATATAGTGAGGCATGTGGTAGATTTAAATTTTCTATGCCCATCACTTATTACTCGTTTCTCCCCTTAATGATATTATCAGCAATCTATGTAATGGAAGACAGTTTGAATTTATTTTGCCCCCTCCCCCACTACATCTCTGTATTAATACACATTTTGATTGAATATGGGTGATGTTTCAGGATCGATTCTTATTACAAAATAAACAATCTAGCTCAAAGATGATTCATCGTTTTCCCAGCATCCCTTCTTCGTTTTTATATAACTCCCTAATTCTAAAAGATAAAAAAATCTTTATGTACTTTGCCATCCCTTCATTTCAGCAATAACCCCTATCTAACTAAGCAGCACCCCTCCTTCATTCCTCTTCATATCAAGTATACCAACCCCAATAGCAGATCCCCACTTCCTTATTTCGTTTTCTAGTATTAAAGTTCCTTATCTTATGTATTCAACAACGTTCATTAATTTCTTCACGTACTTAATTTAATACAGATTCTTTTTAATAGAATTCAAACCAAAAGTTATTTGAGTAAATCTACCAGTATACAATAGATGTTTATTGAGGACGAAGCTTGCGTACTTAAAAAAAAAATCCAACTTTCTAGTAAGATGTATTAAGCCACAACAAAAATTACAAAAATACATATGTCTTTTACTTGTTAATAATGTAATGTCTTTATGTAGTGCAAAAGAGGGGAGGAATTCTCATCCCTTATTAATATCACAGATTACAAACATCTTATCCCTAGTCGTTTTCATTCATCAGTTTAATTTTATCCCCCTTTTATACTCAATTTAATAGTTATTTATGCAAGAAATGGATAATATTGATGATTATGATATGGGTGAAGTTTGTCGCACTCACTATCGTTCGTGCGACAATTTTCACGAGTGTCATAATTAGATTATCCACAAGTTGGAGACAACACTTTATGGTAGAGTATAATTATAAAATGTAGGACATAAATTATGAAATAATTCAACATCCATAGCTGACAAAGTCTTCATTTGTTCGTTTCTATTACACTGAACAACAAGAAATTTGCTCCGACTTAAAATAATGTGTCCCTTATGGTTTTGTGTGCGCTGAATCCGAAAATGAATTTCTTTTCTTCGTATCACGTAAGATTTTTAAGATATACTATGATAAGCGCTCCTCCAGGAAACATCTGGCACATGTTGGGAGTATAAACCTAAACAAAAGCTAATGTATTTTATGAATTTATGACTTATTGCCAGTTTCTTATGGTTATTGGCATGTTCTTTTGTAATTCTAATAAATAAACAGATATTGGTCCCTTCTATTAAGTAAATTTCATAACAGTTCAATGTGAGGACTATGCAATGAACAAGCAGGGGTGTGGTTTTCAGTATTTAAAGGAAAAGTTTAGAAGTTTAAGTCAAGGAAAATTAAAAGATGACATTTTCATCGGTCTACAAATTCACAAAGTTATGGCTGACCCATAGTTTGAGGAAAAACTTTCCATTACAGAAGGAATAACATGGCGCGCTTTCAAAGACGTTTCCTCAAATTTCCTTGCAAATTCTAGGGCAGAAAACTCCATAGAACTTTTTGTAGAAACCATGTTAAGTGCATATGACAAAATGGAGTGTAATATGTCTCTCAAAATACGCTTTTTACATTTTCATTTGATTTCTTTTCTCCTAACTTTGGAGAGGTAAGCGACGAGCATGGGGAAAGATTTCATCGGGAAATATCTGAAATAGAAAGGTGATATAAAGGAAGATCATCATCCAACATGTTTGCAGAGTATTGTTGGTTCCTCGTAAAGTACAGCCCCTAGTCTAGTTATAAACAGATATCATCCAGAAAATTACTTTAAATGTAAGTTCAAATTCTGAGAATTTTCTCATTATACGCAAGAAATATTTTTATTGTTGTTGTGTTTTAAACTATGTAATATCATTTTAGTATGCAGTACACATTTTTCAATTATTATGAGGAATTTTGAATCCGCAGTGTGTTGTAATTTTATCAGTAGCAGCGAAAAATTAAAAACAAATAAGTTTGTCGAAAAAAATCAATTCATTTTCCCTGGAAAATGGTACGTGATGGGATAATTTGGATTTTCAGTTCAGATTTAGGGCAATAATATTCACCTATTTTTATTTCGGGGCAAGACAAAAAGTAAAAATTTGTTGTTCAGTGTTATTTACGCCTGACGTTGGCATTGAATAAAGAGAAATGGATGACCTTGTGGGTATTACAAACACTAATTATACCTTAGGTATCAAATTTTGTTACAAAATGTATCTTTATTTGGTTAATATGGTTTCTCTGAACCACAGAACTGTTTTATGTGATATTACAAAAGTGATACAAAATTATTAAAGATTGGAAATAAATGATACGTTACCTTCTGTCCTGCATTTCATTTCTCTCTACGTGGCGCGTAGAAGAGGTAAGCAAGATAGCCAGACGAGTTGCATGTATCTCCACCCAAGCGATCCGGTATTACGTCATAGTGAATACGTCACTGCGTGCCATAATAAGCCAATTACGCACGATATTGGATGTAGTAACAACCTATTTATAATGCTAGAATGGCATAATAGTACATTATGCAACGAGCCTATAATGATAGTAATTAAGAAGCGAGTATGGATGTTTATGAAACGAGAGCAAGCGAGTTTCATAATTTTCATACGAGCTTCTTAATTATCATTATAGGCGAGTTTGATAAGACTTTTTATGCTCGACCATATTTCTAACTTGAAATTATTCATTTTATTTGTATCTAACTGACCTTGAGCAATACCTCGTAAATTGTGAGATGTGCGCAGACGCGAAAGTATTGATTTTTTCCGAGGAACAGATGTCCACATTGACTTTGGTAGCCTATAAGAACCTACAGAGTAAATTAAATATTAACTTTGATTTAACATTGAAATTAAATTATACATTCAAAAACGAGATGACAAATTAAATTTATTTGAATATTATTTACAATTAACGCTAATTATTATAGTAACAGAATATAACCTTCAGCGACAGTATTGGATTTCCAGCCTCCGTGACTTTTCGGTAATTCTCTTTCGATTGCATATCCGAGAATAATCGATACTTGCGGTTTTATAACGGTACAAAGCTGACTTGTCATTGGCTGAACACCTGTAAGCTGACTTGTCATTGGCTGAACACCTGTACTTTAATGAGTAGATGTACTTTAATGACATGCATTAAAGGACTGCTACCAGGTGTATAATTAGTACATTTCGGCATGGTCGAGCATAAAAGTTATTTAATTCTCACATAATATTGTCATTCTCTTTTATGACTAAGCCTAGAACATAAATTGAATATTGTAATGGAAAAGGGATTTCCACTTTATAATTTTATGTTCCTTAGGCTATTTCAAAATTAGTTTCCCTCAATTTAGTCCAAATTATATAAATAGCATTTACTTATTTTTAATAATTTCTCTTAGTCGTTCTTGCATATGCGTTTCAAAATCTTATGTGTAATATTTTATATACGGTGGTGGCTACTTATCTTTTCGTCATTGACACAAGCGTCCCTATCTATGAGCGACGCGGTAAAGCTGTAGTTATTTTCGCCTCAGTACGTGCTGCCAACGGCGCACTATGGGAGGCGAACTATATAGCAGATTTTTATGATTAAAGGAGCAATAATGAAATGACGATAGGAGAAACGGGAGTATCAAGCCTATAGTTCCTGGTATTATTTGGCATTATAGAAAGTTAGCGCGGAATGAACATATACAAGGTGTAACTAAAATGTAGGTCAAAACTTTAGGAGCGTATTCCTCTCATAGAGATGACTAAAAAAATATTATATGGACTTTTATCCGGAAACGTTTTATTTCCTTATTACGGTTCTTTTTCTACAACTGTGCTTATTGATTCGATACATTATGAAATAAAATAGAATATCATATGGAAGTATCGATGTTTGGGCTGGCATTGCTGGTGACGTTCCGGTGGATCTCATGTTCTTCCATCCAAGCGCAACGGAGAAAGATATAAAGAGTTTCTAGTGTACAATTACCTGTTCTGTTACAGCATGTGCCGTTAGCAGTACAACGAAATACGTACTTCATGTACGATGGAGCTTCTGTTTACTTCAGTGCCAATGTTCGTCGATTTGTAAATCAAAGTTTCCGTGACAGATGGTTAGGTAGAGATGTATCAGTACCTTGACCCCTGCGCTTTCCAGACCTAAACTCACTAGACTTATATTTGTGATGTTATTTAAAAGAGCTTATATATGTAACCCCGGTGCAAGACGAAGAGAATTTTCGAGATCGTATTTTGGAATGTTGCGAGACATAACGACATTCTCCAGGGATACATCAGCGCATCAGAGACTGAATGCTACGATGGGTTGATGCATGTATTCATCCTAACATGGACCATCTTGAACACTTGCTATAAGACAGATTTTCATGTGGTGTGCTATTTTTGTTTCATAATGTACTGCATCATGCAATGTAAGCAGAGTTGTACGAAAACGATTGTAACAAGAAACTAAAGCGTTTCCTGACCAATGTTCACGTAACATTTTACATTATCTTCCCAAGAACAATTCTTCTGCGAACTTTTGGAAAAAAAATAAGGAAGATACTAATGAAGTGCATTGTGTAGAGTGTGGCATTGCATGGACAGAAACATTGACATTATGACGAGGTGAAAAGAAACGAATAGAAGCATTTTAAATGTGGATATGGAGAAAAATGGAAGTGGACAGACAGAATAAGAAATAAAGTTGTGTTGGAAAGAATGATGCTGAAACTGATCAGAAAGAGAAAAAGGAATTGGATGGGTTACTGGCTGAGGAAAACACTGCCTACTGGAGGATGCACTGAAAGGAATGGTGAACGGGAGAAGAGTTCGGGGCAGAAGAAGATATCAGATGATAGACATTAAGGTATGTGGAACATATGCGGAGACTAAGAGGAAGGCAGAAAATAGGAAAGATTAGAGAATGCTGAGTTTGCAGTGAAAGACCTGCCCATATATGTATGTATGTGTGTGTGTGCGTGTGTGTGTGTGTGTGTGTACAGCTCGATTCAACGTTATTGGCCTCTGTCCTTGGTTGTTTGGCTAGTGAGCGAGCTGTGTGTTGCGTCATAAGAAAGAAATGTAATCACAAATGTGCATAAGAGGGGAGGAGGAAAGAGGAAGAATGAAAATAATATCTATGCTTGTAACTGAGGGACACTCATGTCAAAGAAAACACAGTCATCATGTCATTGTTTACACAACAGAGTAACGGTAAATGTGGTAGAATATTATGTTTTAAGACGGAGTGTACCTTGACATGATAAGAAGGAAGTGTTAGATGTTAGACTGCGCGGCCTGACATGTGCGACCCAGCCCGCCAGTAGTGATGAGTAGAGGCTAAAATGCCTGAATCAAGCTGTATGTATGTATGTATGTATGTATGTATGTATGTATGTATGTATGTATGTATGTATGTATTTTTGTTTTTTTTTTTTTTTGTTTATCAGCATGCTCCATTACATTGGAGTAATACTACAAGCTTTACATAAAATATTACAATAATTAGTTATATAATTTATGACATGAGAACAAGATATTTACAATTTCGATTGAGATCTTGAAATTCTTTTAGATACAAGTGTTGCCTAATTGTACTTCTTATATTTTAAGTTACCATCTTTGTTAATATTATTTCTAATTTCAATTACTTTTACATTTTGCCAAATTCTATGGATTTTATAAATTTTCTGAAGCTTTTGAGGTATGTTGTTAACTGATCAAAAAGTGGAGGCCAGGTTTGACCTGTGCGTATTATATTAGCTCGTAGAATTCTTCCTTTTTTGTCAGTGTGGCACATCTTAGTAGTATATGGTTGACTGTCTGTTCTTCTTTTAGTCTGCAAGGGCACGTTGGAGTTGGAATAATCTTGAACCTGTGAAGGTACGATCTTGTGAAGCCATGACCTGTCACAATAGAAGTAAATTCTGCCCCGACAGGTAAATTTATCTTCAATCTGTTTTTAATTAATGGGAATAATGATTTCGTTATTGCGCCTTTAGTTGAGACAGTCCACTGCTTTTGCCATTTTCTTAAGGCCTTTTCTCTCTCTTCTGTTAACATGGTATCTCTCGGTATTTTTTTTTTTATAAACTATTTCCCCTTCATCTTCTATGGCGGCTTGTTTGGCAAGACGGTCAGCTATTTCATTTCCTAGTATATTCCGATATGGACCTTCACCCACCTTCTCCAATTTTTTCAGTACTTTCTTTATATTTTCAATTATTGGATTATGTATGTATGTATGTATGTATGTATGTATGTATGTATATGTGCGTATGTATGTATGTATGTATGTATGTATGTCTGTATGTATGTATTCTCTGTATGAGAGGAAAATGACCCTAAAGTTTTGACATATATTTTATTTACACTATGTATAAACAATGCAGAACTCTGACATTTCCTTGGCTTAACATTTTCAATTTCAGAAATGAAGCTTTTAAAATTTTAGTTACAGAGTTCTTGTAATATTTCTAAATTTTTAATGGCCCTATACATTCTCGACATATTGAGTTTTTGCAGGAACTTCAATGACATAAAATCGTTGTATGGTGGCACATAACGAGTTCAGAATAATATCATAGTGCTTAGAGTTTTTCCATGTCAGTTCTTGTTAGTATATTTGTATTACAGACTTCTATACAATTATGTTAATAAATCATTGAGGCCCACCCTCCTCCTCGTAGCGGTATAGTTGCTTTCATATAATTTGTGGGCGGAAGACATTGAGCGTATTTCTCTACACTACACTGAAATATAAATTGCACGACTGTGGAATTACACTGGAAATAAAAATGACCGGATGTCAATGTTCACTGCGTGCATATGAATGTCTAGCCATCAATAAAACTATTGTAGGGGTTAAATGCCTCGGGGAGACATCAAACTACTCCATCATTCATATTATGGGGGTCAATATCATAAAAGCAAAAGTATTAAACAAACAGTGTTGGACTTGAATGAAATACATTAGAACGACTAAGCATGATACAATAGAATATCTGTCATTACTCGTTTACTTTAAGAATGCAAGAGTTTCCACAGTATTCCTGTTAATAAAACATTAATTCAGCGTCGTGTAAAATATTTCTGTCTGTGGCTCACGTACGGAGCTACAAATCTTCTGAGCCTGGTTTCGATTTCCGGCAAGAAAGTGAATATTTATCTCCTGTCATTGGTCCTGAGAGCGTCCCTTTCCATATGTTCTCCTCAGTTATTGTTAGAGATGAATTTTCTCCGCCTTTACCACTACATTGTGGCATACCACAATAAAAAAGCATAACGATTCTTTAATACAGTAATGCACAACAAATAACAATGCATTTCCTCTTAAAATGTTTTACAAAACAAGAATCACATTAGAGCCTCAAAATCTTTACTTACATTCGCATAAAATATCTTGTCACAAAAGTACAAAACTGCCTACAGATCAGTGGTCGTCAGCACTCTCTGAAATGTGTAACGGGTACGCCGTGCCGTCCCATGTGCACCGTCGTGCAGCAAGGAGAGATAGAGAGTATATCCGCTAGCAGCTACCCGTTTTCCGCGGGTAAGAGATGCTAGCCCCAGCGTGCTCTGTGCTGACGACCCCTGATCTAGATTTAAAAAAATACTATAGAGCAGTCCTGGTCGCTAATACTTCAATCGAGTCACTACAGATTTCCTCATAACTCCCCAATTCACTTTCCCTGGCTGAGACGTGTAGACAGGAAGGTAAGCATTACTCAGTAACGGATTATATAAGGCAGGAACCAGTGACGGATTGCATGGAGCAGACATCATAGCTTTTACGAACATTCGGCTCTCGCTGGTCGCTTGAAATCCATCATTAATGCACAGTGTCTACTCTGCGCTTGTTTATAAGGCAGTGTAAGCGAAAAGGACATGGGTGGAGGTTTCATTTCAGAATTCCGTTTCACTTCTCCGTTGTGCTCAGGGCTGCTATAGAGTATACAATGTCTGTCCAAAAAGAAACTGAACTTTCTCAAATAATTTTATTTACCTTTTGTACAACTTAATTCGTTCTCATGAAATTTCGGCCAGCGTATGGGATTGGTACCCACCCAGCATCGTGATGCACTTGGGGAGCTACGATAGGTAGCGAAAATCCGGTTTCGTAAACTAGCTATAACTGCTGGGGGATCATCGTGGTAACCACACCATACCTCCATTCTGGTTGGATGATCGTTCACCTCTGCTTCGGCATGTGGACATGAGGCCAGCAACCGGATGGTCGGTCTTGGCCCTGCAAAGGGCTGTAGCGACAACTCCCTATTAACCAGTGTGTGCAAAATTGTTCTATGCAGTAAGGCGTTAAGTTTCGAAAATTTTCTCATGACTAGCGTATCCTGAGTCCCTTTACACTCTAACTGTAAAATATGTGCCCAGGACCTGTATTGCCGGAAGATGGTGCCCTGGTCGATGCTTACTACATAATCACTCGTACCGTAGTAACACTTTTACAATAATTTAAATTAAAAACATTTAGCTCAACTATGCCAATGCACATTGCATGGAAATGAAAATATGAATTGGATAGATTATCTCCATAGATATCCATCACTTTCAGTCTACTGCATCATGGAAAAATGAATATACCTACTATAACTAAAGATAGGAATTTACCCACAGAGACTACAAGGTTAGACATGCATAGTGTGTTCGTTGTTGAGAGAGAGAGAGAGAGAGAGAGAGAGAGAGAGAGAGAGAGTGAGTGCAGGTGCATGTTAGGAAACTCTGCCGTGGTATAAGCAGGGTGAGATTGTAGCTTTATGTGGTTAACCAATCAACGAATCGCAGTGCAATGTAAACAAACCAATTGCCGGAACACAACACTGAACCCTATGTAAGAGAAACGTATCCCCATTCAATTGATGCGATACAAAACATATTTCAATTGTAACTGGTCATAGTTCAGGCTTCACGTCATTCATGACGTAACGACAGTCTAATCACAACTAACCTATATTCGCGACGCTGTTATTCCCGGCGTGACTCCTCCTCTTTGCCTACGTCTTAGGAAGTGAAGGCTCTATAAAGTCTAGATAGGTAGTATCGTTCGCTATTTTTGTTCTTTAGTTGCCGAGCTACCAGACGAGGAATCCATTTGCCACACCGTTAAATATTATCCTGTCGTAACTCCTATGATAATAAATCAAACGCACTGTAATTCAGCAAATAATTGAGAGGCAAATAACGTCTTCGTGTGCTTTCTGCAAACGCCAACGAAAGAGCCAAAATGGCGGGCAATTATATTAAGTATTTATCGAGCCTTAAGAAATGAATAACGTCTTCATAAGCGAATCACAAGACGCACACGTTTAAATGTAGCCGACTTGCAACGCGATTGGCTGCCGGAAATTAGAGCGAGGGACTATAATATCCTCATGTTGTCGTATAAATTCCTGCCTTTAATTATAACACTTCTATAATGATTTTAATTAGCAATAAGACAGTATCACTATTGCACATAGAAGTGAAAATGACCGATTTTGAAAGTATTGGTAATTGTAACACATACAGAATGTTGGAAACATCCATTTTTGATACAGAAATAAAAGACAATGAAAATATTGGCATTACCCGGTTTTGATTGAAAATACTGATTTTACCATACAGTTTCTCAAGGAAATGACCGAGTTAGCATAAAAACAGTAAAATATTCAGAGAGATGCCTCTCTAAGCATACCGAAAACTAAAAAAAAAAACCCCTCATTTTTTGGTTTTTGTGGAAATTACTGGTTTTGTTCGGGTCCTCCACAACTGTTATATTTGTCGTATCGAAAACGAAGAGCTATTTCGCATTAAATAAAAATTTACTTAGGGTAGAAGGAACTGAAGGGAGCCTGTGGTCCGACAAGGGAAAGAAGTCATCCTACCAACGCTCTAAGTGTCATGTTTAGAACTGACATTTGGTCCCATGGGTACATCTGAAATGCAGACAGGCACCAGATGCGATGGTGGAGGGACGAATACAAACAGCACTGAGTACTAAGCTAATAGGAATGAGAATATTGCATAGGCAAAAGAAGGGGGACTGGGGAAGCAGAGAAACCGGGATTAAAGAGGTTACCGAATGCTCAAATTAATTTAAAAATAATACAGACGCATGACTTCTCTTAGATCGCTCTCCAGAACATTTCATTTGTAAGTCTCGCTTTCATTTTGTAAAGTTGATTGTTTAGCTTATTTAACTTCAATGCAATTAGTAATAGCAAGATGATATCTGGTGATACGAAAACGAGGATCATCATGTGATTACTGTTTTCCTCCGACTAGTTTAGCGCTGGACCTGAGGTATTCTTGCCATCGGTGCGAGGGGGTTGCAGGTAGATTCTTTTGTTGTTACAGGCAAGCCGAGCGGAGCGGAGTGGGAAGTATTAATCGTCCAAAAATATGCAGTCTTCAGTTTGTAGTAGTGTGTAAATATTTCATATATATATATATATATATATATATATATATAGTTGACCTGGTTGGCAAGTTGGTATAGCGCTGGCCTTCCGTGCCCAAGGTTGCGGGTTCGATCCCGGGCCAGGTCGATGACATTTAAGTGTGCTTAAATGCGACAGGCTCATGTCAGTAGATTTACTGGCATGTAAAAGAACTCCTGCGGGACAAAATTCCGGCACATCCGGCGACGCTGATATAACCTCTGCAGTTGCGAGCGTCGTTAAATAAAACATAACTTATATATATATATATATATATATATATATATATATATATATATATATATATATATACAGTAGCGTGCAAATTAATCCGAACAACGTAATTACTTATGCAAAAACACTCAAACGGGATAAAAAATCCATTTTTTGCATTCTTCTTTTGCAAATTGACCACAAGTTCTCAATGGGGTTGATGTCGGGTGAGTTGCCTGGCCATGGGAGTGCCTGAATATTCTTCTTGTTGAAGAATTCTGTAGTTTTTCGAGACATATGGCATGGTGCCAGGTCTTGTTGGAACACACCTCTGCCATCCGGAAATGATTTTTGCAGCTGGGGTACGATTCTGGTTTCCAATAAGTGAATATATTTGTCAGAATGCATCATTCCCTTGATAGGTATTAATGCTCCAGGCCGTTAATGTGTAAAACAACCCCAAAACATTACTTTAGGGGGTTATTTGGGTGCTTGTTGGAGATGAGCTGCTGTTACTTTTTCGGACCCTTTCCGTACGTAAGAAACACGGTGGCCGTGGACCTCGAAATAAGACTCATCGGAAAAAAGTACATTCTTCCAGCCATTTACTGTCCAGTGTTGATGTAATTTTGCCCACATTAAGCGTTTTTTGCACATAACAGGGGTTAGCAGTTGCTTCTTAATAGGCTTACGAGCCCTTCGTCCAGCTTCCAAAAGCCTACGCCGCACTGTTGTGACGTGAATATTCGCCCCAATGGTAGCCATTAACTCGCGGGTTAAGTCGACAGCAGTTAGTCTAGGATTTAATTTACTTTTCCAGACAATTAAACGATCATCTGCAGATGAAGTCTTCCTTTTCCGGCCACAGTTTCCTTTTTTCTGGGGTGTGATGGATCGAGTCTTCCTGTATCGTTTTATGATCGAATTAACAGTAGCCAAACCGATGTGACATTCTGCAGCAATTTGCCTCTGTGTCATAGAAGAATGCTTTGCTAATGTTATAATTTTAGACCGTTTTCGTGGAGTTGTATCCATTTGTGAAGACGACAGAATGTTCACAGGATTGCAGTTAGAGATGGCCGATATTTCACAAACCGATATTTTGTCACAGGTATTTTTTGTCACAGATAAACCTGTGACTGATGATGCGAAATATCTGTGACAAAATATCACTATCGAAATCTGCTCCGTATTCAGTACTTTGTCACCGTTGCAACGTCTGTGACTGATATTTTCTCCTCTACGTCGTGGGTTTGCGCATGCGCATGATACAATAACAGCAATCGGGCGGTGATATTTGATTCTTTTTTCGTGATATTTTGTTCAATATTATTTTTTTCAAAGTGATGATGTGTTGCGAAGTTATTAGCGGCATTATAATAATATAATCATGAATCTGACATTTTTGTTTTCATATTTTAGTCTGTATATATGTTTTATAAATATTTTATGTATTCCCCGAGATCTTCACATTTTCATATTAAGCTTACTGCCAATTTATATTAATTTGTAAGTATTTTCCACTCAATTAAAACCGAACGAGACAAAACTGGCTAATATGATGGGCAACTTATTTCGCTAAACTAACCTTGAGTTAGTTTCCTTCATATTCCCCTTATATACCTTGCATTTACAGGTCAGGTTCGGTTGGTTGGTTTAAGATTTTATTATGCCTAGACATATAGGATCAACAACTAAACTAGCGTTGAGGTAGTTCCCTTCGTACCCCGCATATACATCTTACATATATGAATCTGTGACAGGTTAGGTTTGGTTAGTTTAGGCTTTGTTATGCCTTGGATATACGATCAACTGCATCTCCACAAAAAATCAAATTCAACGATTTTCACTTCCGAAATCACCTAAACTACCTCAGCGCTAGTTTAACCCGAGGAACTCTCTCCCCACAAAAAAAAAAAATCCTTATAAATGCAACGATTTTCACATTCGAAATCGCCGAAACTACTTCAGCGCTAGTTTCACCATCTTATTATAACTTATATAATGACTACACGATTTAAATAGTAATAATACCATTGGTTACCAATATTTTATCTTGTGTAAAATCCTGTCTGGACAACAGTTTTGTTTTGTAATTATTTTCCATTGTTTTTCGGAATACTGATGTTTCGTTAATTTTTATTCTGGCTCAATATTATAATGTTAATGCACGACTTAAAATAATTATTTATCCATTATATTATATGCAATAAAAAGGATCAATTTTTAAAACGATTAGGATAATCACATAACCTGAATTTCTCCATACCCAACTACATTAAAAAATTATATCTACAATCAACTACGATATAACCTCTTGGTATATGAGGTTAACTTTTTACGTGTTTCTGTCGAATTAGCTTAGTATTTATTTGTTAATGGTACATGTGCATAACTTATTTGTTGCATTTTCCCATATACACGACTGATGTGTGGCGTGTATAGAGAATTCGTATTCACATTGCACTGCTCTTCAATATTTCCTGTTAATTTTTATCGGTGTGACAAAATATCGGTGTAATTCATGCATATTGTGCTTACTTATCGATATAAAATATCGGTGTGACAAAATCACAGATAAAAGTCACAGATATTTAATTGTCACAGTCACAGTTGTCACAGATACTTGGAAATATCTTTTAAGCTCAACTCTAATTGCAGTATTAAGTCTTCAACACAACTGAAATGCTTATAAGTACAAAACGACAGGCAAAATAAAATAATAACGACAGACCTTCAACAATGGAATTACACGTACTGCAGATGTCAATTAAAGCGGTATGAGCAGCTGTGAGGCCAACAATGACAGAAAATGTAAAAATATGTCGTGTTCGGATTAGTTTGCACGCTACTATATATATTGTTTACCTAGACCTATATGGTTTTGTTATTAATATATTAAATAAATTGTTGCAATTTTTGCTCAAACATCTCCCTGATGTTAGCTATGTTAATATTATATGAATTACTCATATTAAATATTTCACAGTTAGGCCACAAGTCATTTTTAAGGGAACGTGCTGTGGAAAACTTTTTGGTTTTATTCTATTGGAATTTTAGAGTATGTGTGATTGGTATCGTGAAAAACAGATTCCTATAATGTCATGCGAAAATCATTTGTTGATGATATCTTAAAATACAAATCAAGTAGTTTCTACTTCTCAAGTGAATTCAGCAGTACAGTATATTTAAATTGAATACTTTACAAATTTAATTCAATTCTACTAATTAATAAATTTTATGGTATGATTCTTCTTTTCATTTACATTATTGTAGTTTTATTATGATTTTTCTTTTTATTTATTTTATTGTATTTGTATTTCTGGAGGTGTGATGGCCTTAACTTCACCAGAATAAATAAATAAATAAAGAAATAAATAAATTGAATAAATTGAATGAATGAATAAATGAATATATGAATGAATGAATAAATAAATGAATAAATAAATAAATAAATAAATAAATAAATAAATAAATAAATAAATAAATAAAATGTTCTCTGAACACGTCACTACGAAAGATTGTATATCTCTCCAAAAATCGTTAGAAAACTAATAGGCATACTGCTCTCGTAAATGGGGCGAATGTTTTCAGTATGATTATACTTCCTTCCAGACTGCCGCTGTCACTGTCCCCTCCCACTCCAGTACCGCACTAGACTAGTCGGAACCGCATTCCTCTCAGCACTAAACTCCTCAGAGGATGACAGTACCTGACAGTCACTTTTCAGTCGGGGAACAATTCAGAAGAAAATTCAACCATTTAACCAATAGGGTATCGAACTCACGCCCGAGCATTTCTGTGAATTAGCATGTAAATGCACATACCGCCTATGATACTCCGGAGGGCTTCATTAGTAAGCATAGACAGTAATTCCGTGATATTTTTTGTAATAAGTAACGCTTCAGTTATTGAACCTCTCTAGAAATACCCACTGTAATTTATATTAAACTGTCCACCGAGTTCGCTCTATGGTAGCGTGTTTGCCTTCAGACTAGCCGGCCCGGGTTCGATTCTCTTTGGAGTCAGAACTTTTCATGTAAAATTTCTACCTTAGGACCTCGGGATGGCGGTGCACAACTTCTAATCACTAGATTGTGCACCAATATACCTGGGTTAAATCACAAATCTCTCCGCAGTGCATATGAAGAGAAGGCATATATCACTGTACTAGTGACAGGGACGTTAAGCTTGCCAGCCCCCTTGGTGCTATTCGACAGGAGTAGGTTACGTGCCGGCACCGGGTTTCCCCTTCTCCCTTTCTCATATTCATCATTATCACTCATTTCATACACTACACTTAAACACACATTCATTCACCCTAGTACACGACATAACTTTCCACATATACACATCATGTACAGTGTGGCCCGCTGAAGTGCTATGCAACTAGAAAATGGATCATAATTCTGCCATCTATCTGCAATATACGGAACCCGAATCACGTAAAGTGAAGTGGGTAGGCATTGGATACATACATTTGTATTATACTTGACATTACGTAATATTGTGTTGATTGACAACAGCCATCGAAGTCCTTCTCTATTAACATAAGAATAATTTACAATCTTCAAAGATTACTTTAGCCTATATAGGCCTCAGAAGAAAAATCTTCAGTAATACAATTCCAAACTATGA
Organism: Periplaneta americana; assembly: GCF_040183065.1. Taxonomy (NCBI): domain Eukaryota; kingdom Metazoa; phylum Arthropoda; class Insecta; order Blattodea; family Blattidae; genus Periplaneta; species Periplaneta americana. Next base: position 137,083,785 of record NC_091121.1, on the reverse strand, counting down.
GACAGAGCAGAGAACTGATTTTCAATAAGACGTGATTGATTCTGCCTTATTATCTCCTGGCCTAGTTGCCTCATAAATGTGAGGTTCAGACCTGTCTTCGGACAGTTGATTAAACAACAACAACACAAGTTCACATTTATCAAAATATTTAGAATTTCAAAGTTTCGTGACTGACTCAAATTTCAATACCACTGTGGCAGATTTTTGTGAGGTTCTCTTCCTTCTTGTATTACCTAACAATAATGATCACTATCACTATTGTTTCAAGTTTATACATCTCCACTTCGTGGGCACTATTTGTAATGATAAAGTGAAATGGATGTAGTTGATTGATCTTACACCTAGGTATCATAAAATAGACGGCATTAAGATAAGCGGATCATATGCGGAGACTAAGAGGAAGGCAGAGAATAGGAAAAATGGGAAAATGTTGGGTTTGCAGTGAAAGACCTGCCCATGGGGAGAACACTTATGTATGTATATATGTATGTATGTACTTTATGTATCATAAAATTACTATTATTATGAATAATTTCAAAGGGAAAATTGTTCCGAAGTCGGGTATCGAACCCGGAATCTTTGGATGAGCGCACCAATGCTCTATTGACAGAGCTACCCAGGAACTGTACAAGACACCGGCTCAACTTTTCTATTTTAATATATTCACATATCTCAAGTGGGCTGTAGGCCATCAAAGACCCAACATTAAATGCGCACAATGTGTTTGTGTGCGCTATATATTGGGTCTTTGGTAGAGCGTTGACGCGCTCAGCCAAAGGTCTCTGGTTCGATACCCGGTTCATGAACAATTTTTCCCTTGAAATTATACCTGAAAGACTGATTTGCGGACTATTATTATGTCTACAATAAATTTGATCGACAATTATGCATTAAATTTAGGATTTTCATTTGTGTAAAATGTGTTCTTTCAACTGCAATTTTAAGAAATATTAATTTCAATTCTAACCCAAAAGGCCATTAAATTACAATTGGGGAGATGAATGCACTAACAGCGTTAATGTAAAAATTGTAAATTAGAAAATTTAATGTTATTAGAATCAAAATCTTTATATTATCATATTATGTTAATAGTTAACTTTATATTAAGGAGTTATATATTCATATAATTCAAGATTTTATATAGTCCATAATATTTAAGAACATATATCTATACAATAACAACGTTAAACGGTTAACCCTCTTATTGCACCGAACTCCTCAATTGCACAAGATTTTAAAATTCGTAGATAATGCCCATATAATAGAGAAATAAGTACACAAGTATTTACTTACTTGTACAGGGACATCACTTTATTTTTACCAACATTTTTAACATTAACCTGGCTATACTCGGAAATACTGTTGTCCCCTTCCATTACCGGAGTTTGATGTTACTAGTGCAATATGTAAACAAATCATTTTACTAGGTATAGGAGGAGAGAAAAGTACTGTATCCATTTATGTTGTAGGGAAATACAATATTACGATTTTCAGTTTGATTATCACTTTTACGGAATTTATCAAAATACAGTAGAGTAGTAACATAAAAAAAACTCAACTTTTCAGGCGGCTATGTTCGTTATGTAATGTCTACTTTACTTAGCATATTAATTATTGGTGTTAACATACAATATAGAGAGTGCATTTAAATTGAGGGAGTCATAAGTAAAGGGCTGTAAGTGCACTTAAGTTACTTTTGAGAAAATGGGGTTTAAATATTTAAGCTTTCGTAAAATCGGTGAAATTTTTATTAAATTTTAATGTGTGATGCGATTAAAATATCCCTTTGCCACTAAAATTTTAGATACTTTAGCTTACACTGGATGCACTTAACTCATGTTATTACAAATGTCACTAGCATTCCTTTTCTTCTAGCCACTTCAATTCAAAATAAGCTAATCTGAATTTTTAAACAAGTTGCTGAAAATGGTTGCCGTTCATTACAATGCAGGCTTCAATTCTTTTATGCATATTACTAAAAACATTTTGAAGCATATTCTCTGAAATTGAATTTATCGTTTCTTGAATATAATTTTTAGTACGATATTATTAATATAGGTTCTTTCTTCTATAGAAAACGCAACCATATTTCTGAAACACACTATACACTGCAGTGTTTACTTCAGTGCTTGAAGACTTCGAATGCAACAGCGGCCGTAAGTTTGTGTGTCTGACGGGAGCAAGGACATTAGTGAAGGGGTGGGAGTGAAGTACATTCAGAAATGCAGGTACAATAAAAATGCAAGTAAAAATAAAATGATGTCCCTGTATATGTACTCATATTAAGTATATAGATATACTGTACGTCTATTGTAAAAAAAATCACACACACAATTACATACATATCCATATGTAGTATACTTACATGCGTATTTGCATACGTATATACATAAGTATACTTGAATGTACAGTATATGCCTATCCTTGCATAATTGAGCAGTATTTTAGTAACTACAGCTCAAGAAAAAAAATTACCTTGGGGTATCAAAATCCATTTCACAATAGAATCTCCGTTGTCTTGACATTTTTTTTCGTGATGAATGTAAACAATCTTTAATATCGGATTAGATTTTGTTCAGTACCACCAGACTGCTCATCTGAGGGACTTTTAATCTATAGTAGGCCTATTTTGTGCTACCTGTATCTCACGAGCTTCCCCTAATCACAGGATGCCTTGACCCATAGGGATTTACGGCTTAAATAAAACCTAATAGCAAAGCAGAACCAATTTTGATTTTCAATATGTTGAGAAATGCATTAGATCACCTCGGAATTTACGACATTGCTTTTAAAATAAAGATGTAAATATGGAAAGATTTGGCATCCACATCTTGTTTTTACGTTGTGCTAACGTTGGCTGAATTCCACCTGGTCCACGCCTGTTGTGTGTCGATAGGCTGTACCAATGGGATTTACATCATCAATACGTCTCTGCGCGGCCATCATTGAATAGTGGCATATAAAACATTCGGCAGTGTCTGGATCAATCCCAAGAATACTGCACAAATTGGAATAAGAAGCATTGGAAGGAATTTGAGGTTTTTCTGCGAATATTACTTTAAACTTTAAACACCAAAGTATTGAAAGTAAAGGTGCGAAAAGCAACAAGCACCCAATCTCTGAGTATTACCGTTGCAACTGACGTCCCTTGATTTTTTCATTGCTTTTTATTTTAGCTAATATTATTTCAGACTTTGCTGATGTTGAAGCTGTGAATTTAGCTAGAAATGGAGCGAATGGATTTAAGTTCGCTCTCAGTATTTTCTTCCCTTTGTATTTAGTTTATATATTGTCGTATATATAACACGTTTATGCTATGTTGTGGTCTTGGGGCAAGCTAAGAAAATAACCAGTAAGTTCTTCTGCTTGTGGATATACGTATATTCTGAATAATCATAATTGGGTGCGGACAAAACGTTACATTCGTTGATAACTCACCACCAGGAAACAACTCTAGTGGAGTAGAGTGGAATCTGATGGATAAGTACAATCAGTAGTAAACTTTAGAAGAGCACAAATTTTGAAGCATCTTCGGAAAGTAAATATGAACAAACCACATACTTTATGATAATAAAACTATTTTATTTTACTAATTTTGTATTATTATTTTTTCTAAACCCAATAGCATTTCAAATTGTTTCTTGTTTCATATATAAAAGTTATAACCAAAATTATTTTATTTCCATCTAGCTAATAATCTTCAATAGGTACTGTATGTTTAATTATTCATTATGTGTAAACAGAATAGCGACCATTCTTTGAATATTGTTTTCCGACGAAAATGCTTTATTTCAATGAAAAAATGAGACGTAATTTACAGCGTACTCGGAAACTGAAGGAAAATGTAGATTTGTATTTTTATATAAAAATTCAATTACGGGCAAATCATATTTCAGCAATAAACGTGACTCCAAAACGTTATGTCAGTGGTGTGACATCGCAACGCAATAAAAACATCACTTTTCGAGTTAGATGCAGTGAATTAAATTTTCATGTTCTCTGCTTTTTATTACGACCGTTTGTTCGTCATCCGTTGTAGAAATTTATTACGATATCTATTTTGGCTGAAAAGTTCAGAGGAAATATTTTATATGTTCAGACGCGGATCAGAGAGACAGAGGCCTCTCCCAAAAGCATAATGTGTTTGTATGTATATATATATATATATATATATATATATATATATATATATATATATATATATATAACATCTTACTTTAATATAATTCCTTGACTTGAGAATATCATTTATCCAATAATTTAATGTCATTGTTGAATATATTGAAGACAGCACACCGTTACACTGTTCTTCTTCTTCTTTTTATTATTATTATTATTATTATTATTATTATTATTATTATTATTATTATTATTATTATTAACTTATCGCTTTTGCAGCAGAAGTCACTTTTCTTCCATATTATTAAATCTACGCTGAGTTCTATTGTCACGTAAGCGACATGAATTATCAAGTATTAATATAATTGAAGCAAAACATGATTGCCTAAGCGCGAGGGGAGGCTGCGCGCGCAGCTGCTGCTTACGGAGTGAAGGGGGAACGGACCTTCCCGACTCTTCCAGAAGCCCTTCGAAGTGGAAAAATCGCGAATTCGAAGTTTCTCGGTTACGTTGCTGTGGTTATAAATTACGAACGCGAAGGAGTGTGTGTGTCATTCATGATTAGTTCAGTCAGTAAGCCAGTGAACAGAGCAAGCCAGTCTTGTGTACCGGAGTTCGACTCGAGTGTGCGTTCGCAACTGTGTCAGCATCCGAAGGCCTGAGTTCGAGTGCAGTGGACCGCAGTTGGTGGGACCTGAGTTCGAGTACAGTGAACTGTCTCTGAAGGTCTGTGGTTCGAGATACTGTGAACTCGAGTGACTGAGCTAGAAGAACTGTGAACTGAGAACTGATAGTTCTGATTTGTAAATAGTACTTTGTAAATATTAGTTAAGATTAACAGTTCAGTGTTGTTCGTAATAGTCCAAGTAAATTGTCATTGCTGTCAGTGAGTGCTATAACGAATACTGTGTTGAGTGAAAATCCTATTGTTGACGAGAGCGTTTAAGGTGAATTGTAGAAAGGAATTATTGTTGGAAGAATAAAATCCTATTGTTGAGTTGAAATAAATTTACACTGGTGCTGCTCCGTAAGCAGCAGCTGCGCGCGCAGCCTCCCCTCGCGCGTAGGCCCTTTCCCCTCTCTTCTCTCCGCCGCGCGCCGTCCCTCAGTGCTTCGTGGAGACGGCGCGATCTGCTCTCTTGCGGAACGCTGGTCGTGAGTTCGAATCTCACGTCGCTGTCACAATATTATAATCTACGCTGAGTTCTATTGTCACGTAAGCGACATGAATTATCAAGTATTAATATAATTGTAGCAAAACATGATTGCTATTTGGGACGTTTTAACTATTCCGTATTTTTAATGTATAATATGACACAGTCTTCTTTCTTCTTGTAATACAGACGTAAGAGTTCAACGAAGACAGATCTGTCTTCCTACGAGAAACTCTCTCTCTCTCTGGTTACAACATTGTAATCTGTTCGCATCGTTCAATGGCTTGAAATTAGTGGTCCTTAAATTAAATTTACATGAAAACCGTCCACGCAATTGAAATACACCAAAGAGAAAAATGGTACATTCTAAGGTTTTCTAACGTTATGGACAAAAATCACGTTCCTACTCGCAATAGTTGTCGAATAAGTGGGTATTAAACATAAAAAAAACATTTTTCTGATAAAACTATGGACTTTTCAGCAATACGGTACGGCACTTTTTTGTTACAGACTATATGAGCTATTCGCTCTGAAATCCGTAGCATTATTTCACTTCCACACTGTACCCATATATTGCGACCCATAATTTCTAATTCACGAGTATCTTTGCAGCTCTTCACGGCAATGCGTTGTAATCAGACATTTATCCCTGTACGCATATATATATATATATATATATATATATATATATATTCAGTATCAACACAATTCACTTTATTTCGAAAATTGAAATGTTCAATATAAGATTTTTTTATATTCATGGAATTTTAACTCAAATAGAATTCAGAAAAATTGTACACGAAATAAAAATAATAATCTTTAATATTGTTGGTTCATTTAATGTCAATGAAATTATTTTAGTGAAATAGTACCGTATTTTGTAACAAATTAGTTGAATTACCTGGTATTCGCCTTACATTTAAAGAACCTTCGAAAGAAAACAAGAAGGCAGTCAGTCAAACTGGAATGGAATTCCCTCTCCGAAGACAGTCCGTAGAATGGGTCCAACTAACTGCCTCACTTGTAGCAGCCTATGAATATGAGACTTAAAATATTATTGAAATTATTTTAATGTACTTGATATTAAGCTGTGGTCAAACGTAAAGGCTCTTCTTTGTGCTGAATATTTATTTCTTCTATCATATTATGCTATACCTCTGCTGAAAGGAATTTTGACACATTAACACAGGAACTATGGTAAGGAGAATATGTTACTAAGGAAGACAGAAGAATAGATGTAATAATAATATGTATAAATATTTATTATTTCTGTGCTGTTATGATACTGCTTACTAGATATTTAAAGAACCTTTAATCAATCTACGCCTTCTGTAAATTAACATTAAAGTAAATAACTTGTTTGAACATAATATACGGCAATTTTTAACGAGTGTCGGTTCAAACTCATTGGTTTCTTGGAAATTTGTTTTTTTCTCATTGTATAAAATATAATAAAATCATAGTTATGTAAAAAAAGAAAGGGAAGTCCAATATTTTTATTATTATATTATATTTTTAAAATTATATTTTAACGACGCTGTATCAACAACTATATTATTTAGAGTCGATGATATTGGTGATAGCGAGATGAGGCCATAAATTATCAAACATTCGCCTTACGAGTGGGGAATACCTCGGAAAAAACCCAAACAGGTGATCACCTCAAGCGGGAATCGAACCCGTGTAATTCAGGATCGGCAGGCAACTGTCTAAGTCGTTTGAGCTACACCGATGGCTTTCATTTATTGGCTAAGTGTTGTTGACCAAGCTGTCTGTCTGTCCATGGCGATTTTTGCTGAAATAGTCCTATTGGACGCAATTTTAGTACTAAGTACGTACGAGTTAATTTAAATAGTAATATTTCTATGGAGTATTAAAAACTTTAATAAAAAAATTATTCGTTATTTATGTAAAATCAAAAATATACATTCATAGTTTCTGCCCGAGGGCAAGTCCGTAACTTCAAATACAATATGCTTCAATCTTCCCTCTTTTTCACCTTTCTCTTAGTAGGCCTATCCAGATAGATCAATATATTTTGATGTCGTCTATCATCTGATATCTTATTCTGCTCCTAATTTTTTCCGTTAACCATTCCATCCAATGTATCCTTTGGTAGCAGTTTCTTTTAAGCTAGTGATCCATTCAATTCCTGATTATTTTCCTAGTCAGTTTCAGCATTATATTTTCTTCATTCACTCATTCTGGCACGGCTTCATTTATTATTTTGTCTGTCCAATTCACACTCTTATTTCTTCTCCATATCGACATTGCAAATGCTCCCAGTGATTTCTCTTCACTTCGTCATAATGCCCACATTTCTGCCCCATATAATGCCACACTTCACATAAAGCATTTACTAATCTTTTCCTTAACTATTTTTCCAGAGATCCGCTATAATGTTGCTAATTATTATTATTTGTAATTTTCCCTCCGAATTATGCCTTAGAGCCAGGTACGGCTGGAAACAGGTACGGAAGAATTCTCACTATTTTTCAGAGAATAATATTCCTAGTCGTGAAGTCGCTTATTGCGTATGAATCACCACAAGGTCCAATATATTTGTACAAAACATACAAAAGTGTGTCCCAAACTGTAAATGATTGAAAAGTTCACACTAGGGACTGGATGTTTATTCACTAAAACATTTAAAATATGCATGCAGCTATGCACTAATATGTGGGAAGTAACGCACCAAAAATGAAACAATATACCGTATTTGCTCACGTAATTGACGCCCTCGCATAATAAACGCATCCCAATTTTTCGTGTTAAAATAAAAAAAAAATCCCCGCGTAATAGAAGCATCTCATTTTAAACAAAGATCGTTTTAATAATATCTAAAGTCGTAAGATTGGATGCACTGCTTAGTATGTTTAATTCAAGTTTTTAAACAACAATGTAAGGTACCACTGCAATCGTGATTGGTTCTTTTTCAAGCCCATGTTTCGGCGGCTACTATGCAGACAGTAATGTTCACCGGTTGGACTGGCCTGCACAGAGTCCTGATCTCAATCTCATTGAGCACCTTTGGGTCGAATTGAACCGGCGATTGAGGTCTCGGGAGATGCGGCCAACTTCCATTGTCCAACTGAGTGCCATGTTGCAAGACGAATAGCGACGCATTCCAGTGATTATATCCTACACAAACTAGTGGAGAGCATGCCTGACAGGGTGGCTGCTGTTATAGCAACAAGAAGTGGTACCACGAGGTTCTAAAGTGGCATAAACAGTGTCCAATTACTTTTTGGTATATAGTGTACTTATGTATACAATGTAGAAATGAATTTTGAACAAATTTGAAAATGTAGTTCTATTGTTAAAAATATTTTCTTTCGTGAATTATAGTACAAATATCACAACCGTCATAATGGTATGACTATCCAATATGAATATTTGGAATGTAAAGCAGTTGAAGAAGAAATATATAATTTCATCATTCATTTTTCTTTTACTAATGGGCAGATATTTACTGCAAACTCAAAATTTTCAACTTTCCCTATTTTCATCAATTACTTTATAATGTTACATGAAATTGGTTGGGATAAAATATGCTTTGATGTTTGCATTGACTGTGCACGAGCATTGATAGGGAATTTAAAGTAAATTGTGATGGGAATCCTGAATGTTGCTCCACAAAACACTAACTGTCATTGTGCTTTACACAGACAAGTCCTTACAACAAGAAAGATATAAGAAACTATTACAATTGTACTTGATAATGGAGTAAAAAATATTAATTTTGTCAAATCCCATCACTTCAATTCTGTCTGTTTAAAATTATACTGAAGGAAACTGGTAGCCATCCCGAAGAATCTTTCTTACACATCGAAGAGAGGTGGCTATCAATATAAGGACAAAGCGTTCGTCAGAATTTTGTAACTGATAGTACAGTACTTAACAAAAGTTTAAGACCATGAGCAAGTTTCATATCATTATTTTCTGGTCCTATATTTTTGTTTCTATTTCCCTCATGAATATTTTGTCAATTATTTGGACTGTGAGATATCTATCGACGCAAAGAAAGTAAAATTATGACATTTAGTTTTCGAGTTATGATTTTAATGAAATATTTTGTTACTGTAAAAAATGTTACATTTATAATTACGGAATAATTTATTCATGCTAAACCAACATGTTTATTGTAGTGATGATTTTTTTCAAGCAATTTGAGAAGTGTGAGAACACATTGGCACCAGAAAGAAAAATTTAAAAAATTTTATTTTCGTTTTATAATTTTTTGCATATTTTTCCAAAATAAGGAAAATAATAGTAGAAATAACGTTAAGTAAAGGCATTCATAGCTTCATTGTGGAATAAGCTAACGTAACCGGACCTACGCCAATCGAAAGTACGAAATCACGTACTTTCGATTGGCGTAGGTCCGGTTACGTTAGCTTATTCCATAGTGAAGTTATGAATGCCTTTACTTAACGTTATTTCTACTATTATTTTCCTTATTTTGGAAAAATATGCAAAAAATTATAAAACGAAAATAAAATTTTTTAAATTTTTCTTTCTGGTGCCAATGTCTTCTCACACTTCTCAAATTGCTTGAAAAAAATTATCACTTCAATAAAGATGTTGGTTTAGCATGAATAAATTATTCCGTAATTATAAATGTAGCATTTTTTACAGTAACAAAATATTTCATTAAAATCATAACTCGAAAACTAAATGTCATAGTTTTAATTTCTTTGCGTCGATAGATGTCTCACAGTCCAAATAATTGACAAAATATTCATGAGGGAAATAGAAACAAAAATATAGGACCAGGAAATAATTATATGAAATTTGCTCATGGTCTTAAACTTTTGTTAAGTACTGTATTCTTTCCTACAGAGAATTCGGAACAATTTAAATTATTATTAAATTTAAATAAGAATCTTCATATCTCACTACGAAGAATTATTTTTTTCAATAATATTTTTGTTATAGTGTCGGAGAAAAATAATGTAACCCCCTAAATCTTACCTGCAAAAACTAGCTTCAATCTGTCATGAAGGAACATTTCAATTTTTGCTAGTAAAAACTACAGTACTTCTGACGAATAAATGCTGCACAATCTAGTTTTACCTCTCAGAAATGATATTGCTCAATATAGCTAAGAAGTCTTCTTTAAGCCAAGTAAGAACACGGTTCGAACAACTGAACCACATCGTCGTTGTAATTAGTCACTGAATTTGGAGAAGCATCTCCGAAACATGTCTGACTAACATCTTCAATAAACTTATTGTACTTATTAGTGTTCATACAACTGAAACATATTACCTTTAATGTATTTTTATAGCTAATAAGAATTACTTTCACAAATATCAGTACAATATCTTAACAGTAAGATTTACAATTCAGAAATATTTTGGTAGACAATATCAGGACGTTATAAACTTTGCTAGAAAAGTTTAATATGAAAGAATTTCAGAATTGTCACTTGACGGAATAAGAAAATTACACATAACTTTATTCATTAATTTAAAGAATTTTTTAACTGTAGAACATTCATATTTGAACCTGTCATTCCTTATGGAAGCCATACAAATGATGCTTTCCTTAATTTGATCAAGATGTCTAGTCCTCAACTGTTTATGTGAAGACATACATTAAGCTTGTATTGTGTCTCGTATGCCAGGAGACTCATATAATATATTGTTGACTTTAAAGTTCCCATTTTGTGCGAAGAAGCACGGTCTAGTTCCCCCTCTTTTCTTCTTATTTCAAAGCTCTTCACCCCCTCTAGACCATAGAAATTTATTTAACAACCCCCAGCACATAGATTATGCACGCGTAGTCGCTACCACCGACCAAATGTTGCAGCAATGAAGCAGGATGTCTTAATCAAGGGTTAGAAGCCCCCTACGCACTTTCCCAGGACGCGGGAGAAAATCCCTTGTAATTGACGTACCCTTTCCTCATCGCACTCTAACTTGTTGAGGCTTGAAGTATCAGAAACACTTTGCATTCTTGTGTCTCGCACGCTTCAGTTCTCTGCATGCATCCCCCTAACATTCCTCACACAATTAATATTTCCCTGAGATAATAAACATGGTGGTACGTATTGTTATAATTTCATTTTCATATTTTAATGATACTTTTCTACGTGCGAACTATTTTCCTTATCTCTCTTTAACGCACAATTAATTAATAGTCTTCAGAGTTATTATATGAGGCGTGTAGTTTCAATATCAGATACATCACTTTTTTTCTCGAAAATGAGTTAATATTATATTTCATAACTTCATATGATTCTACAACTGCTATAACACCTTTATGCTCCAAAACCAGATACATTACATGGATTTGTATGAAGAAAAAATAGCATTGGTTGCAAATCCAGATAAGTCATGTGAGTTTATTTCCAAAACCAGATAAATCAAGGGTTGCGCATGCGTTCACAACGCATCAGTGTAGTTCCCGTGCAGAAACAGCTGAAAGAAAAACAACAAGATTTCATCATTAGTCCTAACGAGTATACAAATATTTTCTCAGATTTTGGAACAGTCAAAACTTTGTCAGATAAAACATGTGACTGGAAAAAAACTGTTTCCAAAATAGTGCGGCCACCAGCTCAGTGGCACTTTCCATGTATAAGGTTTTTCTTTCAGTCGAACAAGAAGAAGGATGACGTCCTGGTGAAGGGTGAAGTTCACTACAGAAGTGAGTCTGATCAATACAAAAACATTTGTAAGAAGAACAAAAAATAATAAATATTGCAGCACCAAGCATAATGCTGCAAGGAGTACAAGTATCACAACTAAAAATAAATTATGTAACTGGTTTGCTGACAAAACATTTTGATAGTGGCTGGAAATCACTTCAAACATTATCCTACTGTATACTTATTGTTAAGAGACTGGAAACCTTGGATGAAAATCAGATTTCTTCTATAAATTAAGAAGAAAATGTGTGTGACCATGCCTGTGAAATAGGTGATCTGGTTCTTTAATAATTCAGTTTCTTTTGTGATGAAAATCTAATAATTATAACTAATTAATACTAATAATGTAACAGTGGGTTTAAAATAATGCATTGTATGTAACAGAATTGTTGTTTGCTTTCAAACCGAGATAAGTCATTTTATTCATTTGCAAACCCAGATATAACACAGAACAATTTTCAAAACCAGATACATCAAATACATTTTCTCTATTATCTACTAATTATGCAATAATGTCACTATCATACGTCATGGAACATTACATATACCATAACAAGCACATCCTAAAAGTGTTAACATTTTACCTCTTGGTGTATAGGCGATATACGTTTTTCCTTCATACTGAAAAATTATGTTTTAATGATGTATCTGATTTTGCAACTAAACACCTCATACTAGAAGAACATATTATGTTGGCTCTCCCATAGCGTAAAATTAATGGAAGTACGAATAAAATGTTTGAATTTGTTACTTAGGTTTATTCAAAATTCCTAATAGTCATACACAGTATCTTAGTTTATATTATTTGATCGTCAAATGAAGAATTTGAAGATATGTTTTATTGTCACTGTGATTATTATTATTATTATTATTATTATTATTATTATTATTATTATTATTATTATTATTTACTTACAAATGGCTTTTAGAGAACCGAGGGGTTCATTGCCGCCCTCACAAACCTCGCCTGTCTGTCCACTTAACATGTTCCATTCTTCTCCATATCCACATTTCAAATGTTTTTATTCGTTCCTCTTCATTTCGTCGTAATGTCCATGTTTTGCCACATACATTGCCACACAAAGCACTTCACTAGTCTCTTCCCTACTTCTTTTTAAAGAGGTCCGCAGAAGATGCTCCCTTATCTATTAAAAATAAAATAATTGCTAAATAATTGTTGAATAACGCGATAACATAAAGATGGTAAAGAAGGGATAGTAGAAACTATATGCAAAATTACAACAAAATAAAAACGCTTAAATCTTTACACTTTATATGCAAACTTTTATAACTATTAAACATTATTTTTGTGAAAAACTCATTTGCGAAAGAGCGGATGAATTGGTGAAATGTGATGCAGTTTCAAACTTAAATTTCAGGTATTCTCTGTGCCCTTATTCATATAAGAAAAGGAAAATAAATGAGCACATAGTGAACAGGTGGAATAACCAGTGGCTATTCAGCACAAAGGGATCAGTTACGAGAAAAATAATTTTTCCAAAGATCGACATCCGATTAAATAGTAGGCCCAACAAAATTATACCGGATTTCTAATTAACACAAGTTTTGTCGGGTCATGGAAAATTTGCCTCTTATTTAGGAAGACTTAAATTACATAAGGAAAATGCCTACTTATGTATCTGTGAGGAACGGCGGACTATGGACCACCTTTTGTTTCATTGTCCAGTTTTCTAAAATAGAAGATTTCTTATAGTCGGACATTTACACAACTACTACGCAATATTTTGAGGAAAACATGTTGCCACAAATAGTTTTGTAAGTTTATATGTTATATATTTAAGAGCTTGTAATTACTTCAACTATAGTAAATATAAGCGTTAATTTTAAGTAACATATTATTCATGCGACATGTATTCTTGTTATAATATTTTAAACTATCAGTCTATAACTATAACCTTATTGTACTTTTGGATAAAATAGAGTTTAAGTAATTGTATATTCAAATAAATAAATATTTATTTCTCTCGTAATATTAAAATTTTCAACCCCATAGGTCTATATGAGATTTGAAAAGTTATGTACGAAATCTGGTAGTTTATTAGTTTATTTATTAAAATAACGTACCTAACCTGTGTAATAAATTTAAGTAAATTCTTACGTGTTACATTGTTCCTCAATTCTTCTGCAATTCTGAGTTATTTCTTTCGCTAAATTCTTCAAACTTTTCTGACAGACGGTCACGCATTTCAACACTACTAAATGTGCGTTTCATGTCTCTAGGCAGGTCCGAAAACAAAACTAGATATTTCCTATTTTAGCCAATCTCAATGTCTTTATAGAAACACAGATTCGTTTACACGAATTCCAACGAGTTTCAAGTGATTGTTGAGAATATTTTTTTAGCTTTTCCCTATACACGGAAATTAAATTCAGGTATTGAATAATTCACAATGAAATCGTTTTCACATTGCACTTTTTTCTCCATAATTTTTATATATGAAGTTCACAACGACTCACTCACAGTTCCATTATGAATACACTGCGCCATATAACGTCTCACCTACACAGAGTCCCATCATCTCCACGCACGATTTAATTATACCTTTGTTAACTACAAGGGTCAGAAGCATTTCGAGGTCTTGTAATGACGAATCCTTATAAACAACATTGAGGATATGCATGACTGACACGAAAGTTTTAACTGGCTTATCGCGCGCACGTGCGGTTTTGTAAATGCAGCATTTCACGAAATAGCAACTTTTAGCAGGATGGGACTTTTTCAAAGTATTCTGTAATGTTGGAGGAAGTCACAGAATTTAATTTCATCATGTTCTTTTTCGTCTTCTTTTTCTTGGAAATGAAATTTGAAATTATATTTAAAATTGTCGATATGATTCTAAATGAATGTTAGTTATATATTATACAATGATGAGATGACAATTTTATTACATAGCATACTTTAAAACTATCACCACGGCATGGCGCGTCCTCAGGTTGCGGATAGAGGAGACGGCCTCCAGATATGGAGGGTAGCTGCGAATATATTGAATAAGCAGTCGTGGACAGCCGATAAGGGGTGGTCCTCCAGCTTGGGGGTTGGGCGAAGGGCTAACAACCCATCACCGTAAAAAACAGCTTGTTACGTATCCCTATAATAAGCCTCGGAATAGGACTGATTCTCTGGCACGACCACAGCAAAGGAATAAGGTTTTGAGATTTGGCACTTGGAACGTAACTAGTCTTTATAGAACAGGAGGGGTAACATTAGTAGCAAAAGAACTAGCTAGATATAGAATAGACTTCGTAGGAGTACAAGAGGTTAGGTTAGATGGGAATGGCGTATCACAAATAGGAGATTACTTGTTGTATTATGGGGAAGGAAACAATAATCACCAATTAGGAACAGGATTCTTTGTTCATAAAAGAATAAAATCAGCAGTAAAAAAGGTCGAATTTATCAGTGACAGGTTATCATATTTAGTACTTAAGGGTAGATGGTGCTACATCATAGTTATAAATGCTCACGCCCCTACAGAAGAGAAAGACGACCATATAAAGAATAGCTTCTATGAGGAATTGGAACATACTTTTGATCAGTTCCCTAGATATCACATGAAAATTTTATTGGGGGATTTCAATGCTAAAGTAGGACGGGAGGATATTTTTAGACCAACTATTGGAAAAGAGAGCCTACACGCAATTAGTAGTGACAATGGAGTTAGATTAGTCAACTTTGCCACATCGAAAAATTTAATTGTCAAAAGTACAACATTCCCCCATAAGGATATACATAAATATACTTGGACTTCTCCAGATGGATTGACACACAATCAAATAGATCACATCTTGATAGATAAACGGAGACATACTAGTATAGTAGATATTCGAACTTTCAGGGGTGCAGACTGTAATTCTGACCATTATTTGGTGATTGGAGAATTAAGAGAAAGATTATCAGTAGCCAAGCGAGTAGAGCAACAAGTTAATATTACTAAATTCAATATTTTGAAATTAAAGGACGAGGAAGCCAAGCAAAATTATCAGGTCGAAATTTCGAATAGGTTTGCCACTTTAGAAAGTTCCGACGAAGTTGAGAAAGAATTAGATGTTAATAGCGTGTGGGAAAATATCAGAGATAGTATCAAAATTGCAGCTGAGCCGAGCATAGGTTATTATGAAACTAAGAAAAAGAAACCGTGGTTTGATGAAGATTATTGCATGGTAGTAGAAAGAAGGAAACAGGCAAAATTGAAATTCTTACAGGATCCAGTTGAGGAGAAGAGAGATAATTATTTCAATGAAAGACGGGAAGCAAGTCGTACACTTAGGAATAAAAAAAGAGGTTACTTGAAGGAAAAACTGAATGAGGTAGAAACAAATAGTAAGAATAAAAACATTCGAGATTTATATAAGGGTATAAAGGAATTTAAGAACGGATATCAGCCAAGGGTAAACGTGATCAAGGATGAGAATGGTGACTTGCTTGCAGACTCTCCATCAATCCTAAACAGATGGAAAAACTATTTTGCGCAACTACTAAATGTACATAGGTCAAATAGAAATGATCGGGACGAAATTGAAATACAAACTGCTGAGCCATTTATACCCGAACCCACGCCTTCAGAAGTCGAAATTGCGATAGAAAATCTGAAAAAGTACAAGTCTCCAGGTATCGATCAAATTCCAGCAGAATTAATACAAGAGGGTGGGAGTGCATTATATAGCGAAATTTATAAACTTGTACTTGCTATTTGGGAAAAGGAAATTGTACCAGAACAATGGAAGGAGTACATAATTGTACCTATTTTTAAAAAGGGGGACAAAACCAACTGTGGTAACCTTCGAGGAATATCACTTTTGTTGACGTCGTACAAAATTTTGTCCAATATTCTTTTGAGAAGATTAACTCCGTACGTAGATGAAATTATTGGGGATCATCAGTGCGGTTTTCGGCGTAATAGATCGACTATTGATCAGATTTTTTGTATACGACAGATAATGGAGAAAAAATGGGAGTATAAGGGTACAGTACATCAGTTATTCATAGATTTCAAAAAGGCTTATGACTCGGTTAAGAGGGAAGTATTATATGATATTCTTATTGAATTTGGTATTCCCAAGAAACTAGTTAGATTAATTAAAATGTGTCTCAATGAAACATACAGCAGAGTCCGTATAGGTCAGTTTCTATCTGATGCTTTTCCAATTCACTGCGGGCTAAAGCAGGGAGATGCACTATCACCTTTACTTTTTAACTTCGCTCTAGAATATGCCATTAGGAAAGTTCAGGATAACAGGCAGGGTTTGGAATTGAATGGGTTACATCAGCTTCTTGTCTATGCGGATGACGTGAATATGTTAGGAGAAAATCCACAAACGATTAGGGAAAACACGGAAATTTTACTTGAAGCAAGTAGAGCGATCGGTTTGGAAGTAAATCCTGAAAAGACAAAGTATATGATTATGTCTCGTGACCAGAATATTGTACGAAATGGAAATATAAAAATTGGAGATTTATCCTTCGAAGAGGTGGAAAAATTCAAATATCTTGGAGCAACAGTAACAAATATAAATGATACTCGGGAGGAAATTAAACGCAGAATAAATATGGGAAATGCGTGTTATTATTCGGTTGAGAAGCTCTTATCATCCAGTCTGCTGTCCAAAAATCTGAAAGTTAGAATTTATAAAACAGTTATATTACCGGTTCTTCTGTATGGTTGTGAAACTTGGACTCTCACTCTGACAGAGGAACATAGGTTCAGGGTGCTTGAGAATAAGGTGCTAAGGAAAATATTTGGGGCTAAGCGGGATGAAGTTACAGGAGAATGGAGAAAGTTACACAACACAGAACTGCACGCATTGTATTCTTCACCTGACATAATTAGGAACATTAAATCCAGACGTTTGAGATGGGCAGGGCATGTAGCACGTATGGGCGAAACCAGAAATGCATATAGAGTGTTAGTTGGGAGACCGGAGGGAAAAAGACCTTTAGGGAGGCCGAGACGTAGATGGGAGGATAATATTAAAATGGATTTGAGGGAGGTGGGGTATGATGATAGAGACTGGATTAATCTTGCACAGGATAGGGACCGCTGGCGGGCTTATGTGAGGGCGGCAATGAACCTTCGGGTTCCTTAAAAGCCATTTGTAAGTAAGTAAGTAAGCATACTTTGAAATGAAGCATCGAAAAACGTATAACAAAATTAGAGACTTCAATATATTATAATTATTTATTATACAAGTAACATGTTGGCTAGAGACATTTCGAATTATACTTATTGATTAAAGACAGTGAGATGCGAAAATAATAGTCAATATTCAAAAAGATATGAACATAAAAATTATAATTATAATATATAAATATTATATAGCTTAAATATTCTTTGGTTGAAAGACTGACTTCAAAATAAAATGGCAAAACCATTTTCATCTTCATACTCGAAAGTTGGGAATAATATTATGCCTTCTTTTTCTTTAATGCAGACTATTATGCGTTGGCTCCACTGCTACTTTTTCTTCGTCCAAATGTTACATAATTTCGCTTTCATATCCCTAGTCAACAAAACTTTATGTATCAAGTTTTGTTTACCTAACATATACAGGTTGTTTCCGAGGTGGTGTTACAAACTTTCAGGTTGATGGCGAAGGGCACATGTATCAATGTGAGATAAGGAACCCTGGTCCGGAAATGACCGAGTCGAAATTTACAAGCAAAAATAGTTCTGTGGAAATGAAATAATTTTATTCCTCTGTATACCTTATTTATGTATATTTATCTGTACATCTTACACATATTGTTTTCATCTGATGTTGTTTACGTTGTCTACTTGTAGCATTCCATTCAGTGCGCTGTCTGAGGGATGGGGACAGGAAACTACACTAAAGCAATGCAGATAGCATAATGTGTACGGGACATGGTCGGTCCTGATATGCACGTCTGTAGACAGCAGTGTATGTGTACAAGTTGCAGTGTCCAGTCGATCAGTCCTAGTGAAATGTAGGAGTACACGAGAGCGGAATATGCAGACCTGATTATCGAATACAGATGAGCCAATGGGAACAGTAGACAAGCTCACAGATTGTATCGGGACAAGCACTCACGTAGGAGACATCCGGCCCATACCATCTTTCCATGACTGTTCCAAAAGTAAAAGGAAGGAGGGCACGTGGTGCCAAATTACAATTCCATTTTCACACAGCTATTTTTGCTTATAACTTTCGACTCAGTCATTTCCGGACCATGGTTCCTTATCTCAAATTGATACATGTGCCCTTCGCTATCATCCCTGAAAGTTTTTAACACCACCTCGGAAACACTCTGTATATGCAGGAGTTCTATAAAATTAGTCTGTTTTTCCCCTCTTCTGGATTATAGGCATCTAATTCGACTAGATGTACTCAATCATGTTTTAAATTCAGTATGATGATTCTGACTTTATTCTCTACTCTCACAACGTGTCAGCGAATATCGAAATATTCTTTTGCTATTTTTCATATTTTACTCATTCAGCTTTGAAAAATAGCAGAGCTACCCCAAACATTTAGTTCCTTTTAACTGCTTTTTTTGTTTTTGTTAACACAGCTCTGTTTATATACCTGTCTTCGAAAAATTTATAATTTTTATACAGCAGTTCCCAACATGTGTTCGCGAGTGATTTGTAAGGAGTCCAAAGAACCAAGGTGTGTTTTCAAACGGTATTGTAACTAAGCCTAACTTTGTCATGTTCTCTGATTCTTATCATCTTGCTGGAATAATGTTTTTGGTTCTCTTTTTTTTTTAAACACGGAGTTTAACAGGAATGAGTCCGCCTGACGGAATAGGTGCCTATAATCTTAGATACAAATTGTGTGAACATACGGTTCGTTAGTAGGCCTATTTTCGGTCTCATTTTCATCACCACCAAGATAAATGGAAACGTTTAAGCAATTCTGTAAGGATTCTGGATAAACATTGGATATGTACGTACTTATAGTTAAATGTTCGTGGCACAAGAAACCAAATAGAATAACACAGACACACGGCAAAACAGGGTATGGGAGAGAGCGTGACAAATCTCCACTGCTCCGCTGGGAATACTACCCGTATTCATTACATTCGTAGCAGCAAACGTTGCTATTCAAATCATGGTGGAGAACGGACTTAAATAATTGAGTCCGAGAAATTGTCTTCCATTTCGTAAACATGTAATTCAAATGCATACACAAAGTGTTCTGCTTATGGCAGGTATTTCACTACAAACCCAGCTTTATCCAATCTTTGCTATTTTCTGCCTTCCTGTGAGTCTCCGCATATGTTCCATATATTATCTTAATGTAGTATATCTTATGTTATCTTCTTCCGCCCCAAAATCGTCTTCCGTGCACCATTCCTTCCAGTATATCCTTCAGTAGACAGTTACTTCTCAACCACTGATCCAACCAATTTCTTTATCTCTTCCTGATCAGTTTCAGCATCATTCTTTCTTCACCCACTCTTTCATTTCTTATTGTCTGCCCATTTACATGCTCCATTCTTCTCCATACCAACATTTCAAATGCTTCTAGTCGCTTATATTTTTTAACGGTTAATGAAATCAAAGATGCTATTATAACTCGTAAATTTCAATTAAGAATAATTGCCATAAAGTAACTTCCGAATTAACTGAAAGTAATAGAGAATTAAAAGACTTGAAATAAGTTTTCGTCAACGAACAATTGTTCTATTGGACATTGTCATAAATATTATAATGAAAGAAAGGTGTTTAATTTCTGGAGTACCTACGTTGTACGGATTAAAGAATAGGAAAGTTAAAAAAAAGAAGAAATGCATAAACTAATAATGAAATTCAAGCTGCTGCACGTTCGGTACAGTGAAAGAATTTAAAGCATACTGTTAATAATGTTGGCCATTCTGTAATAATGTTGTAGGAACATTCGCTGAAATGTTATGAGAATGGAATTTGACCAGCGTACTGTACATCAGCTTCCTTGGATGAATACAGCAACAATATGGAATACAATAAGATAAACTGAGACATCGTTAATTGGCGTGAGAGGTCATTAGCATTATCACGAGTAGACAATATAGGTCGGAAGTCGTAAAAATAAATCGAGCCAATTGAACGTTAAAATTAATATGATATCATATAGTCTTTACACTGATTTTTTTTAAACATCGTAAGTGTTGTTTCGTTCCTTATAAAATGATACACGATAATTTACCGATTGCCTTACAAAACCCCAAATTCTATGTCCTGAATGACCATTTCCACGAAAGTAAAGAATGGCGAATACAGTATCCCGAATCTATTTTCCTGAAGGTTACTTTCCAGATTATATTTATCGCATATTTTCCTACAAAATAAATAATCTATAGTCGCGACGCTGTTATTCCCGGCGTGACTCCTCCTCTTTGCTTACCTCTTAGGAAGTCAAGGCTCTATAAAGTATAGGTAGACCATCGTTCGCCAGTTTTGTTCTTTCGTTGCCGAGCTACCAGACGAGGGATCTATTTGCCACACCGTTAAACATGATCATATCGTAGCTCCTATGATAATAAATCAAACGCACTGTAATTCAGCAAATAATTGAGCTGGAAATAACGTTCTCGTGTCCTTTCTGCGAACGTCAACGAAAGAGCCAAAATGGCGGGCGATTATATATTAAGTATTTATCGAGCCTTAGGAAATGCTTTACATCTTCATCAGCGAATCACAAGACGCACACGTTTAAATGTAGCCGACCTGCAACGTGATTGGCTGCCGGAAATTAGAGCGACGGGACTATAAATTTGGGACTTCAGAATAGCTTTAACGTTGATAATCCAGAGTGAAGAGGTTAAGTGTTATTGATCATATCCAGCCTAGCTATTTAATAGGCCTATACAAAAATGGCTGTAATATCTAAATGAAAAATGAGCAGATTAATAATTACACAGCACTAGTAAATATAATGTGATTAAATTTTGTTTTGAAAACATGAATCTCGTTTAAATTTAGTGATTATATTTTTAATATTATATTATCAATATATGTTAGTGATTATATGGACAAACTAAGGAAGCAAATAGTGCTGCCCAGCTGACGAATACTACTACCGGAGAAATTGAATATTACGAATAAAGCTCTCATCCGGTGATCCTCGCTACTACCGTAAGTGGTAGAGAGAGTATACGGATGGTTGCGGAGCTTCGGAGGCAAGCGACAATCGAAAGACGGAATTCTCAAGGACGACCGGCAGGCCCACCAAATGATGACACTCAGCGTATTCCGAATCTCACCGGTGAGTAATCCGATGGCATCACGGTGTTCCGAATTCCACCGATGGCGTCATTGATGCTCCACCGGTGTCGCACCGGCGCCATCAACTTGCAGAGGTGGTGGCAGTCTCCATCAGCCGCCATCAGTGAATCTGATTGGTTCTTGTATAGGGCGGGAATTAGCAGACGAATGACATCGTGCACTGTTGTGTCATGGCGGTGTGTTCTGCTTTAGTTCTGCTGTAGTGTTTGTAATGAGCACAACATAAAAACAATATGTTAATGGCTTATGAGCGAACATGTCAACGGACCCGTTATTACTACCGGTTCAAGAAATAAATTGTTTATGCTATCTTTTCTTTGAACGAGATGGCAATACGAAAATTTCGCAAAATTTTACTAGCGTAGCACAGACAACAACTTGTACAGTCAATATGACAGCCATCGATCCTCCCAGCAGTTTTATTCCTTATTTCGCTGCAACGTGACGTCATTGATGCCATCGGACCGGTGAGATTCGGAATACGCTGACTGTCAGCAGTTGTCAGTGGGATAAAATGGCACTGAAGCGGGTATCCGATACCTGGAAATTTTTTCATTCAGTTTTGTCAAGGGGGTTATAATTAAAATTGTTTACAATTTATATTATCCATATTTTGTGTATTATTATTATTATTATTATTATTACTGTTATTATTATTATTATTATTATTATTATTATTATTATTATTATTATTACTGTTATTATTACTCACTTTCAAATGGCTTTAAGAGAACCATTTAGAGAACCGATCATATCCCACCTCCCTCAAATCCATTTTCATATTATCCTCCCATCTACAGTATGTCTCATCCTCCTCAAAGGTCTTTTTCCCACTAACACTCTGTATGCTCTTCTGGATTCGCTCATACGTGCTACATGCACTGCTTATCTCAAACGTCTGGATTTAATGTTCCTACTTACAATGCGTGCAGTTCTGCATTGTGTAGCTTTCTCCATTCTCCTGTAACTTCATTCCTCTTAGCCCCAATTATTTTTCTAAGCACCTTATTCTCAAACACTCTTAATCTCAAAGAGTACAAATTTCACAGCCATACAGAACAACAGGTAATATAATTGTTTTATAAATTAATTATAACCTACAGTTTTTTTTTATAGCAGACTGGAAGACAATACCTTCTCAACCGAATAATAATAGGCATTTTCTATATTTATTTTGCATTCAATTTTCTCCCGAGTATCATTTATATTTGTTACTGTTGCTACAAGATATTCGCATTTTTCCACCTTTTCAGAGAATATATTTCCAGTTTTTATATTTCCATTTCGTAGTATACTTAATGTTTTCGGGATTTACTTTCAAATCTATCTCTTTACTTATTTCAAGTAAAATTCCCGCGTTTTATCTAGGCCTAATAGTTTGTGGATTGTCTCCTAACATTGTCACGTCATCCGCATAAACAAGGAACTGATGTAACCCGGCCTTTTCCAGACCCTCTCTGTTATCCTAGATCTAGACTTTTCTAATGACATATTCTGGAGCAAAGTTAAAAAGTAAAGGTGATAATGCATCTTCTTGCTTTAGTCCGCAGTGAATTGGAAAAGCATCAGACAGAAACTGGCCTATACGGACTCTGCTTTTTCACTGGAACACATTTTAATTAATCGAGCTACACCTTTTCCAGTTGTATTTCAGAAAATATCAATTGTTTTTAAGATTTGTCAGTTGTATTTCAGATTAGTAAATTCAGTTTCAGATAGTATCAATTATATTTCAGAAAACATCAATTGTACTTCAGATTTGTCAATTTAATTCCAGATAGTATAATTTGTATTTCAGATTAGTCAATTCAATTTCAGATAGTATCTATTGTATTTCAAAAAACATCAATTGTATTTCATATTTGTCAATTGTATTTCAGAAACTATCATTTGTATTTCACAAGTTACGGTTGGCACCTTGTTCTCCAATGTTAAATCCAATCGATATCATATGGTATAAAATGAAGACGTACGTAAAAACCTATCTTGGAATTCCTGACGTGACAGCTCGTGGTGTTGTAGCCTAATTTACCTACTGTAGAGAGTAAAATTGATGATGTAACACACATAATATTGTTGGTGGTGATTGTGCTCGTGCAGTACAACACAGTGCAATTCATCAAGCTGCAGCTTTAGCTATGGTGAATATGCCTGTCGTGCGCTAAAATGCAATAAAGTTGAGGATTTTTTAAATCCATTTTCCATTTTTGTTAAATATATGTTACAATCTCAAGTAGGCCTGCATTTGTTATTTTGTGAAATAAGAGCGACTGCGTAATATTAAATGCATTGCTTATTTTCTGAAATACATTTGATACCATATGAAATACAATTGACAAATCTTAAATACATTTGATACCATCTGAAATACAATTGACAAATCTGAAATGCAATTGACAAATCTGAAATGCATTTGATACCATCTGAAATAAAATTGACAAATCTGAAATACAATTAACAAATCTGAAATACACTTGATACCATCTGAAATAAAATTGAAAAATCTGAAATACAATTAACAAATCTGAAATACATTTGATACCATCTGAAATACAATTGACAAATCTGAAATGCAATTGGCAAATCTGAAATACATTTGATACCATCTGAAATTAAATTGACAAATCTGAAATACAATTAACAAATCTGAAATACACTTGATACTATCTGAAATACAATTGACAAATCTGAAATACAATTGACAAATCTGAAATACAATTAACAAATCTGAAATACATTTGATACCATCTGAAATACAATTGACAAATCTGAAATACATTTGATACCATCTGAAATACAATTGACAAATCTGAAATACATTTGATACCATCTGAAATACAATTAAAAAATCTGAAATACATTTGATACCATATGAAATACAATTGACAAATCTGAAATACATTTGATATCATCTGAAATACAATTGACAAATCTGAAATACATTTGATACCATCTGAAATACAATTAACAAATCTGAAATACAATTGACACATTGAAATACAATTGGTACTGTCTGAAATTGAATTGACAAATCTGAAATACAGTTGATAATTTCTGAAATTAAAATGACTAATCTGAAATATATTTATAATTTCTGAAATACAATTGATATTTTCTGAAATACAACTGGAAAAGTTGTAGTTTCTTGGGAATACCAAATTCAATAAGAATACCTATTATATAAAACCTCTCTAAACCGAATCCTATGCCTTTATGAAATCTATGAATAATTCATATAGGCTACTCTGCCCTTATACTTTTATTTTTTCTCCAATATCTGTCGAATATAAAAATTCTGATCAATAATCGATTTATTACGCTTAAAACCACCCAATAATTTCATCCATATATGGAGTTAGTGTTCTCAAAATAATATTGAACAAAATTTTTGTACGACGTCAACAAAAGCGATATTCGTCGAGAGTTATTATTATTATTATTATTATTATTATTATTATTATTATTATTATTATTATTATTATTACTATGTTACGGTATATTTATTAATGTTATATTATATTCCAATAGAACATATTCATGAATCAACATCTACTTGGAGAATTTAGTGAAGAACTGTTTTCAGAACACGGGAGGAGTGATAGTAGGAGGAAGAATAAAATGTAGGCACTATAAGATTTGCTGATGATATGGCGTTGTTAGCAGAAGAGGAGATGATACTAAGGGATATGCTGCTAGAGCTAAATGACATCTGTGGGCAGTGTGGAATGATGAAAAATACTATCAAAACGAAGACCATGGTCATTTTCTTCTTGGAACCAAAGAATTAATGAAACAGTGATGGAGGTTTTCATATTTATATTTCAAATGTGAAATATATTTACCTCCCAGTACGAATTACGAAGGAAATGTATAGGGATGCTGCAAAAAATGAATTTAGAAAGTTTTGTTACAATTCGTTTTATGCATTATTAAAACCGAAAATTTTTTATCCCGCATTCAGTGTGCGTGGCTGTGTACAGTGTTATGTTTTAAAATATCGCACGAATTTTGTTTGCGTTCAGTGATTACGAGTCAATTCATGAAAGAATGAAGCACATAGGTACAATTTACTATTTTAGTGAAAAATTATAGCTCTCGTTTTAAATAAAATTATATAAAATGTTTATAAAGAGATCAATTCTAATATTTTTTTCTATAAATTTTATTATTTGAAAAAGATGAAATAAATAAACTGAGAAGCGAGCATATTCCCAGATCTCTGTGCTTCGATGGAATTAATTACACATTTTGTTGTGTCATATTTAAATTTTTGACATTCAAAGGTCACACTTACAAAAACAATAGCGCCCACGTCTGGCTTTACAACGGGATCAAGTAGGCTTTAATGTCGAGGATTTAACGTCATGTTTAATACTTTTGTTCTGCGTTGTAACCGCAAACAGAAGGTTTCAGGGATTATGCAATAAAAGGAAGTATTGTCATTATAAAATGAATAACATACAGTACATATGACTTACAAATGCAGATCTTCTTGAAAAGAACAATGATGGTAAATGTTATTACAATATATTTATAATAATTTTATCTTAATTAAAAGGTTATTACATAATATCAGTTTAAATATCACAATTTGTAGAATAAAGTCAAATATCTTCATCAATTAAATATACCAGATGTAAATTATTTCAAACTATAATACATAGGGAATTAACATTTCCATAAGAAATCCATATATAAAAATTTAAAGTGGAATTTCATGTAGCATGTGTAATAAATTAGTAGACCTTGTAGAAAAGAAGACTATCTACTGATTATTACCAACTAAAATTCTATTTGATGACATTAATCTCGAAAGAATGGATTATTATAATAGAGAAGAGAAGCAGCTCTTTCAATCGTATTTCAATTTTACAATGCATACAATTAAGTATGAATTATGCTTAATTTTGTGTTACAAAAAGGATATGAAAATCTATTTTAATAATGCTCTGTGTTTGCAATTGTAGTGTATTTTGTATGGCTTTTGTTATTCGAATTTGTAGACTACTTCACTATATTATGGTGTCTTCCGACGCTTTTAACAGAATAATTGTATCAAATCAAATCATTAAATTATACAAGTGATAGATGACAAACTTAAAGAAATACATACAGATGTTGTTTAGTTAACGGAACCTCACAAGTGATACCAAGAAAGCACCATTTTTTCGTTTTGCTCCTATCACATCATGCGACGTAGAGCGCAGCTTTTCACAGTACAAACTTTGTTTGGCAGATAACCGAAAAATATTTACGTTTGAGACACTGACAATGTAACTTGTAGTACATTGCAATTCGGTACTGTAACTGCACTTCGTAAAGACGACCAATTGGATAAATGAAGAAATTAAAATTGCTACATGTTTATTTCCACCATTAACACTGTGTACAGTATAATTAAACACTATTGCTTATAAAACACAGGAGAATAAATATTCTTCCCATTCTTTTGACATTGTCATTATGTGATGTATATTTAATTTCAGATTGTACATGTGTGTGTTTCCCCATACTATCGTACTCTACTCTAAATAGTAACGTTATTACATCTACACACCTCTACCTTTCACTACCTGCAGCGAGTCAACAACCTATAGTACATGCACTGTAAACTTATTTTATCGGGTCCCAAGTCTCGAAGCCTGATAATGACTATTACACTTTTAGTAGTACATCATACTACTTTTGACCAATAAAACGGCACGAAAGAACGTATTTCAACCAATCATGGCTGCTTATCGCTACAATTTTATCAGTTCCCTAAGATTTGTTTATTTTTATCATTTTGTTTTTATCTCTTCTCTAGCATTTGTTTCTTTTTCATTTTGAAAGGTGGTGTTGACCGATCAGCATAAGTACAATGAGTATAGGATAAGTGGGACAGTCTGTACTCATTTGTTTCTTTGTTTGCCAACATTGTAAATTGCAATTTCTTTACAGTACAATAAAACATGCTTTGCGATCGTCATTTGTTTCCCGCATAGATAGTCGACTGAAAATGGCGGCTCCGTTCAAACGTTTTGGTGAAACTAACATTAGTTTAATAGAATTTTAGTAAGTCAATTAATATCTATTTTATTGTATTAGAGTACTTTATTTCTTCTAAACTGTTTATACTTTCTTCTGTTTTATCACCTCTCTATAATTTGTTTCTTTGTTTGCTAACATTTCAAACTGCAAATTCTTTACGGTACAATAAAACATGATTTGCGATCGTCATCTGTTTACCGCATAGATAGTGAACTGATAATAGCGGCTCCATTTAAACGTTTTGGTAAAGCTAATATTAGTGAAATAGAATTTTAATAAATAAATTAATATTTTATTACATTAGGGTAGGTCTACTTTATGTTTTCTAATGTTCATACAGTTTCTTCTAATAGTGCAATAGTCAATGAATTCCCACTCGAGTTTTGATTTTCTCTAGGTAACTTAAAACCTCTAGTGAGATTACTGTTGATATAGACCTAATATCATTTTTTGTTATTTAGGCTAATAATTTATTTTTATATACTGAAACATGTAACATCATAACTGAAAACAGAATTAGCTATAACATTCTTCATTTTTTCGTAGGCTACATAATATTATTTTAGTCGTTTGTATTAAGATATTTTCATTATTATCATTATTATGGTTGACGCACTCATTTCTTATTTGCAATTTATGTATTTTTTGTGTAATTGATCTGTTTATATAATTAAAAACGGTTTAATTCTCTCACGCAATAACCTTTTTCATAATTTATTTGTTCAGGTGTCCGTCAGTTATCCATGTCAGAACATGTTGGAGTCTATTGGCTTATTATGGTGGCCCTCATATTTCACTCAATTTTTCTTGGTATGTCCGTATTTACTTCTTCAGTCTCCCGAGGCGTTGTCCTGTCGAGATATCCACAGTGTCAATTCACGCGCTAGAAGCGGATACAGCTGTCCTCAAAGTAGGGATTTCGTGAGGCGAAAAACCATTGGCCTATAATTGTTTCTGGATCCCTCTCAATCATGGGTGTAGTTTCTTTCACATACCGAAATGTACGACACAAGGTCCCTGGCTTGCCCTTCCGGAAGAAGGCTATGCTATAAGATCATGAGTATAAAAAAGTTCTGTGATGAGGAATAGGAAGACGTGCTTGATGCAGGCTTCGAAGAGTTGTAAGAAATTCAAAGCGCGATACCAGATATATGATTATAAATAGAAAAAAGAATGAATATATTGTTCTTCGTTCCTTCAGACACACCATGAAATTTATGTTTATATTTACGAGTGCTGCAGATGAATCTTATGCACACATTATGAACACGTTGTAGTAACATTTAGGATTGTATAAACTGTCCTTCATACGAATTCCAAGAAACGAATACTGTCTTCCTAACTTTCGTGCATATTAAATGATTGTGTTCCTATATTTATTTTCAATAATTACTTTAATCTACATTTACTTTCAAAGGCTTTCCGTCTTTCAGTTATTACCTTGAGTTCCTATCCCTATTCTCAACATTTTTTTTCTCTTTCTTGCATGGCTTTGATGACGCCTCCATGCATAGGCTACCAAGAATTACATTATCTCCCAAACTTTTATCTGCCAGGAAGTGACGAACTAAGATGTTTTGATCATCTTACTTCTAACATACGTTGCAGGCTATATGCTTATACCATTTTAAATTTCGTACTTCTACTGTATCAATAATTGTTTCTTGTTATTTTTTTTAAATTATGGTTTACTTAACGACGATCGCAACAGAAGAGGTTATATCAGCGTTGCCGATGTGCCGGAATTTTGTCCTGCACGAGTTCTTTTACATGCCGGTAAATCTACTGACATGAGCCTGTCGCATTTAAACACACTTAAATGTCATCGACCTCGGCCGGAATCGAACCCGAAACTTCGAGCATAGAAGGCTGCGCTACCGAGGGCTACTTGTTTCTTGTACATCAATTTCTTATCAAATGTACTTCTTTCTTATATTCTGTCGTCAACTGTCTCTTACATAATAGTTCATTGATCCGCCAACATTCATGTATATATCGGGAAGTAAGAATATTTTGCACTATTGATTTTTATAGGGTAACTCAGTCTAAATCGGGTCAGAGGTTAAATCGGGTCAATTTCAAAACCCTGTCTCCATATTCAAGCGTAAACCAGTTCAAGCAAGTGCTACCATATACTGGTCAGGAAGAGAACTTCCTGTACACGTTGAGTGCCATTGATGCTAGCTGGTGTGTGTATTCTTTATGTTGACAATAAAAGAATAGAGAGAATACAAAGGTGAGTTAAGAGTATTTTATACATTTTAAATAATGCTTTACGGTTTGTTTATTATTTTACAACTATTGCAGAGAATTTGTGCGATTAACTTTCAGTATTAAGTTCAAGCTTTTTAGAAGAGATTATGGTTATTAACGCCTTCGTCGAAGCAGTATTCAGTTCTACCAACCTCTAGCGCAAAAAAGTTCTAAATTTGGGTTAAATAGGGTCAGTAATATCGGACAAATAGGGTCAACATGTTTCAAATCAGTCCACTCAAATTAAGTATTTATTTTCAATTCTTTGTGACAGATGGTTAAATGTAAGAGGAAAACGTCAAATTCGTGGACTGAGAACGACATGCAGAAGGCTATTAAAGCATTTCGCGAGGGAAGAAGCCAACGTCATACTGCAGAGTTGTTAGGAGTTCCTCATTCATGTCTGCAACGACGTCTTCAAAGTGGCCAGGACAACCAGTTGAAAAGTAAAGGCCGTCAAACTGCGTTTATTCCAGAACAAGAAAATGAACTTGTGTCTAGAAATTTGAAACTGTACCCATGTACGCATGTGGTTTTGGACTACACTACAACACAATTCGTTGGTGAAGAAAATAAAACTGTTTGTTTGTGGAAGGTGTAAAGTGTTAAATTAAATTAATTCAATATTGATTTTAACTTTCCGTGCAGGTAGGCTATATAGAGGGAAAAATTGTGACCCGATTTGCCCTAAACACTGACCCCATTTTCCTTATACAGAAGGGTAAAAAGGGTCACTGCAGTGAAATACTTCAGTTCATGTACAGACAGTTAGTTTAGAGTAAAAAAAAGAAATATTTTTGGGGTAGTAGTACTTACATGTGGCTGTAACTAATGATATGTTATGAGTGCAATATACTATGAATTAACAATAAAATTAAGGATTTGCTACTTTTTGAACCCATTTACCCTTGGTTACCTTATGTTTTTCTTCTCAATTCTCTACTCCAGATAATACTGTGCATTGATCTAATCACCTTTGAATAATAACTCTAGGAAATAATGAATAGTAATAATATTCGAACTAATGCAAAGGAACGGAATTGTTAGGAAGGCGCAAAACGTAATAAAAAATATGGATCCGATGCCAGACGTGCGACGTAAGGTATCACGAGGTGAGCGTAGGTGCCAGATGAAGAACGCAGTTTGTTTGTGCAATTATCTTTGATCAAAATTGTACCTGACCATGTTCAAAACTGTACCTCCTGTGGCACATTTTCGAACGTTTTTTGTTTATTGAAACATTTATAACTATGGACAATGTAAATTTCCTTTATTTCTTATATTGTTGTGGAACGACAACTAGGTCTTGAACATTGTATTCACAATAAATTTAGAAATGTCTTATGTTTATTTTGCCCATAAAATTCAAATATGTGTATACTGTTCGAAATTGTACCTCCCTACCCTAGCTATAATTTTAAAAAGGTATATTTTACAAAACATCATATTGATTACATTTAAAGAGTATCTGTTTCCTCATTGCATATGCCAAATATTAAACAATAAATTAATGGTTGAATACATACGAGATTAATTTCGTTCCTGGAACAAACTCGCCATTTTACCAGGACAAATGGTAGTGGTTCGTCTAATGTGATAAATTAAATATAGTGACACATCATTAAAAAAGTTTCAGAACACTAGATAAGGTGTGTAATTTTTAAAAATATATTTCTTTAAATTTTAATAATTTGATTTCTAGAAATGAGAAGTATTTCATTTTTCGAATGGGGATACAGTCAACTCCTGTTATAGTGAACTTCTGCGAACCAGCATATTTCGTTCACTATATCCGAGGTTCACTAAAACCGAAGTGCTTGTTTTTACACTACTGACTTTGCTGTACATACAGTGTTAAATGCCCGTTCAATATCAGTACTAATGTTCGCTGTATCTTCCAACTTAAACACTTTACGCTTTGACATCCTGATGTTCACAGTTCGAAACTTGAATCTAATCTGGCCATGTAGGTAGTAGACACTGACTGATTTCGCACCTCTTCGCACTAGAGGTATGCTACTGTGTAGTCGGCCTTGGAATTTCCCTGGGTTCACTTTTACAAAGATGCGGGAGGAAGGGTTGAGGACCATTATGCTATAATCCATCTTGTATTTACCCTTTGGTAATCACTCTACTTCCTTTTACAAAAGAAAACACTTCCTCTTCCTATTCTTCTAATAACCTCTCTCATTGCGTACACTATTCTCTTTAACATGTTTCAAGCTGTCCAGGAAGCTGAACGAATCCTTTGTCTTTCAATGTACTTAAGAAGTAGAAGGTTTGAGATTTTGTTCTGATCATATTCTTGGAAGTTTATAGGAGAAAGGGTTTCCAAAATTACCATTTTGGCCATTTTTAAATTACATTTTCTTGGGGAAGTTACTTATAGATTTAGGTTCACTATAACCGAAGTGAGGGTTCGCTATAAACGGAAATATTGAAGTACTTTTTAATGTATGCAGGTCGGGACCAACGATTTAGGTTCACTACAGCCGAATGTTCATTATAACCGAGTTCACTATATCCAGAGCTGACTGTACGAATTTATGACTTATGTAGAAGGAGGTGATTTGAAATGGCTTTAAATAATGATGATTTTGATAATACTAATTATGATGGTGATGGAAAAGAAGAACTTTATGAAATAAAGCAATACATTTTCACAGAAAAATTTCTGTATAAACGGTAAAATAATAATTTTAATTTTAATAGATCAGCTATCAATATTATTCACTGATAGCAATGCTACTTAATCGTGACTACGCACGCACTATAGGCCTAGTAAGTTGCTAATGAACGAATTTGTACAAGGGAGCACATGCATATTTATGTACAGATAATCTTATTACATTTCTCCACTGTTTGTTTCAAGATGCTGCGAATTTGTGATGCATTAGAAAGTTATAACGATGCAGTGATGTACTGAAATTGTGTCCCGAGCTTATTTGAATTCTGTCGGTTGAAAGGAATTGAGAAATGATGAAAAGGGAGAAGACTAGAATTGGAAGTCAACACAAGGAATTCCCATATAACAAGGGGATTAAAGTATTTCCGAATTCAGGGAAAACTCATAAATAGAGTAGGTGGGAGGAGTGCAGACTGTTTGCAAAGGAGGAGAATAATTCAGGGGTGTGGAAATTTAAAGAGATAAGGACTAATTTACTGTTGGCATTTAAAACTTGGAAGAATATAGAAGATTTAAAACTTTGTGTTGTTGTGAATTTCCATATTTAACTTTATAGTTATGTACATGTAACTATGAGTTCGGGTATAACTACGAGCAATATAATTACAATTTCTATTTTAATAAACCTCCGAGTTGCTGTGTGCGTACAAGAGACCTATCGAGTTTCAAAGTGAAACATGGTGGGCGTGATAGGAATATGATCGCATTTAAATGTAAACCACCATACCACCACAATCTGTGTTACTTTGAAAACATTATGATAGCGAATTGATGTACAAATAAGAATAATTGAGGCCAGATTTAATTTACTCATGAGTTTACAAGGAATATACTCGTTTATGAGTAGGGACCGGATTTTTATGTAATATCAAAGTGTGAAATATGTACATATTTATGTAAGAAAAATAAGCTGAATATGTACCAAAATATGTAAAATCATGAAAATATTTAATATCAATATCTGGCAGGTAGGCTATAGGATAGGTAAGACTCTCCAGTTGTGACTTTATACAGCACCCGACTTTTTTACCGCACACTTGACACATCACTATTTTTCCATTTGTAGTGAAAGCTTCGTCCATTGCAATCCATGAATTTATTTTTATCGTTAGGGTTGAAGATACAGGGGCCATTTTAGTTAGTTAAATCAGTAGATAAACTCACTTGCACTTTACAGGTATTGTAAGTACTAAAACTAGTGAACTGAGTGAAATGAATGACATAACAGTACTGCAAGCACTGTTTCGCTTTACTGGATAAGGAGAAAATAAGAGGAGATTTGGGACACATGCATTTTAGCTGCTCCCTCTAAGAAACAAGTACCTACTAAAACCTCAAACTATAGACATTTACAAAGTGTTGTTTGAAAAGTGACATTCCTGTCTCATTCAGAAGGGTAGGATTATTCCAGCCGAGAACCATACTTTCTAATTGCTCGAAAAATCCCATTTCCGTATAGGTCTACTAAATTTGAAATAAAGAGGTCAAGCAATAGTGGTACTTGTCACACTTAAAAAGGCTTTTATTCATTTTTACTTCTCTGAAAGGAAAAAAAAAAAAAAAAAAAAAAAAAAACACTTGTGGTGGGGAAGTTTACAATTTGAAATACACAGGCTTTTTAAATCTGTGTATTTCAAATTCCCCAGAAAAAGTTTTTTTTTTCTTTTTCCTTTCAGAGAAGTAAAAATGAATAAAAACCCAAATATGTAGATTTATGTAATACCAAGCCATAATATGTAATATGGGGTAAATATGTAAAAATATGTAGTATCAAATTTTAATATATTAATGGTAATTACAAGAGTCGCAAAGATTAGTTTTTATATACGGTTAAGTTGAAAGGAATATAATATGTAATTACATGAAAAAACCGATCTCTATTTATGAGTCATTGTTACAGCTAATGTAAAGTTCAGCAATTGAAGAATTCTGAAATGCTTATAATGTAGGTCAACATTTGAAAAATATGGGATAAGTACACTCACTTACTTGATACAATTGTGTAATTCTATTAGTCATCCTTGAGGGGGAGGCATGGAATGGGGATGGGGGCATGTAATTTGAAGAAAATTTACTAGGGTCCGCTAATCCGATATGTAATTTGAGGAAAAATCCTTCTTAAGGTAAGCGTTCACTACATCCTATCGCACTCCTCGTACGAATCGCACACAACAAATATTTTAAGTGCAGTTTGTTCACTGAACGGCTCTACCTCATCGTCTCAACGGATTCTTATTCAGCTGCTTAAAACATATGATGTGCGATATTGTAATTGTTTCATGCTTCTTAATTGAAGAGTAAGAAACGAAACAGATATTGGTTACATAATATATATGTAAGAAACGACTTGATTACTGTAATGGGAACGCCTCAAGTTATATAATTCTTCGCAGTTTTCTGCAAGCGAAATAAGTTTTCCTCTGCCATTTTGGGGCGACACTAAACTTAATAGTAATTAAAGCAATTAAAATTGATTTATTAAAGAAGGCCATGATCGCACGTATCGGAAGAGTTGCTCATCCGAGAAACGTGGACGGGTTTACCGAGAGCTGATGCGTGCGATGCGATGTAGTGAATGCGGTTACATAACAATTACAGATAAGATTGTCTATTGGGATCCGTGCGATTCGTCCGGTGAATGCGATACGATGTAGTGAACACTTAACTTAAGTGTAATTACAATTTGAGGAAAAGGCACGAAATATTTAAAGGCAGATCATGCAACATTTTACACGAAACAAGAAATTCCTTTTGCCATACTTAGGACTGGCATATTGTCGTGGTCTCTGGGCCTAACGTCATGAGCAAGGAGATGGTGCGTTGCTCCACAAGGTCGTCTGTGATGATGGTTGGTCTCCCACTGCGCTCCTCGTCATGCACATTTTGGCGTCCTGCTGAAAATTGTGTACAGCAGCAACGCACCATCTCCTTGCCCATAGACCTGGCACAGCTGACGAACAATTTCAATCGACGCTATGCACTGTGCATTCGAAAACTTCATCACTGACCGCACTTCACGCGGCTGGAGCTGGAATAGGAACGTCCATCTTCAACTAATGCAACGAAGCTACTGAGAGCACTCGGGAAGTTCCGCTAGCGCATGCGCCATGCCAGGACATTACTCTATCACGTACACGCAGTCGCTTCGCGCAACGTAATTATGGTTTGCTAGCTGTGAGACAAGTGGTAAAGTTACTTTATGGACGCGCCTCATATTATAGAAAATATCTGCCGTTTATATTTAGTTGTAAATAATATTATGTATGAAAATTATGCATGACATGAAGTTCTGTGCTCTACTGCAATTTCAGTACTCCCTTGTACCGACTGGTGATTATCTTTACACTTATGCAAAAAAAAAGTTCTCTTTACACAAGAATACCTACAGTAACTACTGAGGAGCTATTTTCTGTATTTAAATAATATGATGAGAGGAGTCCTACAAGGTTCCTCTTCATCACCCAACCTGTTCAACATCTACTTGGAGGATTTAGTAGAGAACTGTTTTCAGAACATGGGAGGAGTGATAGTAGGAGGAAGAAGAATAAAATTCATAAGATTTGCTGATGATATGGCGCTGTTAGCAGAAGAGGAGATAATACTAAGAAATAATATCCTACTGCAACTAAATGACAGCTGTGTGCGGTATTGAATAAAGATAAATGCCAACAAGACGAAGACCATGGTCATAGGAAGAAAAGTAAAGAAGGTAAAGTTGCAAATTCTAAATGAGGCAGTAGAGCAAGTGGACAGCTTCAAATACTTGAGGTGTGCTGTAAGCAGTAAAATGAGCTGCTGCCAAGAAGCAAAAAGGAGAATAGGAATTGCAAAGAAAGCTTTTAATTGAAAAATGAGCATCTTCTGCCGATGTCTAGAGAAATAACTAAGGAAGAGACTGGTGAAGTGCTTTGTGTGGAGTGTATCATTGTATGGGGCAGAAACATTACGAAGTGAAGAGAAGCGAATAGAAGCATTTGAAATGTGGATATGACTAAGAATGGAGCGTTTGAAGTGAAAAGACAGAATAAGAAACGAAACTGTGTTGGAAAGAGTGGATGAAGAAAGAATGATGCTGAAACTGATCAGAAAGAGGAAAAGGAATTGACTGGGTCACTGGTTAAGAAGAAACTGCCTACAGAGAATGCACTGGAAAGAATGTTGAACGGAAGAAGAATTCGGGGCAGAAGAAGATATCAGATGATAGACCACATTAAGATATATGGATCATATGCTGAGATAAATAGGAGAGATTGGAGAATGCTGGATTTGCAACGCATCAGAACACTATGATCTGCTCGTACTAATATGAATAAGGAAGCAGAAGTAGTTTTCCAAGATGTCCGACTCCCTCCATTCTCAATTTAATGCAATTTGAGATTTTCCACACATTCCAGCCATAGTTTTCTGTCCAAGGGCTTCTCCTACATAAGTTGTCGTCTACTTCGTTTAGTAGTTGTGTGTACTCCAGAGGATAATGAACCAAATCATTTAGTCTGCTATGATTTAAGTAAAAATATCCCAAACGGATAAAATAAGAGAAAGGATATGTATCGAAACATTAAATGTGACTCTAGTTGACTGTATAAGTATTTTATTTTGTTCATTGTCTGTAATGTTTATATTAATACTAATTATAAATGAATTCAGCAAAATTGTACGAGGAATATTATGCCTGGGTTAAATCCCAAAATCTCTCCGCAGTGCATATGAAGAGAAGGCATATGTCCGTCGGATGGGGACGTTAAGCCTGGCGGCCCACTCGGTGCTATTCGACAGGAGTAGAGTACGTGCCGACACAGGGTTTCCCCTTCTGCCTTCCTCAATTTCATCATCATCACTCATTCCAGACACTACACTTACACGAACACTTACACATACACTCACCCTAGTACACGACATAACTCTCCACAGATACACATCATGTACAGTGTGACCCGCCGAAGTGATGTACAACTGGAAATGGGTCACAGTTCTGCCATATATTCGCAGTATGCGGAACCCGACTCAAGCAAGTGAAGTGGGTGGGCATTGGATACATACACATATATTTGAATAATTTCAATTTTTTTTTCGTTATATTAAGATATGTGTATTGCAAATATTATTGAAACTGCTACGGAATATAATGACTATACTTGACAAGAATATCTATCGTATAGCCTACATATAGCCTATAGGCTATATACGTATATAGTAAATTTTAAATTTAATTTCAAGCACTAGAGCATAATTGGAAATGTTCGTAGTCCGACATGTTTTTCTTTTCGATACAAATTATGTGGCAAATGTAGTTAATTTGTGACAATGTGTATATAAATTATCATACCGCATTTCAATTACTTAGTTTTTGAATGTTGTGTAAAATAATTGAACAAATATTTGCTTGGAATTCAGACATTTCAATTAAACTCTCAACTGTAACATTTTGAAACCATCCATTTTCATTTGAAAATTACTATGAAATTTCATTCACTAGCACATATTAGACAGTAAATACAAATTCCCAAATCAGGATTAATAAATTGTTTTCTACTTTATGGTGGAAGAGTATTGTATTTTAGGCGAAATATTGACCGAATGATTAGTGTACTGGTTTATATGGTAGCGAATCGGTTTAAAGACTGTTCCAATTAAGGTTAATTTTGGAGCGATTACAGGCGACATCAGGAAAGATTTTCTCGTAGTTTCTGATGTCATAAATCCACCAATTCTAATTAATAAAAATAACATTTAAGTTTAACATCTTCACTTACACCTATATAAGACAGAATAACACAACATAAACAAGAAAATGTATAAAGGCTCATTCACAATGAAAATTAAACATAACGTAAGTGTCAACTTAACGTTACAGTAAAATCAAGAAGTCATACCATCATTCACGATGAGAACACAAGCAAACATACTTGGTAACCATGGAAACATAACAACGACGCCATTTCCTCATATTCTGTCGTATATTTCAGCGCTCCACGATTGTGTTCTGTTTGCAAATCACGCAAGCATAAGCACAAAATTTTCGAGTTTGCAAACTTTCATGTTAACGTCTTACGGTAATGTTTATGTCAATGCTTATGTGAATCATTGTGAATGATCCCATTTGGTAGCCTGGGCGCCAACTTCTGTGTTTGTGTTACGGTTATGTTTAATTTTCATTGTGAATGGGGCTTAAACATTAATATGAATATACATATTGAAGAAAATACTGTATAAGATTTAACAACACAAAAATTCGGTCATCAGTGTCAACATGAAAATGACAGTGACAGTCGAAGTGGATAGCGAGAAGGATGAAAAAGACACCATAAATAAACTCTAGAAAAAGAGAGAAAAATGGTTATTAACATTCAACATTCAACTTGAAACAGAATGTACAACAGTGGACGGGATCTCGCACAGAGAACATGTGGCTCCAAGCTGTGACTAATCAAGTTTCATTTCAGTCAAATCCTATTGTTTACTCTAGGATTACTCTAACAGCGAAAAGATTATAGAAGTAAAATATTTTAATGCTTAAACCTTAAATAATAGTCTCAGATCTATAACTAATTGCTACCTAATATTTTACGTGGCTCAAGTATTTTGTCTTCGGGACGCTATATCTATCAAGCAGGCAGAGGAGGCACGGGCTTATCCAATCCTCATAGCTGACCTTGAATTTATCCGGTTTAATTTCTCCTCGCTTCTTTGGAGCTTAAATGCGCTGGAAAAAAAGGAAGAGACTCCTGTGAATTATGTCACCCGT
This sequence comes from Periplaneta americana, assembly GCF_040183065.1. Classification (NCBI taxonomy): domain Eukaryota; kingdom Metazoa; phylum Arthropoda; class Insecta; order Blattodea; family Blattidae; genus Periplaneta; species Periplaneta americana. Next base: position 137,043,896 of record NC_091121.1, on the reverse strand, counting down.
GTTTTACAGATACTAGAGTAACTCGAAAAGACATATGGCAAAGTAGGAAGAGATGCAGCAGAGGATATGAAGAAGGTATTACAGCGTAACCAAAGTGGATCAGTTATTTCCCAAGTTGCACCATTTATGCAGGGGGAGAACCGAAACATATCCTTTCTTCAACTATATGAAATGCAACACTGAAATATTGTCCAATTACTTCATGTGATGTTGAAAGGTCATTTTCCCGATAAAAGACCGTGCTCAGTAGGATGTATAGAAAAAGGCCGACAATTTTTTTTTTCCAAATTAAAAATTTAACTGTTTGCAAAAGTTTCAATATGGTGCCAATGCTTCTCATGAAATATTTGGACCTCCTAGAGGTACTCTTAACCGAGCTTCAGGAGTTCTAGAGATTAGCGTATAAAATAAAATATTTATTTACTTATTTATATTTATTGAAATATTTATTTATTTATTTACTTACTTATTTATTTATTTATTTATTTATTTATTTTCATAATTTAGGGGCATGGTATATGAGGTTTAAGCTACTCTTTTTTTTACAATGTTTAGTTTCTGAAAAGCTATTAAATAGAAAAAAAAAGTTAAGTTTTCATTTGGTATTACGGACTTGTGTCTGGGTGTAGGCCTAGATAAGTCATATTACAGTAAAATGGTCATTTTGCCTAAGTCTTATTTTCTAACATTTTGTCGGTATTAACGGTTTATATCGACGTATGCCCTTAATATTATAACTATATGATGTACTGGAGAAATATTTTGTTTACCACTTGAGATTTTATGTCCTGTACTAAAAAGTAACTAACAGGTGCAAACACTGCATTAAAGAAGATTGTTGTAAGATTTATACTGTATATCCATTGTTGTTACATTCTTGAATGTGGAAAATTAGCATTAACGAGTTACTGAAAGTGCTGTATGGATTCGGTGCATACGATATCCTTCATGTATGTACTGTTATTGATTTTGTAACAAGCGAAATTCGAATAAAATTTTATTGTATTTGACAAAGATAACCCATGCGGAACCAGTTGTAGGCTACCTATGTAGAAAATAAATATCAATAACTAAAATCATGATTCTAATCTATAGAGCAAGTCAATTTTCCTATTTTATATTAAAATAGAAATACCCACGTCGATTAAAAACACTTACCTGCCTATATTAATTTAAGCTTACTTTTGTAAAAGAAGAACCATTTTCTTTCTACTATACAACATATTAAGGGGAGGCAGAGGTGAAATTTTCGAACGAAACTGAAGAAAAAATGAAAATTTGGTTTTTTCCATTTTTATTATTTTATTTTGATACTCCGATGTTAGTTTTTGATTTTGTGCCCTTAAAAGTTTGAAATTAAAAACAAGATAACTATATTACTATATTATTCCCATAATAAACTAATACTTATATATCTTCTCTGTACAGAGAAATAAAAAGAAATATTGAAATTACTTACAATATGGTGCATGGAGCATTTTATATCAAACGATATAAAGTTATATAAAATTATTAATATTTACAGAATTACTGTACTTAGAAAGTTGAAACTTAGTATGTCCATTACTAATAACATACTTAGTATCCATGAGAAATTTCAAACAAATCAGATAAATTTAGTGGGTTTTGAAATATTCACCTCTGCCTCCCCTTAACAACACATTTAATAACTCGTTAATGCTATTGTTTCATGTTCAAGAATGTAACAACAGTGGAAATATAAATATTACAAAGTTGTTCATTAATACTGTGTTGGCACCTGTTAGTTTAAGTACAGAAGCATACAATTTTAAGTGGTCAAAATAATATTTCTCCAGTATTAATAATAATAATAATAATAATAATAATAATAATAATAATAATAATAATAATAATGTTTTATTTTCGCTGGCAGAGTTAAGGCCATAAGGCCTTCTCTTCCACTCAATCAGCCTTCATAGTACGTCATATAGTGATGATACTAAGGACATAACGTGTCGACATAAACCATTAATACCGACAAAATGTTAGAAAATAAGACTTAATAATTTTTCTATATTATGACTTGTATTCGACCCAGACACAAGTCCGCAATACCAAACGAGAACTTAAGTTTCTCTATTTAATATCTTCTTAGAAAGTAAAAATTGTAAAAAGGAAGTGACTTAAGCCCTATTGACCATGTGCCGAAGAATTATGAAAATAAATAAAAAGTTTACTTTATACGCTAAACGTTAGACTTCCTGCGCCTCGGTGAAAAAGTAATTTCAGAGACCTTGATTTTTACTGCTTACAGTAGAGACTACAAGACAACTTTTGCGCACACTCACGTTTTGAATTTAGGAAATTATTTTTTCGATACGCGCTGGTGCTCAGTGACAGAAGATCATGTTTCTAAAATAGTAATTCAGATAAATGTAGGTATGTACTTCTGAACAGCTTTTATCAAGCACAATACATGTAGCAGGCCTTCTTAGATTGCTTCTAAATAACATGCCTATCAGTTAATAAATTACAGTTCTACTATATTATTACAAATTTTAATGAAATTTATGCATTAAAATATTCTAGACTTATTTCACGGGATTTGAGTATATATATATATATATATATATATATATATATATATATATATATGATTGGATATTTTACTCAAGTTTTAGTGCCCGTTAGTCTGCTTATTTCAAAACTTTAAGTACCTACTGCGCCAAACATTAATACGGATTATAGCTAACAAACATGGTTGACATAGGGCAGTTAGTGGACATGAAAAACAAAATTAAGATATTATTTCGATTAGGATGAATTCAGGAATACATATAGAGTGTTAGTTGGAAGACCTGAGGGGAAAATAACTTTGGGGAGGCCGAGACGTAGATTGGAGGATAATATTGAAATGGATTTGAGGGAGGTGGGTTATGAATTGGTAAGGACTGGTTTAATCGTGCTCAAGATAGGGACTAATGGCGGGCTTATGTGAGGACAGCAATGAACCTCCGGGTTCCTTAAAAGCCTTTTGAAAGTAATAATAATATTGTCCAAGGGTCTATATTGGCTCCTTTTTTATAGATTTTTGCGATTAATGACTTATGTTTGAATCTACATATTGAACCAATTGAAAAGTGTGATCCCTAAACATTATCTTTGATTTGGTTAAATAAATTACGTAAATATGTTAACAAATGATTGGATTATGCTGCTTGAAAAATATGGCAGTCCTCTGGTGTTTGCAGTAAAAATTAAAATGTATGCAATTTCTATGCCCGGGTTATCATTACAGTATTTACCACCAAAGCCTTCAGTTATGAGAGTATATAATCTACATAAATAAATTATATATATACTGTACATACATACATACATACATACACACATACATACATACATACATACATACATACATACATACATACATACATACATACATACATACATACATACATACATACATACATGTACAGGATGTTTCCGGGCTGGTGTTAGAAACTTTCAGGGATGACGGCGAAGGGCACATGTATCAATTTGAGATTAGGAACCCTGGTCCGGAAATGACTGAGTCGAAAGTCATAAGCAAAAATAGTTGTGTAATTTGGCACCACGTGCCCTCCTTCCCTTAACCTTTGGAACAGTCATGGAAAGATGGTATGGGCCGGATGTCTTCTACGTGGCTACTTGACCGATACAATCTGTGAGCTTTTCTACTGTTCCCATTGGCTCATCCGTATTCGAAAATCATGTCTGCTTATTCTGCTCTCGTGTACTCTTCCATTTCACTAGGACTGATCGACTGGACACTGCAACTTGTACACATACACTGCTGCCTACAGACGTGCATATCAGGACCGGCCATGTCTGTTACACATTACGCTATCTGCATTGCTTTAGTGTATTTCCTGTCCCCACCCCTCAGACAGCGCACTGAATGAAATACTGTAAATAGACAACGTAAAAACGTCAGATGAGTACAGTATGCGTAAGATGTGCAGATAAATACACATAAATAAGGTGTATAGAGGAATAAAATTATTTCATTTCTACACTACTATTTTTGCTTGTAACTTTCGACTCTGCCATTTCCGGACCATGGTTCCTTATCTCAAATTGAAACATGTGCCCTTCACCATCATTCCTGAAAGTTTGTAACACTAGCTCGGAAACACCCTGTATATCCAAAGCAACGTTTGTTATTTCTTGCGTTATTATCAACCAAGAACAATAATAATATCAGTAATAACATGTACATTCATTAACGTTTTATGATATCCTGTATTTTATATTTTAACATAATATGGTTAATGTAACCTATTGCACATCAGTATAACAGTTCAATAGAGGTAATGTGTTCTGAAGATGGTTTACAAAAACCGAAAACGTTCATCAAGTAGAATGAAATAAAAATATCACACTATTATATAAGATAAGTTTGTGACTGACTTTAAGAAAGTTGATAAATAATAATTTGCTGCGGATTAGCGGAAAATCAATATGTCTAAATTTGAGTTTCAATGTTTCCTTCTGAAAGAGTCAGTGATAAAATTTAGTTGTATTTGAATTCCAAACGTAGGCCTATATCTAAAAGTTGAGATTGAAAAGTGCAATATTGGTTTGTCTACCCCTGAATCTAATAATATGGAAATGTCTCATTCTTCTAAAGTAAGGACAAATACATTCCGCCCCTTTTCCTTCTACCTCATCTTTCTTTGCTTTCTTTCCATCCCATCCTGCAGCCTGTTTCCATCTTTTCCATTTTCTTTGTACATCGTCCTATAATTAACGTAATTGTGGAGCTGATTCACAATTTCCAACCGGCCTCAATTGAGTTCCTTGTTTGTATATATTTTATTCTGAATTCATCTTTAATTTTAAAGGGGATGGATCTCGTTTGCAAATGCTACGGCCTATTCGTTTCTCTGCTGATTCTCTAGTTTCAGTCTGTAAACGGCTTCTTAACACAGACAATTATAGTTCGTTCACCGTACTAACATTTCTCAAGAATTTATATAAATATGTAACATGTAATTTATACAGACGACATTTGTTTCCACAACTATAAGAACAGTAGTATTTTTTTATTAATTTTTATGTTAAGGTTATATAAATCAGGTCAAAAACGTTACTATTTTCTGTGAAAAATACTCTCTGGTAGAAACATTAATATAATAGACTGACTTTTATTGCACTAAACATTTGAGATGGGAAATATTTTGCCAATTCAATGATACGAAACTCGTCAAAAATTCTTGGAACTTCTTACTTTAAGTGATCCAAAGGTTATACCGAAAGTTGATCAACACTGCGCTATATATAAAGGGAAATTAATTAGCCTACATGTGTTAAAATCATTCTTAGCTATAATTAGTAATCATTTGTACCCAAGAAACTTTTATTGTAAATGATTTCCTATGTTTTCTTATCATTTATCTTAATATTTTTTTCCTTCAAATTGTCACATAATTGTTTTTAATCATTGTTCATTGTGAATTGATTAGTAGGCCGATTTACCGAACCCTTATTTAGGGCGGCTTTTTTGTGAAAGTTTCTATTCCGTCTCCTCAAACCACAAAACTAGTATTTATTCAATTTCTAACTTACTGTTTCATTGATACTACTAGATACTTTGACGTATCCAACTCTGCCATGTGTATTCTCAAAGTGGAATAGGTACATATTACAAAATTGATTATATCATTTATTTGTTTGTTCCTTCTTTCTTCAGAAACAGCAGTATTTTCATAATATTTCTTCTGTTTTCAGATTTCGCACTCAGTCACCAATACCAGTTGAGTTTTAAAACGATGCATGTCATTAACTACTGGTCAATTAAAACAAATTGTGATTTTAACTTGCGTCTAACAAGCCAACGAACAATGTAATTGGCGCCCTTTCAAGCAAAAATGATGGGTTTATCAATGTATTTTCTAAATTACGATAAAAATGTAAATGTCAAAAATGATGACCTAGGCGTACGCCCTTTTAAAAAAAAATTCTATTCAGTTGTGGACTAATGATAGTTTTAATCTACAAGTTTCCACTATTTTTTGACATTGCCATTAAAAGTGTTATCATTATGAGATCTGTTGCAAAGATTTGGAAAACTATTAATTGAAAGCATAGACCAGGCCTGCAGAACCCATAAGTAGGGAAAATATGACGTCAGCCTCACTCCACTTCTGTTGGGGATGATTGACTTCTACGTAGAGTTATTGACATTCTTTGTATGTGGGAAAGTCTATCAGTGGCGGCACTGTAATTTTAAAGAAATATTTGTAATAAAGTCATTGTATTTATAATGCGTATGTCGTTTCAGGGTTTACGATTATGCTAGATTTTCTGTCGGTAGTTTCTTTGAGATTTCTTTGCACCTAACGTGCTTTAGATTTTCCAAAACTTTTCTCCTTTTATCACCTACGGAAACATAAATTTGTAGCATTGAAGTAATGAAACTTGAAAGTTAATACAAATGTCACTCTTCATTACAATACAAAATGAACACAACGAGTGATGTCCTTAATTTAACAATATGAAAATAAATAATCAATATACAACAGATAGGTTTGGAAGTAAATCCCGAAAAGATAAAGTATATGATGATGTCTCGTGACCAGAATATTGTACGAAATGGAAATATAAAAATTGAAAATTTGTCCTTTGAAAATGTGGAAAAATTCAAATATCTTGGAGCAACAGTAACAAATATAAACGATACTCAGGAGGAAATTAAACGCAGAATAAATATGGGAAATGTCTGTTATTATTCGGTTGAAAAGCTTTTGTCATCTAGTCTGCATTCAAAAAAGCTAAAAGTAAGAAATTAATAAACTACAGTAGTTATATTACCGGTTGTTCTGTATGGTTGTGAAACTTCGACTCTCACTTTGAGAGAGGAACAGAGGTTAAGGGTGTTTGAGAATAAGGTTCTTATGAAAATAGTTGGGGTTAAGAGGGATGAAGTTACAGGAGAATGGAGAAAGTTACATCACGCAGAACTGCACGCATATTAGTCTTCATCTGGCATAATAACTAGGAACATTAAATCCAGACGTTTGAAATGGACAGGCATGTAGCACGTATGGGCGAAACCAGAATTGCATAAAGAGTGTTAGTTGGGAGGCCGGAGGGAAAAAGACCTTTGGGGAGGGCGAGATGTAGATAGGAGGATAATATAAAAATAGATTTATGGGAGGTGGGATATGATGGTGGAGACTGGATTTCTCTGCTCAGGGTAGGGACCGATGGCGGGCTTATGTGAGGGCGGAAATGAACCTCCGTGTTCCTTAAAAGACATAAATAAGTAATCAATATATAGTTCGTAATAATGAACTTACTGAAAAGTTGTCTATTCCATAATTCTTAATATGGATTTTGTTTAAATGTCGTTTAATGTTGAAATGACGAGTAAAATAAATTGGATGGGACACAGTAAACAAACAATTCTTTCGTCTCCTTCAACAACAAAATAAGAATATTTCCATTTCCTTTGGAAGTATTATTTCTTCACGGGTTAAGATTTTGCCATGTTTCAGTTCTCTCCAAACTGCAGTACGCGTATTGTGTACCTGCCGCCGCTAGGATGAATGTTGATATAGTTGAGCGCAACTAGAACGCTATGACCACACTAGTAGAAAAGGTGGGTGGGATAGAAGGGGGTAAGGAGGCAGCCGCTTTGAGGAACTACAGTTCTGCAAATGTGGCATAGACATAGAAATTAACGTCATATTCTCCTATTAATAACAGAAATTTCTTTCACATATAGCAAGCATTTTGCGCAGAATTATAATATTCTTAATGAAAGCTGAAGTTATTGCTAATTTTTTCATATAATGTTCTTTGGTCCGTCCCAGAAAGCCACACTATAAAGACTAGAATCCAGGGACGGGGAACTCGTTTTGTACACAATGCAGTCAGAATGAGTACTTTCGTACATATAATAGCAGCGAAGGTAGCGGGAGAAGCTAACCTCTCTGAGAGGGACTGTTCCAGTTGCTGGAGCAGACCTAACCAACCTCTCCGTCCCAGAAAAATTCCAGAGTGCACTTGTAGTGGAACCTATAGGGACCTCTCTGTGCAGTCTTCATGGTAGCTCCAGAGCTAAAAAACCTCACTTCCTGTTTTTAACTTATTTCATCTCTTTCTCTCGCTCTCTTGGGGGTTGTACGTATAATGGCACCTGCTAGTACGGTCCAAAATGAGTATGGTCTGCCTACGCTTGTACAGTCATTCGCTCCCTCTATACAAGTCTTACACATCTCGCATAGAGGACTACTCTTTCGGCTAGAAACAACATCCTTCTTGCACAATATTTACAAAAAATTTAAAGCGTTCCTCACTGCAATGTTTTTAACAGTTCTGACCATTGCTCCACACGCATATATGAAATTTAGTATTTTTTCTTCGATGTCATAATACTTATTGCAGTCCACCTCAGTGGAGTAATGATTAGCATGTCTGACAGTGTTACGAACGGGCCCGGGTTCATATTCTGGTTGGACACAAGTTACCTGGTTGAATTTTTTTTTTCTCTCGATTCATTGAGAGCAAATGTTGGGCAACTCTCGGAGCTGGACCCTGAACTCATTTCGCTGGGATTATGACCTTCAATTCACTCAGACGCCATACAGCCAACGCAATTGCTAAATCGTCGTAAAATAAATCAATAAAAATATTTTTGCAAGGTAAGAAACATCGAAAACTTCCAAAATAGAAGATCGGTCGGAGAAAGGGGTGTGTATACACTAAAAGTTATATTTACTCATAGAGGAAAAGCAAAGAAATGACTCACAGTTTTTTATTATTACTTTTTTTTTAATTCTGGACGTGATACTAAAATTTTATTGCTTACATTAGAAACACTGACTGCAAATAACTACTTCGTAAATACAGAAGAACAATGTTTGCTTCATAATTTCATCCATACTTATTTTTCAGTTGATTATTTAATGACGCTGCATCAGCTACTAGTTATTTAGCGTCGATGGGTGATAGGTAGATGAGGCCAAGGATTCGCATATAGACTACGTAATATTCGTCTTACGGGTGTGGAAAACTTCGGAAAAAACCCAACCACGTAATCAGCCCAAGCGGGAATCGAATCTACGCCCGAGTGCATCTCTGGATCCGCAGGCAAGCGCCTCAGCCGACTGAGCTACGCCGGTGTCTCCCAGGTGTATTAATAGAGGATAAAATAAAACCGTAATATTTCATAACTATGTAACCACGAACTCCTACAAAATCATAGCTATAACATTATCTTATTTTTAATTGAATTTACATCGTGAAAGCGTACGTGGGTACGTGGATACAGCACGGAGAATAGATACTGTAGTTTCTGAAGTTCACGATATAATTTGAAAAGTTTAATTTGTCGTAACATTTTGACTATATCTTGAAATTAGTCATTTAAGCTTTCAGCGTAAACATTAAATTCATTACAATAAATAAGAAACAGTCTCTTCCTAGTCCAACGATTCATTCCAGTCTCAAATTAGAGGACAATGAGTACACAACCTTTGCACGGTAATGGTACCTTGTATTATTATATTTATATTTCTGAAGAAAAGTGGTACAACCAACATTGTATACCGTTCTGACGCTTTTTGTGCTAACCCCTACTTCACCACATCTCATGGTACTTTTATTTGATAATACAATTATAGACCAAAATTCAATGAAAATATCAGGAAAAATAAATATGACATAATGAAGTACAGAGTGAATCAGGAGGAAAGGTACATGGTATGAGGGGTTATAATATTGATGAATCTAAACAAAAAAATTATATGAACATATGGCGTGTTCTTAACAGTATCTGACATACAGCTGTTTGAAAATCACAGGCGTCAGTCTCATGTCCTTCATCAGCACTCACATGCGGACGCAACTAAAATGAGATTAGGTTGTAGTATTGTCATTATTGGCTTTTCAATACGCAATGTGCGTTGAATCGGTCGCGGTGGAGTCATTTCTTGGCCACTGAGGTCACCCGACCTTACTCCATTTGGATTACTGTGTGGCGTTGGCTTAAGAGCGAAGTCTACAAGCGAAAATGGAAACAAGGGAGGAGCTTCTCGCTCACATTTTACATGCTTGTGCTCAAGTAAAGAAATGTGCTAATCAGCTCAGATAAGCAACACAGCAACTGTCTACAAGAGCTGCAAAGTGCATTGAAGTTGACGGTGGACTCTTTTAACATTTTCTGTAAAGAAAAGTACACAATTAAACAGAACATAAGACAACAATGTGTTAATACTATAACCTGCACTTTTCCCGTTCCTCATTATTTCGATTAGTTTTCTCCGAAACCTTTAAGAACAGAAAATATGGTCATATAAACTTTTTTGTTCAGAATCACCAATATTATCATCCCTCAAACCTTGTACCTTTCCTCCTGACTCACCCTTCATGAAAGTTATGCGTAGAAACTGCATTTTCATGAACTATCAAATCCTAAAATATCCATGCATTCATGCACCATTAAATGTCAAAAAATGCACAATGAAGGAAAAAAAACAATGTGGACTGTCGAAATTGAATTGACATTTTATTTTCGTATGGCACTACAAAGAATCTTTCCAAATTTTCAGCATTCATGTCCATGCGTTTATCTCAAAAAATGTTTTTGTACATATAGAATGTTTGCTTACATAGTGTAGGCTGTCCGGGCGGCGCGCGACCGGCACGAAAGCCCTGCAACACGTGACAAACCGTCTCCCGAACGCTCGGCATTCCAGTTCAGTCTCTCTGTGGGAGTGGTTGTATTGACGTTAGATTGCGTGTTATTCTTGTAATTGTGTTGTGAAGTGTTTCAATTTACATTTAGGATCTGTCTTTTGCTGTTGTTGCGATGTGGAACGGTAATATTAGCTAGTAGGTCCAGATTTTCCAACTGAGTTATTGCGATAGACAAAGATTATTTTAATCTGAGACACTGAAATACTTTACACTTCACAATCCACCACAAAACGCAAATATAGTAATTCACAAAGCAACTACTACGGACCTAGTACCTGTCCAAATTAAAGGCATGTTAGCGCTATTCAATTTCAATTCAATACGATAGCATTACTATGGAGTAAAATACAGACAGCATGTAATAATATATACAATTATAGAAACTACAAAAGTGCATTTGTATAACTACCGATACTAAATATGGGAGAAATGCATGAGAGGCATTCTTCTAATATTAATTTTATACTCAGAGTATGCATATTCTATTAAAGCTATAAAAATGGACATAACATGTGATATAACATTTCTAAATATGCTCAAAAGTGTAAATATGAAGAAAAGTATACCCATTTTGACTCACAAAGCCATGAAACGGATATACACATAGTTTAAGAAGTGTAGCAAACTTATATGAAAACATGCATTTGTATGGAAATCTTGTATTTAGTTATATGCTTAGATCTACAGAGGTGCATTTAGAAATTATGAGATAAATATACAGTCAAACAGATAGAAATTTACGTAGACGTACCGACGGATAGACGGATGGAAAGATGGATCCAAGACTGGATGAATGAAAGGGTGATGTGTGAATAGGTATATGGACGGGTGGTTGGTAGAGAGCTGCAGAATAGGGCTTACGACTGATTTTCACTCGACCGGTCGGACGGTGGAGCATTTAACCGAATGTTCGAATTTCAAGCGGTTGCCCCTGATGTTTTGCAGGCTATACAGAACACTGTTATTTTCTCCGTACACAAACGGAGTAACAATTCAAGGAAATTTACCATGTGTAACTTAAAAAAATGTATTTGCTTTATATAGGTCTACAATTGATTACATAGTTGATTACACTTATCTTCATAACATATATATGGATGAAGAAATGAACACCGGTAACAACAAAGGCGGGAAGTGTAATGCATAATATGAAATTACTTTCTTTCTTTCTTTCTTTCTTTCTTTCTTTCTTTATCTCTTTCTTTCTTTATTCCTTTCCTTCTTTCTTTCTTTTTCTTTCTTTCTTTCTTTCTTTCTTTCTTTCTTTCTTTCTTTCTTTCTCTCAGTTTAACCTCTCCCTTCTAGGTGCATTTACACGAACCACGCCACCCGGGCCTCACAGGGCCGCGACCTGTCGGGAGAGGTATTAAGTTATGGATCACACACATACCTTTTTGACCACACAAGGACATGGAGGGCCTCCCCAGATGAGTAATATGAAATTTGGTGTGTAAAAATGTAAGAATAGAATAAATTACAATTATTTACTAAATAGAAGAGAAAATAAGTAGCCTACATCAATTCTATTATAATGTTTACACTTTAAACTCATACCTCTAAAACGAGAGTTGTTAATGCCTTTTAATTACTCTAAGCAGATGAATTATTTCATTAATAAATCATTTTTAAGAAGATATGTTTTGGGATGCAAACTGTAATACCTGAATAAATGAATGCATTAATCAACTAAAGAATCAATCATTGAATCAATAAATGAATGAGTGAACCTATCAGTGAATCACTGAATCAGTCAATGAATCAATCAATGAATCCATGGAAAAATAAATTAGTGAGTCGATGAATGATGGATTGATCGATGGATCATTTATTAATTGTAGTGAAATAAGAAGAATTATCAATTAAATAGTAGGCCTACAGGATAATAATCGCGTTCTTGCAAGGGCTGTTGGAACTCCTGCATGATTCAATGTGGTCTGCCTTTGTCGTTCACCCACAAAGAGTGAGAAACAATTCGAATTATCGTTAAACCGAACCTGAAGCACTACGCGAGACGGAAGAGCTTTGCATACTAACTACAGCGCCAGGCGTTCCGAGGTGGTGTTACAAACTTTCAGGGATGATAGCGAAGGGCACATGTATCAATTTGAGATCAGGAACTATGGTCCGGAAATGACTGAGTCGAAAGTTATAAGCAAAAATAGTTGTGTGGAAGTGGAATTGTAATTTGGCACCACGTGCCCTCCTTCCTTAACTTTTGGAACAGTCGTGGAAAGATGGTATGGGCCGGATGTCTCTACGTACTTGTGCCGAAACAATCTGAGACCTTGTCTACTGTTCCCATTGGCTTATCCGTATTCTAAAATCAGGTCTGCTTATTCCGTTCTCGTGTACTCCTCCATTTCACTAGGACTGATCGACTGGACACTGCAACTTGTACACATACACTGCTGTCTACAGACGTGCATATCAGGACCGATCATGTCCGTTACACATTACGCTATCTGCATTGCTTTAGTGTAGTTTTCTGTCCCCATGCCTCAGACAGCACACTGAATGAAATACTGTAAGCAGACAACGTAAACAACGTCAGATGAATACAGTATGTGTAAGATGTACAGATAAATGTACATAATTAAGGTGTATAGAGAAATAAAATTATTTCATTTCCACACTACTATTTTTGCTTGTATCTTTCGACTCGGTCATTTCCGGACAAGGGTTCCTGATCTCAAATTGATACATGTGCCCTTCTCTATCATCCCTGAAAATTTGTAATATCACCTCGGAAACACAATGTATAATTTCTATTCTTCGTGACCGGTAGTGCACTATTCTAGTGGATGGTTCTTTGTGTGTGTGTGTGTGTGTGTGTGTGTGTGTGTGTGTGTGTGTGTGTGTGTGTGTGCGCGCGCGCAAGTGTATGTGTGCGTGTGTGTATGTATGTTGTTTGTGTGTGTATGTTTTGTGTGTGTATGAGTTTGTGTGTGTGGTTGGAAAAGAGACGGACGGGGGGTGGGTGGGTAGACGAGTATATAGATAGACCTACATGAATAGTTAGATAGAAAAAGTAGTTTGATTCATAGACATAGCCTACTAACAAATCAGGCAATGGTCTGACAAATAGGTGGTCCGTTAGATAATCTAACTTATGTATGAGTGTGTGTGTGTGTGTGGTTGGAAAAGAGACGGACGGGGGGTGGGTGGGTAGACGAGTATATAGATAGACCTACATGAATAGTTAGATAGAAAAAATAGTTTGATTCATAGACATAGCCTACTAACAAATCAGGCAATGGTCTGACAAATAGGTGGTCCGTTAGATAATCTAACTTATGTATGAGTGTGTGTGTGTGTGGTTGGAAAAGAGACGGACGGGGGGTGGGTGGGTAGACGAGTATATAGATAGACCTACATGAATAGTTAGATAGAAAAAATAGTTTGATTCATAGACATAGCCTACTAACAAATCAGGCAATGGTCTGACAAATAGGTGGTCCGTTAGATAATCTAACTTATATTGGCGGACAAATAAACAAGACCAAAGTTTTGTAAATATCAGAGGGGTACTGATATAATGTAGAAATTCTAAGCTCTAATCCCTTATTTTTTTCTAAACTTTAATATATTAGTTATTTTAAAATTTCCCAGAATTCAATAGACGAGTCGACCTAGTTGGCGAGTTTGTATAGCGCTGGCCTTCTATGCCCAATGTTGCGGGTTCGATCCCGGGCCAGGTCGATGGCATTTAAGTGAGCTCAAGTGCGACAGGCTCATGTCAGTAGATTTACTGGCATGTAAAAGAACTTCTGCGGGACAAAATTCCGGCACATTCGGCGGCGCTGATATAATCTCTGCAGTTGCGAGCGTCGTTAAATAAACCATAACATTTAACATTTCAATATACGAATAAGTTTTGTTGTACTGTCTTGTTGTAGACTGAAACTCTAAAGCCAACCTGTAGAATTGGTCTCCACGAGTTTAAATTTTAGAGCACCATTCAACTGTTAGAATACCTTTAATTTTAATTTATCAAACAGAATTTATTTCTTTCCCCTTGCCATCCACATTGCCTCTCGTTACTTCTATTTTGAGCTGTAAATTTTCACTTGACGCAATTGAGTTCAGAGGGAGATTCAGAGAGAGAAAAGGAGAGAAAGATTGAAGGAGAAGCATAAGAATCAGGGGATGGAGAGATGAGTTGAGGGGACGGAGGTATGTTAGTGGTGGCATGCGGATAGAAATAGAATAGAGAACAGGAGGGCTTTTTAAGAGAGAAGGAGGTTTCGAAAATTACCGGAATGTTAGACTAAATTGTATCTACTTGTAGGAACAGAGTGTAGGAAATGGAAAGCCTATAGAAGAGGTTAGTACTGATGGTGCGAAAGCAGAAATGGGGAAGACAATGAATTTTAAATGATGAAAGTAAAGGGAGTGTCTTTCAAAACGAAGTATTAACAAGGGCTCAACAACCCTCTCTGAAACACTTGACTTTCACTGAGGAATCTGACGCCTGCAACGTCCCACATCCTACTCTGCGTTACATACAGTATGTTCAAAAACCTATTTCTGCTTACATTAGTAGAATTTTATTACAGTAAAAGGAAATTATTGTTTACAATCACCTTATTTATTTATTTATTTATTTATTTATTTATTTATTTATTTATTTATTTATTTACTTATTTATTTATTTATTTATTACAGCCGATAATGTATAATGTATATGCACTGTATATGCTTTTCAATTATTACTAACAGTTCCTTTATTAGGTATTAATTACTTACAGAAGAATGACTTTAGAAATTTGATTTATGGAAGCTTGAATGTAGAATTTCAGTTTTCCGGAAAAATATACAAGAATCAAATTTAAAAAAAATCTATTCACAACAAAAGTATTGATTCACTAGATTTAAAAATACAAAATTAATACATAAATTAAAACAGTTGTCTTTGGTTCACTGACTTTAAGAAACACACACACACACTCTCTCTCTCTCTCTCTCTCTCTCTCTCTATATATATATATATATATATATATATATATATATATATGATAGGAAAAGAAATGCGAGAAGGAAGCGAAATAGGAAGATGAGTGCGGATGCTCTTTATCACATACCCTGTTCAACATCTACTTCGAGCATTTACTGAAGATATATTTTTAGAATATAGGAGGAATGATAGTAGGAGGAAGAATAAAATGCATAAGGTTTGCTAATAACATGGCATTATTAGAAGAAGAGGAGATGACACTAAAGAATATGCTACTGAAGCTAAATGACAACTGCGAGCAGTATGGAATGAAGATAAATGGCAACAAGACGAAGAGCATGGTCGTAGAAAGAAAAGTAAAGACGGTAAACTTGAGAGATCTATATGAGGCAGTAGAGCAAGTGGACAGCTTCAAATACTTGGCGTGTACTACAAGCAGTAACATGAGCTGCTGCCAAGAAGTCAAAAGGAGAATAGCAATTGCAAAATAAATTTTTAATAGGAAAAGGAGAAAGAACTATAGAAGAGACTATTGACGTACTTTGTGTGGAGTGCAGGCCTAGTATTGTATGGGACAGAAACATGGACATGAACATTACGACGAAGTGAAGAGAAGCAACAAGAAGCTTTTTAAATGTGGATATGAAGAAGAATGGAGCGTGCGAAATGGACAGACATAATAAAAAAAGAAGCTGTGTTGGAAAGACTGAGTGAATAAAGAATGATGCTGAAACTGATCAGAAAGACGAAAAGCAATTGGCTGAGTCACTGGTTGAGAAGAAACTGCCTTCTGAAGGATGCACTGGAAGGAATGGTGAACTAGAGATGAGTTCGGGTCAGAAATAGATGTCAGATGATAGACGATGTTAAGATAAGTGGATCATATTCGGATACTTAAAGGAAGGCAGAAAATAGGAAAGACTGGAGAATCCTGGGTTTGCAGTGAAAGACCTATCCTTGAGCAGAACACTCTGAATGAATAGGGATATATATAGGTATAGTTATATACATGTTTGTATGTGTGTGTGTTATAATTTAAACTCGTAATTGATATTATGGGAAACAGCTAAATAGATTCTGATGAATGATCCCTGATTTTGAAGCTTAGCTTGCAAGAAAATATGAAGAAATGGCAGTTTTCAGTGAAACGTCAGTTTTCCGGCATAATTTTGCTATTTTCCGAAAACCATCTGTCGTCATAACTAATGTATTCTTTTAGTTAAAAAAACACTCTAAAACAAACAATTTCATGAAGACCTGCAGGATTGCAAATATATTAGATCAGATTCTCTGACATCATAATACCAATCGGTCGATATTTATTTGTGTAATTTTCCGAGAACGTCTCTCTGTTTGCTGTTAAACACTTCGAAACATATCAAGAACATTATTTCATGAATTTACAGCTCTGGTGCTCTGTTGTGTAATTTTCTGAGTACAGAAGTGCATCGGTTGTTAAAAATTACAAAACTGAAGAAGGTGCGATGATATTATTACCATTAAAATTGAAATAGAATATTTATATTATTGCCATGGTGTGAATAGTGGTTACTAATTATACACACTAATGATGTAAAAGGGAAACCTTATGGAGTTACGTAAGTTTCTAAATCTGTACTATTCAAAATATACAATGCTTATGTCTTGTTTACCCTAATTCGCATTTTTAAATCTTTCTCTTCTGTGGTATTAAAATAATCTTCTCTTTAGGAACTTATTCTTGCCCGTCTTGTTAAGAAATCATTATCAAATATCAAGTCCATCATTGTTCTCGCCATGAAGAAAATTATTATCGTTAATACAGGATTAATTATTTAAATGACCAAATAATGAACATTTAACTGAAATGTAGTTTAATGAGAGCTTAAAGCTCAGTTTGTGTTGGTGAAATGCATAGTCCCTTTAAGTGTGAATTGGAAAGTCTTTAAGTAGACCTTAACAATTAAGTTAAATAAGCTTGGCGAAATCGGTGTTAAGACATACTACTGTATAATAAATAAGATACTTTTTTTTTCTAAAATTAAACTGTGACTCATGTTACAAACATGAAAAAGACTATTATGACACTAATTATACAAATATAACCTTCAAATTTTCTACCAATATTTAGCATATTTAATGTAAGAAGTAACTTAAAATCACATAATGTAATCTGATAGTTCTAGTAATATTTAGAAAACCCAGGATCTTTGTAACTGACGTTACATTGAACAGTAGTGAAAATAAATTAATATTTCTACATTCAGAAACAACATACCTAAGAAAATTGTTATGACAGATACAAAGCAGATATTATATCGCTAAACTATTTCACTAATTGAAAGTGTCATCAGGAAAAGGTGCTATGTAACAATATTTGACTTTGTGCCAAGGTGAAATTTCACTTCGGATTCTGCTATAAATATAACTCAATCTGAACATCAGACTCGCATGTTGTTTTCGGTTAATCGTTTCCGAAGAATTTTGTACACAAGACGAGAAAATCGAAAGGAAATTATGGCTGATATAGAAGCAGAAGTGAACCTGTACACCACATTTAGATTTTGTTAATTAGCACCTATTGCTGGTGACTTCTTCAATTGTTGTTCTCCTATGACAAATGAAAATCGCATAATAATGATATTAAATTATATAAAACTATTAACCTTGTTTATACAATGACATACACTTTCATAAACGTCTCTTGTCACTAAAAGGAAATGAAGTATCTTGGTGAGAATGTTACCAACATAAAATTCAACATAATTGTATACAATACAAATAGAAAGTTTCACTTCATTCACTGGACTTAAATTTTCTTGTCGATATGGGGCCGTTATTATGAAATTACTGCTAAACAAACAATAAGTAAGAAAAAGAAAAAAGAAGGGGTATCATTTGCTGGATCAAGGATATAAGACATTGTGATCACGTTACGAAAATTCGTAAGTGTGAGATTAATCAACCAATCTTTTTATGTATCCAGCTGTTTGCTGACAACATAAAGTCCACTATAGTCCACTCTAGTCTATTCAGTTGTTGTTTTTCACGAGAAATTAGGGGTATTTTGATCGGTGTTCATTATAGATGCCTGTTGCTAGTAGCCAGAGGTGGGGTGTAGTCAATATATACTGCAGGGCTGTGTCTTCTGCAACTGGTACTAATGATTTTACTTTACTTCTTTTGTGGTTTATGGTTTATGGATGGACAGTATAGAAGAATGTGTTCCAGATCTTCATCGTGATTATTACACCACAGACAAGTAGGATTATCAGAAATGTGAAATCGGTGTAGGTACATTTATTGAGTGACAATGTGACCTGTTCTGGCTCTTGTTAAAATGTTTGATCATGTCAGGGCAAGTATTTGTACATTTCCAGGTCATTTGGTTTCTTTTGTACCGACTGTAAAATTTTTCCTTTGTCAGAAGAGAGCCAATTGTTGATCCATAGGTTTGTAAAATGAGACTTTACTGAAACAGAAGCATTGGATAGAGATATCACTTGAAGAGCTCTTGGTTGCAAATATGTTGCCTGTTTTTCAATATTATTGACTTTCGCGTTTCTAGGTATATCACAATGACTAGGTATCCATTGAAATGTGATTTCCTTTTGAAGTTCTTTCAGTTTACTTAGTTGTTTGTGAATTGGAATAATTCTATGTGCATATAGATTTGGTACATATTTAATTATATTAAATATAGCCCCCTTGAAGTCGGTAAGTATGCAAATAGATTTTTCAGAAATTTGAGTAACATACTGAAGAGCAGCATCAATAGCTAGCAATTCAGTATCAAGACTGGAAGAGGATGAACATGGTATGAAATAACTTTCTTGATATTTTGGAATATAATACCCTGCTCCTGATGTCCCATTAATAGGATTTAGAGATGCATCTGTATAAATTTGAAGGTGATCCTTAAAGATACTGCAGAGTAGTTCCATGGAATCTAACTTAAGAATGTATGGAGGATCATTTTTGGAATGATAAGTGCGAGATTAAGATGAACACAGAGTCTGGATGAAGGATATAAGACAGTATGGCCACGTTACGAAAATTCATAAGTGTAAGATCAAGATAAATACAAAGTGCAAGTCCACACCTGTGGAGTAACGGTTAGCGCGTTTAGCCGCGAAATCAGGTGGCCCGGGTTCGATTCCCGGTCGGGACAAGTTACCTGGTTGAGGTTTTTTCCGGGGTTTTCCCTCAACCCAATATGAACAAATGCTGGGTAACTTTCGGTGTTGGACCCCGGACTCATTTCACCGACATTATCACCTTCATCTCATTCAGACGCTAAATAACCTAAGATGTTGATAAAGCGTCGTAAAATAACCAACTAACCAACCAAAGTGCAATCAACAGGAAATGAGTAATGAGGGAGACAATACATGCCAACATGAGAACCTCAGAGAGACAGTAATTTAATACGAACCAACATCTGTAGAGATACAGTACATAGCAGGCCTACCTACCACCTTCATACTGAGGAAAAATATGAATACATGTTCCAAATTCTGGTGACAGAGATACTCATAGTATTAAATAGTTAGAAATTTTAGAGTCGTATATTATATTTTTTTTGTATCAGTTCTTTATCTTCAGTTAACAAAATTATTTAACAAGATTGCTAAAATTAGAATATTTGATTAAACCATTTAATTTTTTACTTCTAATAAAATCGATTAACAATATTGCTGAAATGTAGACTATTTGACTTAAGCATATCAGTTCTTTAGTTCAGAAAGTTATAAAATAAACAATAATCCTAAAATATAGAATATTTGACATAGCCATTTCAATCTGATATTATCTACAGGAGGAATAGCATTATGATTAAAAGACAATTTGATACTGCATCATATGTTTTTACTAATGACATTATTGCAAATCGGAGGGATGGTATACCACTTGATTGTACCTAATTTAAATAGTGGATCTTATGTAGCATTTTACTGCTCAAGATAAAAAGAAACTACAGGAGCTATCTGAAGAGAAAACTAATCAAACTTTGTACTGTTTTCAATTCCCACCGAAGGATGGAGTAGAGGTCACATCGTGAGCTTCTCTGCTTAGCCATGGCGTCGAAGCAGGAAAAGGCGCAGGTGGTGTTATGATTGCTACGGTGCAATAATATTTGAAAGTTGTTGCAGCAGAAACTGTACCAGGTATTTGCAATGTTGGGGACAATAATATTACTGTAAACCTCCATCGGACGTGACAGAAGCTGTTGCCGCAATTTTTTTATGCGGGAAAAATTTTTGGATCTTTAAGCTACCGGTTATATACAATTGCGTATGATATAACGTTGTAAGAACAACGTGCTGATGTGAACAACGTTTATCTTCATGCAGCAGCAATGTGAAATCTATCCAAATACCTTATTTTTGATGTGCCTTCTGCAGCATTAAATGTTGAAGATTTCATCTGTGGCCGGGAGGAAAAAGATCTTAAGTCAATTTTTTGTGAAAATGAGATTTTTATATATTCTGAAAGCGGAAACAATTCTCTACAATCTGGTAAAACGGTTAAAGTCAAATAAAACTCCTAACTGGATTTACAGAGCGTTACCAAATTTCCAAAGTACTTTTTGAATAGAGCACACACAGAATAAAGGACTTAAAAATATTTAATACTTTATTCCTTACAAACCATCACATGTTTACTTTCCATGCTTCCCTATTAAAAAGCTCTAACTTGTATTTTAGCCATTTTACTGATGCCCTTTCCTTTCAGAACTTTAAGCACCAGGTAAACAGTCCTATATTGCTTAAGACCCATTTTGCATTCCTCATAATTTACATTTCTCATTTATTTTGAAATGAAAAAAGTCTTATGTTTAAATAGTCCCTTCTACTCAGTTTGGCTTCTAGTCTTAAAAGGGCTTAAGTGCGGCTATGTTTGGAAATAATCAAGAAAATTGTTAATTGAACAACATTACCTATTTTAGAAGAAATATAAACAAATAATATCCAGGGAAAACCTCTTAATTAAAAAACTCTATAATTGACACCAATTTCAATCTTTCTACTGCTCTCTTGAAAAGTATAAAATTTTTACTTAAGACTTTTTTCCTCCCGGCCACAGTCATGTATCCATCAGTTAACCGAGTAGATTGGCGAGAAATTCCCTCTAATTAATCTAGGATTTCATCCCACACTAAAACCCATATAACAAACATAACAGCAAATCCTTTTGGTACAACAAAGATATAACTATATTCCGGCTGACAAAATAAATGCAACAATCATTGTGAATACTAGTTATTAAAATTTTTTAGTTGGTTAGTTAACTACGCTGTATCAACTACTAGATTATTTACGTCGATGGGATTGGTTATGGCGAGATGGTATTTGGCGAGATGAGGCCGAAGATTCACCTTAGATTACCTTACATTTGCCTTACAGTTGGAGAAAACATCGAAAAAACCCAACTAGGTAATTAGTAACTCTGTATCGTCAGGCAAGCGCCTCAGCCGACTGAACTAAGCCGATGGCCAAATACTAGTTCATACAATAATAAATAATATATCTACCTAACTCAATGGCACATAGGAAAATCGAATCGTACATTGTTGAACGAAGGAGAGTTACTGTAATTAAATCATCTACTTATCTAGTAGGTCCTAATACTCAAAACTTTGCTAAAGAACTTATTTTCCAAGATCCCATCTGTCAGCTAGTAATTATCGTTTCTACTCAAGCCTCTCGTCGAAAACTGACCACATCACGTTCAAACCTCTTAAATCTCCATCATGGATAAATATATGATATATATTATATATATATATATATATATATATATATATATATATATATATCCATGCCTCCATTCAAACACTGAATACCACTGTTGCCAGGACAGCGGAATTTCCCCCAGATCTAGCCGTTTGCGAACTTATTCTTCCTTGAATATTTTATGTTTAGAGGATACCGAATTTTCCAGCGGTTTTCAGTTTCAGTTTAGTTTTATTCTGGCGGTTTTATATTTCACTATCGAACGAAAACTTTTTTAAAGTTCCCACAATTGTTCGTGTAGAGCTGTAGACTGTAGAGCAGCGGTCATCTGCACAGTGCATCCTCGGGCTAGCGTCTCTTGCCCGCTGATAAGAGACTGCACCATGGCGCATCCGTGGCTGCTGGCGGGTGTGCTTTTTCCCTCTTCCTGCTGCACGACGGGGCATATTACGAAGCACTGCTTACCTGTTACCGATTTCAGTGACTGCTGACGATCACTGCTATAGAGCCACAGTCATGTTTTCGCTAGCCAATTGGAAGCGTAATGAACAAATAAATAATCAATGGTGTAACTTTCACCAGCCTATTAGAATTATTAAACTCAATAAGTCGAATATCGATCATTCAAATGATTCGAACGTTCTTCTTTAACAGTGTCGAGTAATAAGTTTCATTTGGTTGAGAGTGGTAGTATTTTTACAGTGAGCGTATAAAGAATTTCACCTTTGATGCCTACAGCAAGTAAATTGCAATGGCCTACATTTAAAAAGTCTCCTTAATCATAATAAATATAGTAAATTAATATGCCTAATTTTTCAATTATAGATGCCTAAACCAAACTATCAACAGAAATTTCATTCTGCATGGCTGGACGATCCGTTATTTAAAAATGGTTAGAAGTGTATCAGAGTACGGCTAGTGAAATTGCAAGATGCAGATTCTATAATAAAATATTACCCAATAAACCAAACGACATAAGGGCAATGGACTTCAAAGAAACACTTTGAATCAGAAAATGTTATAATTGAAACACACATAAAAGGTCAATCTGTTATACATTTCACGAAAACTTCAGCCATTGAAAAGTCGAAAATTGTGAAATGTCAGTTGGCGATGTATATTGCTGAACACGGTAGCATAAAGAAAATATATCATTTAACTACGTTACAGTGTGCAAAAAATATTCCCTGAGGAAGTAAGTTGAAACATTCAAATTAAAAGGACAAAATGCTCAGCAATTATTAAAAAAATGTGTTGGGTCCATTTTGTGTAAAAAAAATTGATAGGTAGATGATATTCGTGATACACCATACAGTTTATTGTTGAACGAGTCAAACGACATCTCAGTACATTCTACTGTTATTTATTATAGTAAAAAAGAGTTATGTATGTCACATGATAGAATTTGCTAAATCTGGCGAATATATAGCGAGTTTGTAAGATCAATCTGGCGAGGGCGGCACTGTAAGAGTTGGCAACACTGCTGAATACTCTTCGAGCTCAAAAATTTATCAAATGATTAACTTCGAACATATTATTACAAGATGCGGTAACGCTTAAAGACAAATCATGTATTAAAGATGTAGCAGCATGTACTGTTTTCATCATATAGTACTTCTTTTTCAGTGGAGAATATGGTGTATGGTTCATCCCTGGCCCTTGTACTGAAAACCTATTCATGAAACATTTAGAAACAGTTGTATCAAATACCTTATTATAATAATATCAGACAGCTGTATACTAGCAGCATTGACGAAGCGGAGAGGTGTGGTATTACGACCACAAATACAAATATAAACATAGCTGAAATCGGATTATTGTTTACAACGTGAGGTACGTACTAATATGGAATAATAATGAGACACTTAAGAAATGTTGAATAATATTTAATGTAACATTATTTTATATCAAATCTGTATATTATGAGAAATATTGCATACTTCGCATTATTTTCTGTAATTAATTGTTACGGGTACAAATTTTTTCTTTGCTTTAGTAAGATAAAATTAATTCTGACATTAAGAATGAATTTACAATAAAGCTTTATATACTCATTGCTGACAACTGCAAAGATAAAATTGGTAGTAATCTGATGTTTGTAATAATTAGTAAAGGCATGTGGACAACAATAAAACTTAATTTTCTGAAACCATAAAATTTCCTATACATTTTAACTTCTATTAATTTATTAGGCCTAAATAAAAAAGCTATTTTTTATTCTATGAACACATAGACGAAGGCATCAGACCTACTAAAGAATTTTGTTGACTCACGTTTTTTAGTAGATTATTTTACGACGCTTTATCAACATCTAGGTTATTTAGCGTCTGAATGAGATGAAGGTGATAATGCCGGTGAAATGAGTCCAGGGTCCAACACCGAAAGTTACCCAGCATTTGCTCATATTGGGTTGA
Organism: Periplaneta americana; assembly: GCF_040183065.1. Lineage (NCBI taxonomy): Eukaryota > Metazoa > Arthropoda > Insecta > Blattodea > Blattidae > Periplaneta > Periplaneta americana. The sequence continues at coordinate 137,019,105 of NC_091121.1, read as the reverse complement.
GGGAAAACCCCGGAAAAAACCTCAACCAGGTAACTTGCCCCGACCGGGAATCGAACCCGGGCCACCTGGTTTCGCGGCCAGACGTGCTAACCGTTACTCCACAAGTGTGGACCTCACGTTTTATGAACCCTCGGAAATCGAAAGTACGATTTGGAGCAGTTTGTAATGCTGTAATTGTAGCGGCTTTAAGCAGCACATATACACCCTGACATTTTAACACAGCAGTAATTAATAAGATATTTACTAACCCAGCAATAATCAACATTGCAGTAGATTACAGCTTGTTTCGCAGGTTTCATCACATCCTGTCGCCTAGATAGCAGCACCTGCGTCGTTTGCACGTAAAACTGCTAGCTGTCCGGTATTATTATAGTAAGATATTTGGTTGTATTTCAAAAGGCTTACCTTTTGTTATCTATATTTCGATGCCACTTTCGTAATTTAAGCTCATGATTTAGATGAACTTAATGACTTCGTTGGATTTCGAAACAGATTGCACAATATTATTCAGCTTATTATTAAAATACAGGGTGATCCGTTTGAGAAGACATAATATGAAAACGTGATAAAATGAGAACTGTTACTATTTATTGTTAAATAATTTGTACATGTATTCTAGAAGAATTGGACTTTTGTTCTAGAAGAATTGGACTTTTGAACGTGCCCACAATTGCGAACACGACACAGCTTACACATTGAGGCTATTCCTCCCTTGTGTGGTCAAACATCTCAGGGGTAACTTTTTAAAATGCTGAGAAAATCTTTACTCTGAGATAATACACATCATTCTTCACGAAACCCCAGAGAAAGAAATCGGTTGGTGTCAGGTGTGGGGAATTTGCAGTCCACATACGAGTAATTGGCCATCCTCGATCACACCAGGTGTTATCAAATGTATCCTGCAGATATTCACGGACGTCTGTTGTCTAATGAGGTGGTGCACCATCCTGTTGGAACAGGACATCCATGTTATTTTCCTGTTGCAGTTGGGATTCCAAAACGTTGTTCAACATGTCCAGGTATGGTCCTGGCCGAACTGTTTCCTCTGGGAAGATAAACGGCCCGTACAGATCATAGCGGACTTACCGCGCACCAGACATCATCTTCAGTACTAGACCGCTCCAGTTCATATGAGACTTGTAAGTCGGAACCCTCCGAACACCATACTCTCGTTGAAATCGCCGTTGAACAGACGTTACACTTTCAAATTTAGCAAATTATAAGACACATTTCGCTTGTTGTGCAGCAAGCGGTGGTTTGTTTATCCAACCGTTGCTGAGTACCTTTTTTGTTTCTTATGCGGTAACATTGTTGATACAAAACTGCCGTGCTTCAATATCACATTGAAACTGAAATTAATTCTACAGCAACTTAATTATAAATTTCGTAGTCATTTTATTGTATGACTTCCCCAACTACAGTTGTCAACTTTTTTTTAAGGAAATACGGGAGACTAAGTAATCAACAAAATTTTACATAGAAAATTGGCAAATTATCCCGTTCAGTTACTAAAACTCGACTGTTTTACATTTATGTAGCAAGGACTAAATTATGAATATTATGAGACAGATTTTGTTTTGCGTAATAGCTGAAGTCGACTACAATTTGCAACTCTGATTTTCATAGATGTGTCGTGCTCCTGTTTTGAACATCTGTCAAATTATTGTTCATGAGGTAAGTCACCCTCTTTGTATAAGCATTACTACTGGGTATGCTTAGAACAAGCTAACCTGTTTTTCCAAATGTATTTTGACCAATGCCATAAAAATGTCCACAAACGGTCTGGCACAGATCGTTCCTTCCAAGATCAAAACTGTCGTCATCCAGGATGCAGAGAAGTAGAAACCCTTGAGCATGTTTTGGGTTATTGCCCTGAAGGAGAACTACTGAGGAACAATCGCTACCATAAATTGAGAAGCTCCATTGCAACCATTCTTCGGAAGGCAAAGTGGGAGGTTTACGGAGAAGTGCACTGCTTGGCTGAGAATGGGTCAACGAGAAGAGCAGACATATCCAACGATCGCCGGAATCAAAGAAGCCTAATTCTTGACCCCACTGTCCGTTTTGATAAGGATGATCAACAAGTCAATAACGTTAACGATGAAAAGAAGTCTATTTACAATACATGTATTCCTCACTTCAGTGAGAGAGATAAAATGAATATTAATACATGGGAACTGAAAGGACTTCTTTTTGACGGTAGAGGAACTTTATTTAAGTTAACTAAAACCGTTCTTCTTTCTCTTAAATTTTCTAATGAGGACATTAACAAAATTTTTCTAATGGTATTGAGGGATTCATTATCCATTTTACAAAATCACTTGTATAACACTACGTAATATTATTTACTCCATTTCATTGTACTTCATTGTACTTTTATCTCATGTTTCTCCGAAATCAAATTGTACTTTAATTTTATATTTATCATTATTTTGTATTCTCTCTGCAAATCATATTGTATTTTATTTTTAAGTTAACCTCTGCTTTGCATTCTGGATCCTAGTGGTCAGCCGTAGATGTCAGCCAGATGTCCCAAATTGTGGAATTAATAGTTGATTTTGTTTGATTTCAAAGAAGTGAGCATTAAAACCCACATCTGGCAAGCATTACTTCCTACAAAGTTGGCACATTTTAAAGCATCTCTTGAACAACAAAATTCATTATATAAAGCATTATCATTGACGGCAAAATCAAATTTTTAGAATAATGATTTTTACCTTATGCGAAAATAAGGAAGAAAAATACTGGAAGAGAATAAAAATACGAGAGCAGGGAGATAGTAGTTAATAAATAGGGGAACATAGGGAGATTCTGAGAAATACGGGAGAGCTGGCAACCTTATCCCCAACGGATAAGACTGTATAATAAAAATGGCAGTACGTTCTCTTCACTTAGGCATTCAAATTACAGATGGAACTTAGGTCATAAGATCTAGAGAAAACCTACATCTCGAGCCTGTCTCAACAGTATTTCACATAAAATAGCATTAATTTGGAATTATTTCATTTTTAACGAAGTGTATGAGTTAGAGACACTTCTCATATAAATATTATATCTGATATAGATTTTTCACACAGCCATCCTTCAAAAAATAATTAATATATATATATATATATATTATTATACAGAAATGGATTAGTTTTAATGAGAAAGGCTTTCTCCAGAATGGCTATTCAAATGAAAACATTTTCATACGTCAAATTCACGTTCTTACAATAGTAACAATATTGAAGAAATTACATATTTGTTTTTATTTTCATGTCATTATTACCCAAAAATGGGACGAGTTTACTTATGGCGAAGCACAACTTAAAGTAACACGGTTGCCCTCCATGTTTTATGCCTCCTGTGACGTACGTCCTTTCTCTCATGGTGCCGAGAAATTTATAAATTCCTTGCGAGTGCGGAGACGTGTGTATTGATCAAGCTGAGCATACCATCGAGACCGTGTCAAGAGACACCGTGACACATCTCCCTATATCGACCCGACAAGCTGGCTAGGCTGTTGGCATTAACCTTGGCCACTGTACCAACTTTGATGAGGTTATTAACTTGGCCAAGAAATCTAGTTATATGAAGCGACTGATCAGGGAAGCTATTCAGCTTGGAGCACAGTCTACAGCTATGAACACGGAGAATGATTTCACATTAAGCAAGGAATCTTTTTTTCAAAATAATATTTATAGCAGACATAAAATGAAAGATTAATATTTCGCAAAAGTATCTGTAATTCAACTGTAACTTTTCTTCGATTTCAACTACATTTAATTTGTTTTCTTCTTCTTCTCGTTCCACGCAACTCATTCGTCTTGAAAGTTCTGACTGGTTAAATTGCAGTAACACATCCAATTCTTGACTACACTATGTTGCTACTTTTTTTCGCGATCACCCATTCTGAGGAGACGTTCTATTGTTAAACGTTTCCACTATCAATGCCTTAAACACACACTATATTGTTGTATTGTTCTGTAATCCTGACCCAATGAACTACAGTAGTCAATGTCGATCTTTATTCATATACTGTAATACAGTATCACAGTCTAGTATATACAGTCACTAAACTATATACGTAGTAACTATGCATCCATAGATAGTTGCTCACCACTAGGATCGCTACTATCGCCTCATTACAGACAATGGGAAACAGTACCGTCACAGTCTATTGTTCCTAGCACCCTCACAACTCAAGCTTCGTGACTGTATATACTAGACTGTGGTAGTATGTCATTGTAAGGGGGTTTCAAGTTCCACGCAGTGGCATTGTGATTAATGCCTAGGACTCACGTTACGGAGTGCGAGCTGATTCGAGTCCTCACGGGAAGGAATTTTCTCATGAACTTTCGGTCAGTGTATGGGACCTGTGGCTACCCAGCATTGTGATTAATATGGAGATCTACGACAGATAACGGAATCTGTTTTCGAAAACTAGCTAAAACGTCCGGGGGAATCATCGTGTTGATCACACGATACCTCTTTTGTACTTGGATGATCGTTCACCTCTGCTGAGGCATTTAGACATAAGATGAACAGTCGACTGGTTCACCTTCGCCCTTTATTGGCTGTCGGGCTACGGATTATTTATTTAAGGGTGATTTTATAATCTTTTGGCTATATTTACATATATACAGTACATATAATTATATGAGGCGTTCCGTAAGAGTAGGGCGAAACCGCCAAATGTACCTGTAGAGATAATCAATGTTCAAAGTATTTTACCTGTAAACGAGATGAGGGCGAATCCACCAAGGACACGTCTGTAAATATTGATAATTATTTAGTATACTAAAAAATTAATACATTTATTGAAAATTGCAAATAAATGTCCAATTTAATATTTCAACTTAATAATGATCATAGATGACAATATGAATTCATCAATATTATGGGAATAATTTGAGAACTGCATAATAGAAAAAGCAAAGGGCGTAGAATGAACTCAATTGTGGCAGACATTAATAATAATAGTAATAATAATAATAATAATAATAATAATAATAATAATAAAAACACTTAATCGCACTATGATGGGACATTTACAAAGTGTCTGAAATTATTAATAAAAAAAATAAATAGATGCCTGTCATGTTATTACCCTTGCTATCAAAAGTGTCTCAGTTCTGGGAACAGAGGCGCTAATAATTCATTACATCATCCTCATGACGATCTTCTTCTGAGTCGGTCATTGCTAGTTGCACGTTTTGTTTGCTGATCACGTCGTCATGGATGAATATATAATAGGATACGAAACTTACTGAGTTTCCCGTAACAAATGCTAGAGGCCTAATGTAGAAACTGACCTTGCTGGCATCTGTTGGACGGAGGAGTACTTATTAGGCTACATCTAGCAGTGCACCATGTTGCGAAAAACAAAAACTAATTTCTCCATAAAATACATTAAAGGTGATATGTTACAGTTGTATGAACACTAATACAACTGTAACATATCACCTTTAATGTATTTTATCAAATCTATGAACACTGTATTATTGACCTAACATGTGTGTTTTATCTTTAAATAATTTCGCCATGTATTTAGCAGCGCACCTGGTGACAAAAATGTTAAACTATGCAGAAAATATTCCTTCCCTCCAACCCTCATCGATATTCTCAACTAACCCAATTTAAAATCAAACATTTACGTTTTTATTTCACACACCATCTTCCACTGAAAATTCTTACCAGAGCCAACAGGAAGATAAAAGAGACGATCTATTTTACACTATCCAATTAAATTAAGCAGAGACAGAAAATAAAGCAAAAGGTTAGATAACTGGGATTGTATTCTTTGGGTATTTAGTGTACAGCGCAATGGAAAAGTCTGCAAAAATTACTTAGATAGTTCAATTTATTATATTACTATTACTTTACAATACATTCAACGACACTATTTTTACAACGTCCATAAACATCACTGTTTAACACACATTTCTTAGACACACAATTAGTATCACTTTATGTCCACTCATAAGAAAGTTTCTGTGGAACGAACGGATAAATAGAGAACTCTGGGTAATCTACCCAACACGTAACTCTAATGTTCACCACCCACGACGTCGGGCACTGATCATCTTATTTGAACCCCTTTCCGTCAGATGGTGTTGACCGCAGTTTCGCATCCTATTATATATTCTTCCATGACGTCGTCAAAAAACGTTCTGTGTTTTTTTTTATTTTAGTAGGTTATTCTACGACGCTTTATCAACATCTTTGGTTATTTAGCGTCTGAATGAGATGAAAGTGATAATGCCGGTGAAATGAGTCCGGGGTCCAGCACCGAAAGTTACCCAGCATTTGCTAATATTGGGTTGAGGGAAACCCCCGGAAAAAACCTCAACCAGGTAACTTGTCCCGACCGGGAATCGAACCCAGGCCACCTGGTTTCGCGGCCAGACGCGCTGACCGTTACTCCACAGGTGTGGACTCGTTCTGTGGTGATGTGGCACATAGATAAGGAGAGCTTTCAGATCCTTTACTTTCTCAGAAATGAGCTTTATTGGCGTGACATACCTCTTTAGCAAAACCAGCTGAGAGAGCGCCGCCTGTGAATAGTTTCGAAACAATGGAGGAGTTAAAATTTTGCCCGAAGCAGTGTCTATCAAATCTGAAGTCTCTACCAGTGTCCTGCAATGTTCGAACATGAAAGAGGCAATCAAGACAATAAAAACTTCGTCTTGTTTCATATGAAAAACCAATCGCAAGATCTGTGTTTAAGTCCTTAAGGGTGCTATGCATAGACATTTCGCTAGCCCACGCTACGAGATTGCTAAACTAGCCTCTGCTATCGACTGATTACTTGTACAGGATTCATATATCATATCGCTAACACTGGTTTATGAATACGAAAAACGTTTGTTCGCTGATCATCCATCGGAAGCCCGCGCTAAGAATGTCTATGAATATGGCCCTAAGCGATTAAAACATGAGTGGAGGACAGCGAATATTTTTATAACAAGGTGGAACAAACACGACAGGCCTCTTTCTGTAGAGCGAACATCGGCGAATATCGAACTTCACCATACTCGACAACTTTAAATCGAACATAGCGCCTATAATGTACGACGCTAGTCTCTACTATAGACATGTACAATACTATAGTTAAATATGCAATGTTAGGAAAATTATAGAGACTTATTCATTATCCTTTTCACGTATTTCGTAACATTTTAAATCATATTTTCATTTGAATTTGCATTTATTATTAAGTTTTATTTTTGTATGATATTATAATGTGCAAACAAATTAAATCATTTACTATCCGTAGGAAGAGGAATATGTTCTTTGATATAGCCTATTACATAGCTCACAGAAACGACAGAATAAAAGATTTATACAATTTTTTATCTGCAATATTCCCATTATCGCTTTCATATTTACTTTCAAAAATTTCGAGTATTGTGAGAAATTAATGTGTTATTAAATAAAATAAATATTACTCATTCTTGAATTAGTTTATACTACAATATTACACAATATTTCGATCCTTGGTCTACGGTCAGTGTACGTGGATATTTTCGGATCTGATATAGCGCGAATTAATTACCATAATTCCTTTCATAGCTTAGCAGTATTTACATTTAATTTACAAAACACAAACAGTGTACGTCATATAAATATATTATGTAATCCTATTCAAGACAAATTCATCTCAGGGATCTGCAGGTATAATTACGTTTAAATAAATAATTATCAATTTCCCTACAAAACATGTTTATAATTGTATCATATAATTCAACACCTGGTAAGCCTAAAGCCACTATAAAAATTAAAGACAAATTTGAGTAAGTTGCCAATTTTCCTAATTAGAAAATCATTGTAGTCCGTGCATGCCAAACATTGAGAATAATAATAAGAACTGTTGAATGATAGGCTTAAAATAGGCTATGTAGAAAGTAAAACTGACAATCAGATGATGGCATGCTCAAGACTGCTTCTTCGGTATCAAGTAAGTTGAAAACATTTACATCAGTTAAGAATTAAGGATTAGCTACGAAATCCCTTGAAGGGCAAGGGCCTCCTGACTATGCAGGGTGGCTTGTCAAGCAATTTCCGGTTAGCCACTTCGTGAATGATGGTTACTTTTATTTTAAGATGTTGTCTGCGTTAACATTGAAGGGTCCACTGTTCACTAGTCACGGGATAAAAGTGATAATAACAGGAAGAACATATGGCGTAATGTGTAGATGCGATTAATTGATATCGAGAGGCAAGAGATTGAGCTACAATGTTCGGAAAAGTTCTAATAACATTTACAATCAGATCTCACGCTTAACTGGGGGAGCTGTGACTACATAAATTCTTGTAACAAAGACAGTAGAGCAGGTTTAGCGTGGCTAAGATTGGGGGCATGGAAGAGTAATAAAATTGTCAACGAAGAAGGAGAGCGCCTTTGTCCACTTTGCAGAGAAAAGGACTCCTATAGACATATTTTATTACAATGTGTCGAATTGGTACAAGTACGGAGAAAATATCTACCACCCTCGATGCTAAGCCAGAATAGGAGTTCGCTTGCATGTCTTGACCTCATGGGGAATAGAGAATACGAACAAAAGACTGGATTGTTTCTCTTGAAGACGAGTCAGATTAGAAGTGGAGCTGTGGAAGTTTGTGATGCGAACTGACGAAGGAATAATGGTATCTACCCAATACATTATACACTTTTATGTCTGTTTTAGGTTAGGACAAACTATGTAATGTGTTTTGTTGTGCAATTTTTATTTTATTATGTATGTTCTTTTAGAGAGTGGTTAAATATAATCATAATAATCATAGGTGAGGGGAGTGAAACCTACAAAGTAGGACTTGTTTTAGGTACAAAGCGCGTACGGTCAGAAGACCCGTGCATTGGATTTTAGAGAAAATTATGATAATATAACATCTGTATGTATAATATTACTCAATAAATCTATCTATCTATCTATCTATCTATCTATCTATCTATCTATCTATCTATCTATCTATCTATCTATCTATCTATCTATCTATCTATCTATCTATCTATCTATCTATCTATCTATCTATCTATCTATCTATCTATCTATCTATCTATCTATCTATCTATCTATCTATCTATCTATCTATCTATCTATCTATCTATCTATCTATCTATCTATCTATCTATCTATCTATCTATCTATCTATCTATCTATCTATCTATCTATCTATCTATCTATCTATCTATCTATCTATCTATCTATCTATCTATCTATCTATCTATCTATCTATCTATCTATCAATCTATCTATCTATCTATCTATCTATCTATCTATCTATCTATCTATCTATCTATCTATCTATCTATCTATCTATCTATCTATCTATCTATCTATCTATCTATCTATCTATCTATCTATCTATCTATCTATCTATCTATCTATCTATCTATCTATCTATCTATCTATCTATCTATCTATCTATCTATCTATCTATCTATCTATCTATCTATCTATCTATCTATCTATCTATCTATCTATCTATCTATCTATCTATCTATCTATCTATCTATCTATCTATCTATCTATCTATCTATCTATCTATCTATCTATCTATCTATCTATCTATCTATCTATCTATCTATCTATCTATCTATCTATCTATCTATCTATCTATCTATCTATCTATCTATCTATCTATCTATCTATCTATCTATCTATCTATCTATCTATCTATCTATCTATCTATCTATCTATCTATCTATCTATCTATCTATCTATCTATCTATCTATCTATCTATCTATCTATCTATCTATCTATCTATCTATCTATCTATCTATCTATCTATCTATCTATCTATCTATCTATCTATCTATCTATCTATCTATCTATCTATCTATCTATCTATCTATCTATCTATCTATCTATCTATCTATCTATCTATCTATCTATCTATCTATCTATCTATCTATCTATCTATCTATCTATCTATCTATCTATCTATCTATCTATCTATCTATCTATCTATCTATCTATCTATCTATCTATCTATCTATCTATCTATCTATCTATCTATCTATCTATCTATCTATCTATCTATCTATCTATCTATCTATCTATCTATCTATCTATCTATCTATCTATCTATCTATCTATCTATCTATCTATCTATCTATCTATCTATCTATCTATCTATCTATCTATCTATCTATCTATCTATCTATCTATCTATCTATCTATCTATCTATCTATCTATCTATCTATCTATCTATCTATCTATCTATCTATCTATCTATCTATCTATCTATCTATCTATCTATCTATCTATCTATCTATCTATCTATCTATCTATCTATCTATCTATCTATCTATCTATCTATCTATCTATCTATCTATCTATCTATCTATCTATCTATCTATCTATCTATCTATCTATCTATCTATCTATCTATCTATCTATCTATCTATCTATCTATCTATCTATCTATCTATCTATCTATCTATCTATCTATCTATCTATCTATCTATCTATCTATCTATCTATCTATCTATCTATCTATCTATCTATCTATCTATCTATCTATCTATCTATCTATCTATCTATCTATCTATCTATCTATCTATCTATCTATCTATCTATCTATCTATCTATCTATCTATCTATCTATCTATCTATCTATCTATCTATCTATCTATCTATCTATCTATCTATCTATCTATCTATCTATCTATCTATCTATCTATCTATCTATCTATCTATCTATCTATCTATCTATCTATCTATCTATCTATCTATCTATCTATCTATCTATCTATCTATCTATCTATCTATCTATCTATCTATCTATCTATCTATCTATCTATCTATCTATCTATCTATCTATCTATCTATCTATCTATCTATCTATCTATCTATCTATCTATCTATCTATCTATCTATCTATCTATCTATCTATCTATCTATCTATCTATCTATCTATCTATCTATCTATCTATCTATCTATCTATCTATCTATCTATCTATCTATCTATCTATCTATCTATCTATCTATCTATCTATCTATCTATCTATCTATCTATCTATCTATCTATCTATCTATCTATCTATCTATCTATCTATCTATCTATCTATCTATCTATCTATCTATCTATCTATCTATCTATCTATCTATCTATCTATCTATCTATCTATCTATCTATCTATCTATCTATCTATCTATCTATCTATCTATCTATCTATCTATCTATCTATCTATCTATCTATCTATCTATCTATCTATCTATCTATCTATCTATCTATCTATCTATCTATCTATCTATCTATCTATCTATCTATCTATCTATCTATCTATCTATCTATCTATCTATCTATCTATCTATCTATCTATCTATCTATCTATCTATCTATCTATCTATCTATCTATCTATCTATCTATCTATCTATCTATCTATCTATCTATCTATCTATCTATCTATCTATCTATCTATCTATCTATCTATCTATCTATCTATCTATCTATCTATCTATCTATCTATCTATCTATCTATCTATCTATCTATCTATCTATCTATCTATCTATCTATCTATCTATCTATCTATCTATCTATCTATCTATCTATCTATCTATCTATCTATCTATCTATCTATCTATCTATCTATCTATCTATCTATCTATCTATCTATCTATCTATCTATCTATCTATCTATCTATCTATCTATCTATCTATCTATCTATCTATCTATCTATCTATCTATCTATCTATCTATCTATCTATCTATCTATCTATCTATCTATCTATCTATCTATCTATCTATCTATCTATCTATCTATCTATCTATCTATCTATCTATCTATCTATCTATCTATCTATCTATCTATCTATCTATCTATCTATCTATCTATCTATCTATCTATCTATCTATCTATCTATCTATCTATCTATCTATCTATCTATCTATCTATCTATCTATCTATCTATCTATCTATCTATCTATCTATCTATCTATCTATCTATCTATCTATCTATCTATCTATCTATCTATCTATCTATCTATCTATCTATCTATCTATCTATCTATCTATCTATCTATCTATCTATCTATCTATCTATCTATCTATCTATCTATCTATCTATCTATCTATCTATCTATCTATCTATCTATCTATCTATCTATCTATCTATCTATCTATCTATCTATCTATCTATCTATCTATCTATCTATCTATCTATCTATCTATCTATCTATCTATCTATCTATCTATCTATCTATCTATCTATCTATCTATCTATCTATCTATCTATCTATCTATCTATCTATCTATCTATCTATCTATCTATCTATCTATCTATCTATCTATCTATCTATCTATCTATCTATCTATCTATCTATCTATCTATCTATCTATCTATCTATCTATCTATCTATCTATCTATCTATCTATCTATCTATCTATCTATCTATCTATCTATCTATCTATCTATCTATCTATCTATCTATCTATCTATCTATCTATCTATCTATCTATCTATCTATCTATCTATCTATCTATCTATCTATCTATCTATCTATCTATCTATCTATCTATCTATCTATCTATCTATCTATCTATCTATCTATCTATCTATCTATCTATCTATCTATCTATCTATCTATCTATCTATCTATCTATCTATCTATCTATCTATCTATCTATCTATCTATCTATCTATCTATCTATCTATCTATCTATCTATCTATCTATCTATCTATCTATCTATCTATCTATCTATCTATCTATCTATCTATCTATCTATCTATCTATCTATCTATCTATCTATCTATCTATCTATCTATCTATCTATCTATCTATCTATCTATCTATCTATCTATCTATCTATCTATCTATCTATCTATCTATCTATCTATCTATCTATCTATCTATCTATCTATCTATCTATCTATCTATCTATCTATCTATCTATCTATCTATCTATCTATCTATCTATCTATCTATCTATCTATCTATCTATCTATCTATCTATCTATCTATCTATCTATCTATCTATCTATCTATCTATCTATCTATCTATCTATCTATCTATCTATCTATCTATCTATCTATCTATCTATCTATCTATCTATCTATCTATCTATCTATCTATCTATCTATCTATCTATCTATCTATCTATCTATCTATCTATCTATCTATCTATCTATCTATCTATCTATCTATCTATCTATCTATCTATCTATCTATCTATCTATCTATCTATCTATCTATCTATCTATCTATCTATCTATCTATCTATCTATCTATCTATCTATCTATCTATCTATCTATCTATCTATCTATCTATCTATCTATCTATCTATCTATCTATCTATCTATCTATCTATCTATCTATCTATCTATCTATCTATCTATCTATCTATCTATCTATCTATCTATCTATCTATCTATCTATCTATCTATCTATCTATCTATCTATCTATCTATCTATCTATCTATCTATCTATCTATCTATCTATCTATCTATCTATCTATCTATCTATCTATCTATCTATCTATCTATCTATCTATCTATCTATCTATCTATCTATCTATCTATCTATCTATCTATCTATCTATCTATCTATCTATCTATCTATCTATCTATCTATCTATCTATCTATCTATCTATCTATCTATCTATCTATCTATCTATCTATCTATCTATCTATCTATCTATCTATCTATCTATCTATCTATCTATCTATCTATCTATCTATCTATCTATCTATCTATCTATCTATCTATCTATCTATCTATCTATCTATCTATCTATCTATCTATCTATCTATCTATCTATCTATCTATCTATCTATCTATCTATCTATCTATCTATCTATCTATCTATCTATCTATCTATCTATCTATCTATCTATCTATCTATCTATCTATCTATCTATCTATCTATCTATCTATCTATCTATCTATCTATCTATCTATCTATCTATCTATCTATCTATCTATCTATCTATCTATCTATCTATCTATCTATCTATCTATCTATCTATCTATCTATCTATCTATCTATCTATCTATCTATCTATCTATCTATCTATCTATCTATCTATCTATCTATCTATCTATCTATCTATCTATCTATCTATCTATCTATCTATCTATCTATCTATCTATCTATCTATCTATCTATCTATCTATCTATCTATCTATCTATCTATCTATCTATCTATCTATCTATCTATCTATCTATCTATCTATCTATCTATCTATCTATCTATCTATCTATCTATCTATCTATCTATCTATCTATCTATCTATCTATCTATCTATCTATCTATCTATCTATCTATCTATCTATCTATCTATCTATCTATCTATCTATCTATCTATCTATCTATCTATCTATCTATCTATCTATCTATCTATCTATCTATCTATCTATCTATCTATCTATCTATCTATCTATCTATCTATCTATCTATCTATCTATCTATCTATCTATCTATCTATCTATCTATCTATCTATCTATCTATCTATCTATCTATCTATCTATCTATCTATCTATCTATCTATCTATCTATCTATCTATCTATCTATCTATCTATCTATCTATCTATCTATCTATCTATCTATCTATCTATCTATCTATCTATCTATCTATCTATCTATCTATCTATCTATCTATCTATCTATCTATCTATCTATCTATCTATCTATCTATCTATCTATCTATCTATCTATCTATCTATCTATCTATCTATCTATCTATCTATCTATCTATCTATCTATCTATCTATCTATCTATCTATCTATCTATCTATCTATCTATCTATCTATCTATCTATCTATCTATCTATCTATCTATCTATCTATCTATCTATCTATCTATCTATCTATCTATCTATCTATCTATCTATCTATCTATCTATCTATCTATCTATCTATCTATCTATCTATCTATCTATCTATCTATCTATCTATCTATCTATCTATCTATCTATCTATCTATCTATCTATCTATCTATCTATCTATCTATCTATCTATCTATCTATCTATCTATCTATCTATCTATCTATCTATCTATCTATCTATCTATCTATCTATCTATCTATCTATCTATCTATCTATCTATCTATCTATCTATCTATCTATCTATCTATCTATCTATCTATCTATCTATCTATCTATCTATCTATCTATCTATCTATCTATCTATCTATCTATCTATCTATCTATCTATCTATCTATCTATCTATCTATCTATCTATCTATCTATCTATCTATCTATCTATCTATCTATCTATCTATCTATCTATCTATCTATCTATCTATCTATCTATCTATCTATCTATCTATCTATCTATCTATCTATCTATCTATCTATCTATCTATCTATCTATCTATCTATCTATCTATCTATCTATCTATCTATCTATCTATCTATCTATCTATCTATCTATCTATCTATCTATCTATCTATCTATCTATCTATCTATCTATCTATCTATCTATCTATCTATCTATCTATCTATCTATCTATCTATCTATCTATCTATCTATCTATCTATCTATCTATCTATCTATCTATCTATCTATCTATCTATCTATCTATCTATCTATCTATCTATCTATCTATCTATCTATCTATCTATCTATCTATCTATCTATCTATCTATCTATCTATCTATCTATCTATCTATCTATCTATCTATCTATCTATCTATCTATCTATCTATCTATCTATCTATCTATCTATCTATCTATCTATCTATCTATCTATCTATCTATCTATCTATCTATCTATCTATCTATCTATCTATCTATCTATCTATCTATCTATCTATCTATCTATCTATCTATCTATCTATCTATCTATCTATCTATCTATCTATCTATCTATCTATCTATCTATCTATCTATCTATCTATCTATCTATCTATCTATCTATCTATCTATCTATCTATCTATCTATCTATCTATCTATCTATCTATCTATCTATCTATCTATCTATCTATCTATCTATCTATCTATCTATCTATCTATCTATCTATCTATCTATCTATCTATCTATCTATCTATCTATCTATCTATCTATCTATCTATCTATCTATCTATCTATCTATCTATCTATCTATCTATCTATCTATCTATCTATCTATCTATCTATCTATCTATCTATCTATCTATCTATCTATCTATCTAGTCACTGCTTCGGTTGCAAGTCACTTTGTGATGAGCTTCCATTGTTGTAGGTCTTTCGCTGTTCTTGACCATAGATGGATGAATCTTGATCTAAGTTCGTCTGCCCACCTTGTCTTCTCTCTTCCAGCGCTGCGTTTGCCAATCCTTGAGTCCCACGTCGTAAGGATGTGTGACCACCGGTTCGCGTTGAGTCGCATCACGTGTCCTGCCCATTTCTTCTTCAACTTGTCGGCAGTTTCTGCTACGTCTTTGATGTGTGTTTGGCTCTTTGTGTCTTCGTTGCGTAGTCTGTGTCTGAGTGTGATGTTCAGCATCTTCCTTTCCACTCCACTACTGTGGAGTAACGGTTAGGATTCTTCGCCGTGAAACGAGCGGGCCCGGGTTCGAATCCTGGCTGGGAAAAGTTACCTGGGTTTTCCCTCAACTCATTAAGAGCAAATGCTGGGTAAGTTTCGGCGTTGAACCCTGGACTCATTCCGCTGGCCTTATCGCTTTCATTTCATTGAGACGCTATATAAACATAGTTGGAAAAAACCTAGTAAAATAACCAATTAACCAGAATCTTCCTCTCCATTTTTCTTTGGCACTTTCTCAGCATGTCCCGCTCTCTTTCCGTTACAGACCATGTCTGTGCTCCGTATAGGAGAACTGGAAGGATGCAGCTGTTCATGACTCCGCTTCTTAAATTTAAATTGTAAGTCTTTTCTGTCAGAATGAAACTGAGGCTCAAAAATCTCGTAAGACCCTGTAAATTGATTTTCTCAGCATTATAGTGTATTGCGATACTAGGTTGGTAAGTGCTGTATAACAGAGGCGAGGAAAAGTTTGAAAAAACCAGGCTCTTGTGCCGAGTATTTTTAATTCCCGAGACTCTGTTACGCACTTAACCCCCGTGTATTGCATATTATTTTTTGTACAATCATAATTTATATCTTTATTTTATTTATTTTGTATGTTAGTTGTGTATTAATTTTGAACTGAACGTTTGTCATTTTGATGAAAGAGTGATGGAACGGAGAAATATATGTTTGTCATTTTGTTAATGGCAATGTGTAATTTTCTAGCTAGCTGCCCGTGTTTTTGTATTCTTTTGCTTTATTTGTTGGATACAACTGTCTTTTATGTGTATGCATTGTTCAAATAAATAAAAAGCTACTGCAATATACGAAACTGAAGACACTGAATCTTTTCTATAGGTAAAGAGAATAACAGTCTTTATCCCGAGTGCTGTCATGGTAATTTTTCTCTTGGCCATACGCCCCACCCCTTGTTTTCTTCCTTGAAATATATTTTACTCTCCTCTCTCTATCTCTCCGACTATCAATTAATGATTTTTTAATATTAAAGAAGAAGTAAAGAAATTGTTTTGCTTTACATTGTAATTGTACAACAAGCGTGTTTTAAAAAATACACCATTTAGCCCCACCGTAGATGCACACTTGTCTCAATGAATCTTGGAGTGTGTATTTGCAGCACTTCTTGTTTTTCAACCATTATTTTATATAATTCTGGATTCCAGTGCTGCAGAGGTGGACAATTTTTATTTATGAACATTAAGCATATTACATTAGGAATATCAAGAGATGATCTAAGATCTGTACAAAACTCCGCGTACAAAACTTAGGCATCCATATGCCGTATGGCTCTGTACAGACAACATTCTCTTTTCCCCATATGATTAGTTAAAAAAATTGTATATTTCCATACGATATATCGCCACGTATGGCCTTCATGACAGCACTGTTTATCCCATAACATTTAATAATTGTACAAACTTCGCGTCCAATTTTAATGTTAATAATAAATAAAGTTACAGCTCGTTCTGTCAGAGTTCTTGTTCTTTTTTTAATTTACAAGTCACTGTATGTCAAGTTTGTAGAGGATTTACTTACCGCACTATTATTTCCAAGCGTTTGCACAGTAACCATTGAACGTGTTGTATGTTCAAGTTACATGGCATGCTACAAAGATCGTAAGTATGTAAAAAGAACATGATTATGCAAAAAATAATTTTGTGCGAGATCGTGCGTATTTGCTTGGTTTCCACACAAAACCAATCCGCGGAAAGTATTCAGTATTCCCAACCTAACACACATAACAATTTCCCTCTTCTTACCGCTTAAGTGACATATTGATTTTACTGCTTTAGGTTTTTAACATATTATTTTTAAAGACGTTTAATATAGTAATAATTATAAATTGGAATCTTACCACTGCAATTTCACCTAAATTGCACTGTTAATTATTGTTTTTAAATATTTGCAAAAAATTAAGTAAACTCTACAACTCCACTAAAGTAACTGCATTCGTGATGCAAATAACGTTAAGGAAGCCGTGAAAAAATCAACGAGATTCCAGACTCATCATAGACTGGGGGAAAAAAAGACAGACGTATATCACGGCCTGCTGGAGTCTAGTAAACACAGAAAACATTTTAAAGCAACAATGTTGAAGATAGATATTTTTGTTTTGCAAATTTACCGTCATTGAACAGAAACCAAGATGGAGATTTAATTGCAACTAATTAGAAATTCCTCGTTCAGGTATGTAATAAACGATCTTCGCACAAAATAATGTACGATACACGAGCGGTATGTTTTCTTTCAATTTTCGGAAATTAAAACATCTCAATTACGTTTCGCTTTTTCAAACTTTTCCTCGAACATGAAAACTTCAACATACCGTTCTTGTAACGCATATTACTATTTCTTTATATTTCGTATCATGACAAAATGAATTTTGCATGTCTTTAGGTCAAGTCAGGAACATTTTACCTATAATCTATTCTTATCTTGAGGATACGTTTCAAAGTAGTTGGAGAGTAATATATCTTTTAACTAACACTCTTTCGTGTTCTGTTCTGGTCCGGGGGAAGGTTTGAATTCATTTGGGGGTTTGATGATAATACACTGGGTTTATTTTGGAAAGGACTGGGACTCCACTAGCTCGAATAAATCGGCAGAGGTCGGAGAGCAAGAGGTTCTTTAGCCAGATTTTGTAACAGAACGCTAGCTTCAAGACTCCTGGGAGAGTCAAGTTGTCTAATAAATCTATTCCTCTTTACGGTAGTAGAATTCCAGTATCTTTGAGTGCTTTGTATATTGTATCACAGAGAGAGCTTCTACTCCACATTATTTTATTTTTAGCCATGTGAATTAATTCCTTTAATGTAATCTAATTGCTTTGGGGTAATTGTACAGAGACAAGTGATACTCGGTAATAAATATGACTAGAGGAATATTTTACATCCCAGTTCATTTTAATTAATTAAGCTGGCATTACAAACATTTGCAATTCCTAAAAACGAATACATATTTACATATATATGTCAGGGAACCACAGAAGTAAAACAAAATGACATTGAACGAAATGATATTCACTGTATTTCTTGTCATGTTCGCTGAGAGTTCTACCTTTTCAAAATGCCATTCAGAATTTAATATAATCAGTATATACTTCTGCCAAATGTTGTTTACGCAAATACAAATTAAAAAAAAAAGATAATGTTGAAATATTTTCACAATCCTTCATCATATTCAGATTCAACATTACTGGATAATTCATTAGTTTAAACATTGGACGACATGAACATTTCCCGAATGTGTACGATGTACGATGAAGGGGAAACATATTTTGCTTCTTTGTTTTCGTATTAATTAGACTTACTCATACGCTATAGTCTCTGCTATTGATAACCGATCTACCGGGGATCTTCTGGAGCCCGCGTTGGAGTTTAAATTTAGGTGAAACCAATATACTTTTTCAATGTTAGTTAGTTAGTTAGTTAGTTACTTAGTTAGTTAGTTAGTTAGTTAGTTAGTTAGTTAGTTAGTTAGTTAGTTAGTTAGTTAGTTAGTTAGTTAGTTAGTTAGTTAGTTAGTTAGTTAGTTGAGTTTAAAAATGGCGTGTCAGCTACTGTTGCTATTTGCGACCTTATCTAAAATTCTTCACAAAACAAAAACATAAACAGTGCAATAAGCTGAATACTAAAAATCATTGTCACGGTAAAAACAAGGTAGACAAATTACTTTTCAAATCTTAAGACATGTTCTACAACAATTTTCCTGTTTACATTGCTTCTCGTTTTCAACATTTGTCCTCATATCGCGAAAGAGATACTCGCTCACAACACCATATCACACTCTCCATTCCTAAACACAGAACATCCTTCTACTCTTCATCTTTCACGATCTCTGCAGCTCATCTCTGGAACTCTCTACCACAACATGTCAGAGACTGTCGGACATTGTCTAGTATCAAAAATAACTTAAAATTGCACTCTTTCAATTCAGATTCCTTTCAGTTATAAGCCCTTTTTTCTGCGATAGTTTTGTAAAAATATAGGCTATATATTTCTTTCCTTCCTTTCCCCTTTTTGTTCTCTTTTTCAGCCGATGAATTGATTATCATAGCGTTTTTATTGTGAATTTTATTTAATATTCGTATTTCTTTTCTTTTTTATTATTATTTTATTACATTCCATTTTGTTATATTCTACTTTACGTTTTCCATATTAACCATTTGTACTAAATGAATTGCTTTTACTATATTCCAATTATTTTACTTTCTTTTTTCTACTATTGTATTATTTTCATGTTGTTTACTGTCGATTTCATTATGCTGTTATTATTATTTTTTTGTAATATGTTAGTATTCTGTTCTTTAACTTTTTGTTACATTTTAACCGCTTGTATACTTTATGACCTGGTAGAGTGTAAGAGAAGGCCCTATGGCCTTAACTCTGCCAGTATAAATAAAGAATTATTATTGTTATTATTATTATTATTATTATTATTATTATTATTATTATTATTATTATTACTCGAAAAAAGATAGGTAATAACAATCATTTCACTGCAAGTAATTTGAGAAGTTAGTCTTGTGTTTTATCTTGTTATAGTTCAAAACATATTCTTGTGCTGCGAAATATGCAATCAAATATTATATTATCAGCCATCATTAAAACTTATTATTGGTACCTGTATTGTAGTTTATTATGATTTAGTATGTATAAACAGTGAAACAGGAGTTTAACCTTTAACCTTACATAACGAGCTTGGGATTCATAATGTCACACTTAGTGACAATTCATAGCCTCGATATAGCGTCATATTCTCCGAATATGTTTGTTGTAGTCTATGTGTGGTGAATGTAGGCTACTAAGCATAAAAATGGTTCTTCCTTGATTAAGAAAGCATAGCAATTGTATGTTGGATATAGGCCTAATATAGGTCATGAGAACAAAAGATAGACCCTCCATGTGTTTTGTAAGTAGAGTTCTGCGTTTGGTTACTTTGAGTACAAGTTAGAATCACATGGATCATACTAGCTTCGCTAGCAAAGGGGGCTCTGACTCGTCTAACTGCTCCGTTTCGTGTGTTTACATCTGCTTATTCGTATAGAGCAGTATAGGCATTGAAAAATGGGAATGCTACTCACGTACAAAATGTACTGTCCTGTGTATTTTATAACAAACAAAATATTTACTTAAAGCCATCTTATGAACAGCAGAAGATTATTCTTACACTAAGTAAAACGCATCTAGAATCTAGACAGGCTTACTTCTTTGTTTCACAATATATTTTTCACCCAAACAGTAAAGCCAACACTCATTATTTATCGCCTATGTACAGAGCTTTGAATATTTAAATTGCACATTTTAAAGTTCCAGTAAATAGGTATATTTTATAAAAGCGAAATGTGTTTGAAATTTGAATATTCACAATTAAAAATGAGTTTATATATATAATTTATTTTCAAAAACTCGTCTGCTCAGGCATCCTTGGTTGCCAAGAACACCGAATAATATGCATACAAGAATAATAACTGATTAGGCCTACAGTAAGTAACTGAGTCAAATTTACGTGGATTGAACACGAATTTTAGAAATGATATAATTTTTATATGCATTTGCTGTTAACAGAGAAAATTTAAAGTTCAATTATTGTGATATCTGTATTTTTCTTCTTCTTTTTTTCTTTTATTCCTTTTTACTCTGTTATACAATAAAATGTCTTAACATTAACTTAGGTGGAATGCCCCCTGAGAACGAGTATGTAACTTACTCTTTCTGAAGGAGCTAGAGAGTTCTTATTTTAAAAAAATCAATATGTATCTTTGTTCTGGCAATGAAATATTATTATTATTATTATTATTATTATTATTATTATTATTATTATTATTATTATTATTATTATTATTATATACATAGGTTGAATATATACCTACATATATTAATTCGTCTCTAATGTTTCAAATTCTGTTCATCGAGAAATGTTCGTAGATTGTTTCTGTCTCCATGTGTTACCGTCTCTAATGCCATATTACAGAAATTAATTATGTTGTTTTACATGTGAAAGTTGCAACTGGACAAAGCCCATGTATGTAGGGGAGAATTGGATAAAACAGGATGGTACGATAAAACGGGATACCCGACTTATTTCGTTGGAAAGTGCTGCAACTTACCGAATGATGCGAGGACTTTGTTCTTAGACTAGAAGGCGACATTATGCAGTGCTCACATGCAGAACGAACACGTTAATTTTTGTTGTGTAGAGAAAAGTTTAAAATCAGTTGCTTAACTAAATTGTTTCCATTGATTTTAATTGGCACATTCTGGGATTAAATTCGCAGAGTTGAAGAGGTAAGTCTCTTATATAAATAAAACATTATTAGTCTTTAATTCTTTGTAAAGAAAACCGCTGTACCTTTTACCGTTTTGTTGTGACGCCATGTTTTTCTTTACAACTCCTAGTCGGACCAAACAGGATACCCTATGGTTTGGCATTGCATATGTCGGATTTCACTTTAAATTCTGAATTGAACATGTTCTCGCTATGACAACCAACAATGACTGTAGTTAGGAAGAAGAGGATGAAGACAACGACGAATTCCCTAATTCAAAATCTGAAGAGGGATGATGAAATAAGTGTACTCAATGCCAAGAATGGGCTCATCAGGCGTGCAGTAGTATAGAATCGGAAGACTGCGAATAATTCTACTGTAACTTTTATAAATGAAAAATTCTGCAAAAGGACTGTGAATCAATGTCAACAAACAGGATAGGCCTTATATATAACAATTTTATAGTCTTCATTTAAGCCCACATACATATTTTAGTACTACTAATACATCAAAAAAAGTTTTGCGTCACCTGTAGAAGTGGTATTTACGCTGCACTTCAAGAAATATCCTTAAAAACATTTGAAAGCTATCCTTTTAACTGTCTAAAAACATAAACAATGTTGAGAAACAGTAGAAGTCTACCCTAGAATCCGACTGAAAAAGTAAACAGATGTAAACAGAAGTGCAAGAAATCTCATCTCTCAGCGAATAACCCAGGGTAAAACAGTTTTATTTCATTCTAAAGAGGTTGAACAATAGCAAGGCGGTCAATTACGAACTTCAACCGTGTGAGGATTGTTTCTCTATGTCAGGAAGGACTGTCTTCATGGCAAGTAGCGAGCCGCTTAGGATTGAACCAGAGTGATGTGGTACGAACCTGGAATCGCTTCCGAAACCGAGGTAATGTCGACGACATGCCTCGTAGTGGTCGTCGACGGGCAACAACAGACTGTGATGATCGATATCTGCGAATTATTGCCATGAGAAACGCTGAGAATACTGCTGGCATGATTAACAATGCCATTCAAACTGCGACAGGGAGACGTGTATCCAATCAGACTGTACGAAACCGATTACATGATAGCAGACTGCACTCCAGACGTCCATGGCGAGGCCCAACTCTTACACCTAGGCACGTTACACCTGGGCAAGAAATCATCACCAATGGACTGCACAAAACTGGCACAAAGTCTATTCACGGACGAATACCGAATATGCCTTGTGCCAGATAATCATCGACAACGTGTGTGGAGAGAATCAGATAATGCTGCACGACTCAGACACCCCTACAATCAAATGCAGTAAGGTAGTGGGTCAATGATGTTTTGGGGTGGCATTATGTGAGATCGCGGACAAAATTGGTGTCGATCCAAGGAATGCTGAGGGCTCCACAGTATAGAGACAACATTCTTCAAGCCATAGTAGCACCGTTTAATCAGCACTTCGCAAAAGGATTCATGTTTATGGACGATAATTCCAGAATCCATCTTGCGGTTGTTATCAATGACTTTCATAATCGTGATGGAATTGCCAGGTTTGAATGGCCCGCATGTTCTCCAGACATGAATCCAATTGAGCATGTCTGCGCGCCCTGACCCCTCACGCAATCTCGAAGACCTATGCAGAGTTTCTTTTGAAGAATGGGACAGAATGGATCAATGTGGATTGATAAATGTGGTGGTAGACAGTATGCCACGAAGAATCCAAGCATTATCAATGCAAGAGGAAGCACTACTCTCTTTTGAAGTTGCTAGAATAGAAATTTGGTACTCCAGCCAATACTCAATTTCCATTTGGCCATCCACACCATTGCTTTAATTTTGTCAACAACTGTTATTTTTTGTCAACAACTGTTAAAAATATATACATTTTCAATCCTTAGCTTTCCTTCTTTTTATCTTTTATTGAAGGTCTGGTTGACAGATGGTGCAAAACATTTTTTGGTGTGTTTATTATGCATTATAATAAAAACTCATTTTTTTTTTCATTTCCTTAACAATATTTGCTTTATTTTAAATAAGTATCCTGTTTTACCCAACTAGTCGGCCAAAACGGGATACTTGCGCACTTTCCAAGAAAATTGTTTTCCCACTTTAGCTACTGTATATCATTAGAAGTGAAAATCAAAATGTATTATGAAAGTACATAGAATAGTGGATTCATAAGTAAAAATTGAATTGTTTCCTATCACTTCAACAGGAAATATACAAGATTCCGTTTTGACCAACTCTCCCCTACACATCTATAAATATATACATAAATAAATGGTGGAAATTACTATATTAAAATAAATCACAGTCCAAACAAAATTATTTACACTAACTACTTGCTTCACGAGTCTCTATACATTACAAGGAGTGACTGTAAACATTTTAAGTGTTTCAAAATAAAAATTTCTCCTTCTTTCTGATAAAATACGTTTAGGCCTACTTATTTCCTAATGAAGTGCTCGCTACCAAATTATTCTATTGGAGCACTCGTTTCCAATCGTCTAGCTTTGTTTTGTTTTGACATGGTTCACTGAACGTAAGAATGAAGTGTGTACACTTCCCGCCTGGGACCTGCATGCATGAGTGTCTTCACGCGGTAAGTAGAAGCAGTAGTATATGCTCGCGCATGCGCACTCTCTGTTTTACAGACGAAGCTAACTGCCGCTATGCTTTCAGATATTTTTGAAAGATGGAACATGACAGTTAAGCGGCCGAGCTTGGAACTACAATGCCATGTTGCCAATATGGACTACCACGCTGGCAGCTGATGGAAGCTAGCAATTGTCGTTAAGATGGCTGACGTTAAAACATTCATTCACAATTGACGCGAAGATAAAACAAAACAAAAATCGACAGAGAATCAAACACGAAACGTACCAATGCTAACATTGTGTGCAGAATAAATGTCGCCAAGAGAGCTATTAAGCACTCGCCACTTGAGAACTGTAAGTTTGGAAACTCAACCGTTGTTACCATAGCACAGCCGCGGCGAAAATGCGACTCACGAGCACATTGTGGCTCGCAGTGCTTTTCTCTCGCTTCCTACCTACAACCCCCACCCTCTTACTCACTGGAGTCAAACTCCGTTCTATTTGTATTTGTCTCGGACCTGCGAGTGGCGTATCGTCGCAATGTCTCTCTCGAAACCATGTACCTCTATAAAAAACGAAAGTTGCAAGTAGGATGGGAGGATGCATTCTTTTGCTTACAATATGATGAAAATATTAAATGTATGATTTGTTCACAAATATTACTAGGAAAACGGTTGTATAACATAAAACGGCATTATAAGTTACTACATGTTACTGATGAAACATTAAAAGGTTAAGTGTTATTATTATTATGATGATGATGATGATTATTATTATTATTATTATTATTATTATTATTATTATTATTATTATCATTTTCATCTCTGTACGTCGATTCTTTTACAGCAGATGTACGAATAATGCGGTTAGATTTTCAATTTAAACTCACAGATTTACAATGTGACGTTAAATGAAAGCTAGATGTAAGGACTTGACAGATATTGAACTTTTCAAATCTTTGGAAAAAAATAAATATTTGAAGATTCGTTCTTTCGCTTGCTCTGTTGAAGCCATGTTCGCTGTAACTTACGTTTATGAAAAATTATTTTCAACAATGAAAATAGTAACAATCAAATTTAGATCACGACTGACAAACAAATACCTTCGTGATCAACTACGATTGGCAGTAAGTGACATAATTCCTGATTTTGAAACTTTGTCGCAGAGACATTCTAAAGACAGTTAATTTTAGGTTGTGATAATGTGTCCTATGTTTTCTTGTTCATTTCTTTCTTCGTCACACGTCCTAAACAACTTCCCCTTCGGTTGTCCGCCTCCCTCCATAGGTGCTATGCACGTTGCAGCTTATACAGTGGCTCGGAGCACCATGGTCTTTTCGCCACGGCTGCCATAGCAACAAGACTACCACGCTATGTAACATTCAGTTGTTTTTCCGATCGCAACGCTCCTGTCATGTCCCATCTTAAAAAAAAAAAAAAAAAACAAGTGTAGTGTACGCTGCGCTATATTCCGTACATACCTCACTGTTGCGCATTTGTCGGAGACTTTAGGTAACCAAGTAATCCGTAACAGTGTAGTTGCGTATGGGGTATAGATCAGTGACATTGAACCCCAGACACAAAGTTCAGGTCTGCCTTCAGTGAGTAAGGCAGTTAACATGTCGAAACGAAACAAGAAGTGGTAGTCAATATAAATAATTTTATTTTTACTGGAATTCATGATGTCATTTCAATTTCCATTATTTATTTATTTAATTATTTCCTAATTAAATAATTAATTAAATTTATATATGTGTACATACATAGACCTGTGTCGAATTTACGTGTAAACCAAGTATTCATAATTAATTTCTACTATATGACATTACAGACAATAATACAAGGAGTAAAAAAAAAAAAAATCTACAAATATATCTACTCTAAATGGAAGGAAGATGAAACATCAATGCCGAAGTATATTTGATATACAGGGTGTTTCAAAAATACGGGGCATAATTTCAGGTATGTATTTACCACATGTAGACAATCAAAATAGTTCATTACAACATGTGTCCGGAAATGCTTCATTTCCGAGTTATAGCCTTCACAACATTGAAATTCACCGGACCGTTTTTCTTTCCGCAGGACGTTGTCATTAAAGAAGATGTTCAAAATGTCCACCTCCAGCTTGAATAGTACAGACCTGACATCGATGTCTCATTGACCTGCGAACACGATCCCAAACTCCAGGAGTATTGCGTATGTCCTCAGAACATGCCACAATTCGATTCCGAAGGGATTCCAAATCAGGCACCGGAGACGAATAAACCAATGATTTTAAATGGCCCCACATGTAGAAATCGAGAGGGAGTCATGTTCACAGCCTCCAGAATCTCCTCCTGTACTTCTGGAGTTGTAGATCTTGGTCGTCCCCTTCCCAAACCAGGAGAGTTAAATTTTCCATACTCGCACAGACGGTATGGAGACGTACAAATGGCTTCCGATCTGGACATTGTCGCTGTGGGTACCTCTCCTGGTACAAACGACGAGCCAGCGCAGCATTGCCGTCCGCCTTACCGTACATGAAGTGTATCTCTGCCAGCTCTTGATTTGAATACATGTCGCACAGTCTAACGCCTACACAACACTGAATGTAACCTTCGCCTCGGAATGAACTGTCAGACTGCCCTTTTAATGTCTCCTTTGACGGCAACGACCTGCGGAAAGAAAAACGTTCCGGTGAATTTCAATGTTGTGAAGGCCATAACTCGGAAATAAAGCATTTTCGGACACATGTTGTAATGAACTATTTTGATTGTCTACATGTGGTAAATACATACCTGAAATTATGCCCCGTATTTTTTAAACACCCTGTATTTCAATATTAACTAATTGTGATTATTCAAATTTCAGTTCGTTTTATAAATTGTGATATTATTTTCTTCTAAACTCATTTCCGCTTTGATAAAATTTATCAATTTCTTATAAAAAGTACAATTTAATTATTCAGAATTAGGAGACAAATGAGCATTTGTTTTTACTTTTCGGATGAAACATATATTATGAAACAGAAAGTATCTACAAAGTACTAGATGCGTTTTACTTATTGTGAGAAGAATCTTCTATTGCCCTTAAGGTGACTTTATTTAAATATTTAGTTTGTTATTAAATTCACTTCACATGACATACTTTGTGCGTGACTACTGTTCTCATTGTTCAGTCGCTATACAGGCAAACACACGGTAAAGCAGATGTAAACAAAAGAAACGGAGCGGGGAGACGATCTGAACAGGTCTCACTCGCAGAGCGAAGCTAGTATATGATCAATGTACACCTAACTTGTACTCGAAGGAACCAAATGCAGGAATCTAGTTAGGCCTATAACAGATGCTCTTGGTATTATTTCAGGAGCTAAATGTACCAACACTTGAATGCTGTTTGTTGTTTGGATGGAATGGAGAGAATAAAAGAACTGTGTTTCAGAATGTTATTTCTTTTCTACGCAGATTTCTGAATTTCCTTAAAAAACGTTCCATACTCATCCAGATTTGCTGCTAGTTATGAATGGCTGAATGTAGTTTAGATTTGTCTAAATCCATTTTATAAATAACACATTATATTATAAAAATTACTTTTGGTTAAGGAACTCTTTGTGTTCAATAAATAATTTTATAAATATAATTGTGAAGTTGAACCAATTCCAAAATATAACTGCAGTGAAGTGACGTTGAGTTTAACGTTGATATGTGCTGTGTAGTGAGTGTCTTCTTAGTGAAGTTTTAAGATAGAGAGAATTTAATTTTTTCTTCATTCTTGATTCTTTCAACAATTATTATAGTCATTGATGTTTAAATAACGACTTCACTGTGTTAACATTTAAACTATGGCGTTTCGATGCAATTTCTATCATTATCTGAATACGAGTTCCCGCGCTATCCTCAGGTTTTTTGTTATGGTGTGTTATGTTCATGACTGGTATTGTTGTAACGAAAAAGGTGTGTGTTGAGGATGTGTTGTGGCTATGTTTCTCTGTGTTAATAAATTTTGTATTCTTCTGGAGTGTCGAGATTCTTTGCTTTTTGACTGACTATATAGTATCGGTACTTTCTTGTCAGTTTCTATGTTGCTATAGTTGGAGTTTGAGATGTGTTCTGCGTAGGTTGAATTTATTTTCGTGAGGTTACAAACTAAAATTAAACTAATATAAGTGCACTCATACTCAAATAAATTAATTTTTTCCCTCATGCCTTATATTTTGAAACTGCACATGCTTTCTTTGTATGCTCTGTGATGTCTATAGAACGCTTCTATGTTAATTGTTATTTTGTAGTAATTGTCATTTCTGCTTCCATTGGAAGTAAGTAGATGAAGATACTAATCTTGCTTTTGAAAATGATAGGAATATAAAAATTGCGTATTTGATCAATAAGATTCGTTATCAGTTGAATCAAATTAGAATCCTAGAACTGAAATTTTGTGAAGTAATAAAAATGAGTAAATTGAACGCTATAGAAACAGCAGTAATTTTAAAAGTAAGGGGAGATGTAATAATAATAATAATAATAATAATAATAATAATATTAATAATAATAATAATAATAATGTTTTATTTTCGCTGGCAGAGTTAAGGCCATAAGGCCTTCGCTTCCACTCAACCAGCCTTAATCAATACAATACATAAATTTAAATTACAAATATTTTCACTACACTTAAAAGGTTCTCCAGCAATAATCTTCACTACACATTTATTTAAATTTAGATAAATCTATAAGGTAAAGTAGTAACTTAATTTATGAGCTAATTTAATTCAATGAATTATAATTAATTTAATATTTGAGATAGCTAGTAAAATTATGAAAATTAATTTAATATAAGCTTACTAGGACTATGTTACAGGGAGAATATATATATATTTCTATTTCTATAATGAGAATATTAATGTAATTGCCATTAGAGGTTTTGTAAATCTATTTAGAGAAATTAAAGATAATAATAATAAGAATGGACAGATGTTAGTTTCATTATAAGTAACAAATATTAATCAGCAATTCATATACAGGCCGTCATAAGTATGTCTGGAAAACGCGTGAGAGTGCTCCTGGATAAAAAGTAAGAACAATTGTTTATATGAAAATTTGACGGAAAATGCTTATGTATTGGAAAAAAAGTCATAGTGACTTTTGCTTTCATAAGTATTGATCATGTTATTGTGTTGTTTTCGTTTTAATTTTGTACCAGTGTTTATTTACAAACAACACAGTGACAAGATAGTAGTACATTGTCTTTGTTTTGATTGGACGCTGTGG
This sequence comes from Periplaneta americana, assembly GCF_040183065.1. Lineage (NCBI taxonomy): Eukaryota > Metazoa > Arthropoda > Insecta > Blattodea > Blattidae > Periplaneta > Periplaneta americana. Next base: position 136,988,530 of record NC_091121.1, on the reverse strand, counting down.
TCTAGTGCCTTGGCCACTCAGATCGCCCGACCTCACCCCATTAGATTTTTAACTTTGCGGTCACTTGAAGGCTGAGGCCTATGCAATACCAGTGAATGATTGCTATTGCAACGTGTTGAAAATGCATGCTAATTGATCCGTGATGACAACATGGTGTTTGAGCGAACTCGCCAGTCTTGTGTACGTCGTGCTCAGGCATGTGTAAACAATGGAGGGGTACACATTGAGCACCTTTTGTAAACGTTAAAATATGACAAGTTTCCAAACATGTACTGTGACACTAGAAAAAAGAACAAAAACAAAGTATGACCATTTCTCCAATAAATAAGCATTTTCCGTCAAATTTTCATATAAGGAATTGTTCTTATTTTTTATCCAGGAGCACTCTCACGCGTTTTCCAAACATACTTATGACTCACCCTGTTTATATGACAGGTGGACTAAACCAAACAATTCTAAATCTAGGAGCAAACGTTTCTCTGCAGATGATTTTATTTTACTTGCTTATTTAACGAAGCTGTATCAACTACGAGGTTATTTAGCGTCGATGGGATTGGTGATAGCGAGATGATACTTGGCAAGATGAGGCCGAGCATTCGCCATAGATTACCTGATATTTGCCTTAAGGTTGGGGAAAACCTCGGAAAAACCCAACCAGGTAATCAGCCCAAGCGGGAATCGAACCCGCGCCCGAACGTAACTCCGGATCGGCAGGCAAGCGCCTTAGCCGACCGAGCTACGCCGGTGGCTTCTGCAGATGATGTATCATCTCAAACTCACCAAAAATTTCAGCACTCTTGTAAAAATGTATGTTTAATATTATTTGCAATTTATTTCGTTATCTTCCGCCATATATGAATTTTAAGGAAATAC